>NC_136489.1:32520514-33050514 GCF_053919585.1 Euprymna scolopes | reverse complement strand
CACATTGATCGGCCTGATTTTAGGAAGGACTACGACCATCACCAAAAAGCATGGACTGCACTGTGGAAGTGGACAGAAGGAAGGACGCCAACCGAACTCAAGAATAGCATTGCAGAGTACTCGATGCCCGACAAGGCCCGTAATGAATACGAGAAGGAGATTAAGGCATGGATTCAGGATAGATAGCTGATCTCCTACCCTAACAATCTGGGACGACCAAAGAGTATGATTCCCTTAATCGCGGTAGTCCAACATAACAAATCAAAAGTTCGTCCGGTGCTGGACTATCGCGAAAATAGATACATTGAGACGTACACTGCCGATGCTGACGTGTGCGCCAGCAAGCTGAGAGAATAGCGCCAGAAGACTCCACTGTGTCTATAGTAGACTTGAGGAAGGCTTATTTGCAGGTGCGGGTGGATGAGACATTGTGGCCGTTCCAAACAGTGTGGTTCCGGGGTCAGAGATACTGCCTCACTCGACTTGGCCTTGGGCTGAATGTGGCACCGCAAATCATGAAGACCATTATAAATGCAGTGTTTTCCCAGAAAAAGACCATTGAGGACGCAACATCGGCCTACATTGACGATGTGTACGTCAATGAAGATATACAACCTGCGTCGCACGTCAGAGAAAAGTTAGCTCAATTCGGGCTGAAGTGCAAGGATCCCGAACGTCTGAGGGATGGAGCACGGGTATTAGGATTGGACGTCTGCGGGAAAGACGGTACCTTACGATGGAGGCGTGGCGGTGAGATTCCAAACATCCCTGATGTTATTACTCGGCGGACTATTTTTTCCTCGTGCGGGAAACCTATTGGTCACTTACCAACGTGTGGCTGGCTCCGAGCCGCTGTGGGCGTCATCAAACGCAGGGCAAGTTTAGTAACTACAGGTTGGTATGATGTATCTGATGATTCTCTTCTGACTCTGATGACGACGGAAACCGTAAAGAGAAGAGACAAGGAGGACCCTGCTCGTGGAAAATGGTGTGTCGATGGGGGCACTGTGAATGTGTGGGTTGACGCTAGTTCTTTGGCATTGGGAGTGTTATTGGAGCAACGTGGAAACGTAATTGAAGACGTATGCTGGCTACGACCCGTGAATCATGCTCAACATATCAACATGGCGGAACTGGATGCTGTTGTGAAGGGTTTAAATCTGGCACTGCAATGGCAGTCAAAGAAGTTGCATTTGTACACGGATTCTCTCTGCGTCTACCACTGGGTGTCCGACACTCTTTCGGAACGAACGAGAGTTCGCTCTAAGGCAGCCAGTGAGATGTTAATCCGGTGGAGGCTAAACACCCTGAAGAGTCTGGTATCGGAGTATGACCTGTCGGTGAGTGTAACGCTCGTGGCATCACACTGTAATCGTGCAGACCAACTAACCCGTGCGCCTCACAAATAGTATGAAGCTGTGAAGATGGCGTGGAGTTCGCTGATCGATCTTGCGCAGTTGGCGCAATTAGCTCATGGGAAATACAAAGAATTCATGTGCAGAGTAGACATCAAGATATCAAAATAACTCTGTATTTTGCGAGGCGTGTGGACCCGGCAGTGACAAGTGCAAATGTCAGGCATATCATCAAGAACTGTGAGGCATGCCAGTCTATCGATCCTGCACCTGAGCAATGGCAGAAGGGGGGATTGGCGGTTGAGCATGTGTAGCAACGGTTAGCGATGGATATTACCCATTACAGTGGTAAGCCCTTTCTAACCGTTATAGACTGTGGACCCACTAGTTTTGCGGTGTGGCGGCAAATAACTAGGCAGGACTCAGCGAATGTTGTCCGCCAACTCTCATCTATCTTTTCTGAGCGAGGTGCGCCGGAAGAGATATTGACGGACAACGATGCTGCTTTTTGTAGCCACCAAGTTCGGCAATTGTTGAAAGAGTGGGGTGCCCGACTACGACTGCGATGTGTTCATGTGCCATCAGGGAATGGCATTGCTGAGAGGAGCCATCGCATCATCAAGAGAATTGCTGCCAGAAAGCAATGCACCATTACGGAGGCCACGTATTGGTATAACATCACACCAAAAGATGGGAGGACACTAACAACCGCACCGGTCAATGCCATACACACATACTGTGGTAGGATAAAAAGCATTGACACTGTCCAGCCAATCGAGGATGAGAGTCATGACAAATACAAGGTAGGGGATCCAGTTTAGGTAAGACCCCCTGGAAACAGTTGCACCACCAAGTTCAAGCGAGGACGAATATCTGGAGTGGTCAGCCAGCAGTTTGTCCTTGTTGATTGCCCCCACCCCGTTCGTCTGATCAGGCAGGATCAAAACCGGAACATGAACCACACCCATAACCAGAACAAAAACCTGGATCCGAGATTGTAAATACCACCCTTAGCAGAAGCCAACGAACAAAGAGTCCACCCCCGGAGTGCACTCTATGTGATCATAAGATAAGGGGGGAGTGTAGTACTTACCAACAAAACAAACACCCACGAAAGCTTCGAGGTTGTCAGGAATCTCCGGGCGCATGCGCAATAGGAGGGATTGAGAGAGTGGTATAAAAAGCAGGTCGAGTGAGAAGGTTGTTGTTGTTGTCAGTGGGCCTTACAGCGACGCGTGTGTTAGCAGTTGATTAAGAAGTTGTTTTTGTGTCAAGTCGCGCACCTCGGTGAAGGTGAAGGTCATATAAGCCGTGCACCTCGGTGAAGGTGAAGGTCATATGCTCCACATATCTGAAATTGAGAATCAATGCGAATTCTGATGATTGTTTACACAATGAATAATACTCTGTATAGAATCCATACCGTGAAACCTTTACATAAATACGGGATTAACTACAATCGCTATCAATACTTTTCCTGATTCTCTACCTCTGCATTAAATTAAATTAATTTAAATGTAGAGTCCAACTTTATTGCGTCGGCCTACTTTCTAGCTGACTATAATATGGTTGTCTTAAAGTCGAATATAAACAAATTTTGCTGAGCTGTCCGCTTAAATCATTAAATTATTCCAATTTGATAATATTAACGGTCACTACAGTGAACACATTGTGAAACCGAAAACGTACAAGCAAGCTTAAAACACCCACCGGAATTTCAAATTCTAAAAGGAAATGGGTGCATTTTCCAAACGTGTACGTTTGTTTTACACCTTTAAATTTTGCTGGGATAAATAATATTGTGGGATTTTCAATGACAAGCAAGAATATCACCCCTTAAATATTGGTAGAGTTACACATAAATACATATACGCAGTAATTAACCATTAGTTTTTCAATAAATCTATAATATGAAGCTGAACCTTTGTGTGTGTTCCTGGTCAGGAATAGGCTCCTATATGGTTGGCTATTATAGAAAACTGATTCCATATAATGATAGAAGATGTATCGAGACACATGAATGGGTATGTTTGATCTGGCATAATGATGATTCATTAAAATTGTGGGGGCCGCATCCGCGCCTGGTTTTTTATATAGATGAACATAAAAATATTTGATAAGTACGGTTTAACTTAAATAGGGATGGTATAATAAATTGTGGGGTATCCGTTCGCGCCTGGCCTTCATGGAATAGAAATAGGCACTCATTTTAATAAAGACTTTTCTATATCTAACTGTGTAAGTATACTTTGATAATTATGTTTCAGGTGGAACAAATATGGTATAGTAAAATTAGGGGGTGCTCGTTCGCGCCTGGCCTCCATAGAATGGAAATATGTCACAAAATTTAATATAGATCCACAGAATATTGTGATAAGTGTTTCAGTGTGAACAGGTATGGTATTTTATATCATGGGGTTTATCTTTACAACCCTTCCTTTTCATAACATGGCATACTTTCATAAATCAGAGTTCATTTTCTGTAGGCTGTTTTAGAACCTAGTCGCCGACGGGTACTTTTGCTAGTATATATATATATATATATATATATATATATATATATATATATATATATATATATATGTATATATATAATATTTATTACGACACTATTTATACATATTTAAAGGTCGTACCATTTGTTTCATTGTGCCGAATCAACCATAATAGGTTGGAAAGAATCAGCGTAATGAAATCAATGTTACGACTAAATATGTACATAAGGTGTAATAATAAATATTGTATCCTCTGCTCTCACATCCAGGATCGAGCACTTTATTGGATTTTTTCATTGCCTCCTGACACGATATATATATATATATATATATATATATATATATATATATATAATCTTCAATCCATTATTTTAAATTATTTATTACATCTGAGAAAACTGTTTTCCCATTTTATTACTTGGAGATTTACCACCGCTGTCGGCCTAGATTTCTATCCAACTATATATGTTTAGTGTAAGAATTATGGGTTGCTAAATTATCGAAATTGACGAATCATGAGGATTCTATTCACATTAAACAAGAAGTCGACCATGTTATTTCCATCCGGAAAACAAGCAAACGACATTATTATAAAAACCGACAATTCTGAGAACACGGAAGCTTCATACATACAAAAAATGAATGGAAATAAATGTATTGGCTTCAATTATAGGTTTTGCCACCTTGAAATATACAAAATAAGTATACAATTAAAAATGATCATGTCATGGGAGCCAAGGGTGTCCGTGTACACGTTTGTGTTGGTGATTGTATGTGTAATGCCTACACTTCATTTTTACATATGTATTGGTATTTGTATAAATCATACAAATCATAAACTCGCAGACTATAACTTCTGGACTGAAGTTTCGTGTTGGGACTCATCAAAAGTATATTTCCGAATACTTCCATCTATATCGTTTATTATATATCATACAACAGACAAAAATCTAATATTTATTTCATTTCTAAATAGAACTTGCTGAAACATCGCGCTAGCGACTGTCAAATCTTATTCATGAGACAGCTGCCTTAATTTTTAATCGTTAGATGACTAAATCCGTAATTGTTATCTAGATATATTCGCCTTTCAGTTTTTCTGTGGTCTGCATGATCTGTGTTTGTAAAATCCTTGGCGTAACGGTTAATGTACTCACCTAGCATGTAATTGACTCGGATGTATAATCCTGCATTTAGCTGTTTTTTTTAGCGATATAAACACTTGATATTTACACTTTATATTTTCTGTGTGACATCGTTTATGTAGGATGCAGCTAGATTATATTGTGGGAATAATTACATAATAATATTTCTCTTTAGCAGAAATTGAGTTATTTATCTTTGTTCATAAAATATGTTTTATACTATGAAATTAAACTCAACTTAACTAATCATTGTTAATTTAAAACCAAGCAATCGATTTTTCCGCTTACTCTCCAGCAGAACCGTTTGGATCTACACAATTGTCCCTTAGGGCGAGTAGTATACTCTTTGCTATTTTATATAAAGTTGTATTATAACATGTGACAATGTTGTTTTGTCGCCCTGTCAAATAGCTAGAGTTGGCAGGATTAACTCACAACAAAATATACTAAAACATATCGAAAACAAGTTAATGCAGTGCAGATGGCCGAATTCGACAAGAATATTCCCGAGTGTAAAATGCTACTAAATATATCATTATTGAGTAAGAAGATTAACAATAGCACTCAAGTTGGAAATTGTGGTCTGACGGATTCAAATAATATGAATAACTTATGCTTATCACAGAAATTCATGGTGAAATATGTTAACCTATATAGACAGAGGCATTACAGTATATTTTACCATTCATTCACATTTTTGTAAGCTCCTTAGACAAATAAAGTGTGATTTAAAAACTCATTGACGATTCATCTACTAAAACAACGTGTCAAGGTTATAGTCAAAACAATTATTCTGTAATTTTAGTTTAAATATGAATACCATTGCATAATTAGAATAACACATTTCTTTTAACAAAGGAGTCACCATATATCAAGTTTCGAAGGGCAATCAAGCATAAAGGTTATTGGGAGTATATAGTCGGAGCATGACGTAATAATCGGTTGGAGTGCAGATTCGGTAAATTGGATTACTTAATGAGGCGGCTCATGAAGAACTTGTTACGTTGAACTTGAAAACGAAATTTTTGTAGTCAGCTCGAAATCAGACAAACTTAAGAGGTTCACACGTGTACAGTTCTAAGAAAGAAAGCTTTGATTAGATAATCCACGTTTAGTTATAGGCACAGATAAAAAGTAGGGTAAATTATTGATTCCTTTTTTATCTACACTAGTGGTTTCGCGAGTTTGGCAAAGGAGACCATAGATTAGAGCTTAGGAGGCACTTGCCATTAAAATTACGATAAAGCAAAAACAGGTCCGCAAAGGTTTCTTCTCTGGAAAATAAGTTTCCGCCAAATAAAGGCATCGCCTACTTGGCTACAAAGTCTATTTTGAACTATGTCAATAAGGTGATGTTAGCAGCTCCTGCCCGGATGTGACAACAGTACTACACTCTAGAAGTACTTAGCTCTTATACAGGTAGAAACTTGCATCAACGTCGATATATATACCGGGGCGCTAGAATCATCGAAGCATTTTCCAGCGACCTTGGCAACGGATTTGATCTACGTGCTTAGTTTCAGATCCGCAGCAAAAGTGAGACCAAGAAGCTTGTCAAAACATGAAGCCTCCCAAAGACGAGAACCATTTATTGCAGTTGATGCCAGATGAGGGTCAGAGTGCTTATGATGTAAAACTTGAAGCCTATTTTTGGATTAATAAAAATTCACTAGCCGCCCTTTTCCCCTCTTCTTGTGCTCTTGATAAGAAAAAGAGAAGCAAAAAGATGTTAGTCATTTACAGCCCTTGAGGTGTTGCCATATATGCTAATGTCGTCAGCATAACTGTCTAGGAATGATCTAAGGATTTGAGTTGAGAGATAATTAATGTAAATCGGGATAAGTGTTTGACCCAGGATAGATCCTTGATTGACTCTAACATTAATACTGTGAGCTTTTGATTTCTTTCGACAACCACTACACCTATAACCCTGTCTGACAGAAATAGTTTAATAATTTAGACTACATTACTAGTTGTTCCGTAACTGTAGATCATGTATAGTATATATGTATGTCATATCTTATCAAAGGGCTTTCATATGTCAAGAACAAGCGGCTTTAAACGAAGACTCTGTAAATAAATTCTCTAATTCTATGAGATATAACAGTCAGCACATCTGTGTTGATCTAGCAGAATGGAAACCATAGTGCATGCCACTGCGGAATTTTATTAAGCCGAGCTGGCTGAATAATTATATATTCACCCCTGATTCCAGCTACTTGCTCATTACTCACAGGAGACTGTTTTTTTTCAGTGCTGAGTGGAAGATGACCGACTACATGTATCCGATAATTTTTCTCGGTTGTTCTGGTTGAAGCTTTTGGATCACTAGAATAGACATCCCATCAAGGCCATTTGCTTTACTTGAAAAAGGGTTTTTGATTACCTTGGCAACATCATGACCGTCAAGTTGTATGTTGCATAGTATGTTTCAGGCACCTGAAAAATACAACCATTTCCTGATCAAATAAGGTATAATTTGGTTCGAAGTTGTTGGGGAGCATTGTCAAGAGCTGACGTGAGTACCTCAGCTTCATTTTAGATGATTGGAATTGTGCACACGCTTCTGTTCAAGATCCTGTTTTTTATTTGCCAACACTGGTGGGATCCAGGTCGCTGTCAAGCAATAGAACATTCTAAAGAGGACTGCATCGTTGGGTTTTTGCTCGAATTTTTTAAGTGCATCAAAAGGATAATACTGACAATTTACCATTCCACAGATCTAATAATGTAGAGGTCACGTTCATTTTTCAAATGGAGATTTGATGTAAATGTACCAAAGTGATTCCCGTAAGAAATAGAGTACCGATTTACTGCACGATAAAGAGGCACGTCTAAGGACGTTACATTTTGTTTTTATCTCAACTAGAACAACTGAGTGCTCGGAAGATCCCAGTGGAGAAAGAACGAAAGATGAACATAGCTAAAGGCAAGTAGTGAGGAAAAGGTCTAGGACACTTGTATACTGACCGTTAGTGTCGGACACATGGGTGGGTTTATGAACAATGTGAGTTAGGTAATAAGCAGTAAACAAATCGTTACAGAATCTCCCCTCATCATCTATCTTGTTTGAATGGGCAAACCTTCCACATTGGGAACATTTAAGTCACTGCAGACGTAAATATTTGATCAGCAATGAACAGACAAAATCAATTTTCTCAGATATAATCTTAAAGATATTGGTGGGTCGATAGGTGACAAAATAAACGTAATGGTGTGTTCAAGTGCATGAGCCAATTTAGGATCGTTTCTGGAGATATCCTTATCACATTTAAAACCATCTTCAATGTAGGAACATATCACATGTCCATGGCGATCTTAGGATCAGATGTTTGTGTTGTTTGACTATTCTTTAATCAGGAACTATTCTAGGGGAATAAACAACCCAATACGAGTTTCGCATAGAAACAATAAGTCTTGTGTGTCTCCTGTAATTAGGTGCTAACTTTTAGAAGATTGGAACGTAGACCCTTGATGCTGGAGAAGGAGACTTATTATGGGAAGGGTCTACACTGGAACTTTGATTTCTGGATTTAGGCTTGTATTCTTTCTTGAGGCTTCTCATGATGGAGCTTTGGGATTTGTTAAACAGGTTGACAGACTTAGTTAGATTATGGCGTAGAGGTAATGCAAAGGATAAAGAGAGAAACGAAAAGTATGTTTGTGGACCATTAAAAGGTACATCAATAATATCTGCCCATCAATATGGCACGGAGAAGCCCCGACATAAAGCATTTAATCCACCACTTGTTTAATTAACGTCCATAACGTATCGTTATAATATAAACAAATTACTAAAGTATTGCTTTGTGATTAATTTATAAACCAAACCATAGTGTTATGAAACTAGGAGAGCTTTATGTAATATAATTTTATTTAAATAACAGGCCACTAAACGTGTTTAATATGATTATCAGATCCAGCTACCCTTCTTTTCCTGATAAAATGTTAAAGCTAATCATGTTTATGTGTAAAAGCTATACAAGCTGATAAAAGACGTGCACTAAAGCACAAATTCATTTTCATATACAACCTTCTAATTATATAAATCTCTTTTACATCGTTTGAAGTGTCTTATTCCCCAAAATCAAATAAATATGACAAGCAAACATTAATAACCTCGTATATATATAATAGGTTCTCAATCAAAGATTTGTACTTAGTATCGTTCGCATAATGTACAAATATATTGGGTCAGAGTATAAGCCGTGTCACGGTCGTTGGTGTTTGAGAATTGGATGTCAGACACACAGTGAAATTTATTTGAGATATTCTTCAATGATTCGCAGTTGCAGTCCTTTTTCCTCGCGCTATGCTATGTGCAGAAAGATAGACTAGTTTCACTTGCTATTCTCTTAAAATATGTAAAGTGTTAATTCGGATATATTTTTTAATCGACGAAGGCGGTTTACTAATCAAGTCGAACGATCCAATGTTTCGACAAATCAGAGAACCTTATAATGCCTAATCGTCTTCATAGAGGTCTAAAAATATTCTACAAAAATATTTTATAAAATTCCTCTTTACTGTGTTTTATAAAGAAAAATATGAACACGTGCTCTTGGAGATTAATTTTCTTGATTGGCTATGAATTTCATCTGATAAAGTAAAAACATCGATTCGTTGTCATTTTTTAATGCGATTGTAATTACATAGTTTTCTGAAGATTATATCGGATATTGCGAGCCTATTACGTTACTAACATAATTTTAATTCAAATGCATTCATACATTTTCAGAAACAATCCCTGTTATGTGATGGCGATTTATCCTGTTGCTGTGCTTCAATTAAAGTCCACGCATATGCGAGATAGGTTCATCTTATTGTTTATTTTAGAATTCTATTTATAATGAAGCCAATGACTCGTATGTAGCAGAAGCGAAATTTTGACGTATGCAAATGGCCTAGCTGTGGAGCGTGTAGACGCGACATCGAAATTTTGTGTCGCAGGGGATTCATTTTGATGACATATATAACGGGCCTCAGAACCGATGACGACGATGATGAAGGATACATTTGACAATTTTGGAGGTTTCATATTAAATACGGACTGATTGATATATGAAGCAAGTTCTTAAGACAGAGGGGCTGAGATACATAATCTTCGAAGAGTTACACAATGTCCATTATAAGATTATAAAACACAATTACCTTCGTCCGTGATGAAGGATGACACAAGACAACAGTTAAACTTTATGATGATTTCTTCATTCATCTGATCAACCGGCCGATGGAGTCTGGAATTCAGCTTGTATCTACATAGTTTAATCTTCTACCCTTTGCCTCTAAGGGACTCTCCTCTCCAACTGATCCTCTCAACTCTTGGCTGATCAACTAACAAACTGGTAACTCCCAGATTCCTATATTGAGACTTTGTTTATGACGCCAGAAGTGTATTTACCAAACGTGACTAATTTAACGTGGCTTTACATATGTTTACCCAACTCACTTTTTACAAACAAAAGAATCCTCAATTCTAATCTAACCTACTATACTAAACAGTATATATTTAATTTGCATTGTCCATTCTTTTACTTACACATTTAATAATCAGATTTCTAAAAGAATTAACAATAGACTTGATTTCTAATATTCCATTTCTTGACCTGGCTTACAAAGTTCGATTCTAGCTTTATTCTAATCTCAAGTTCACTTATTTAGTATTCTTCTTATTTACAGCCCTTTCCATGCAACACTAGGAAGAGAAAAAAATAGAGAAGAAAAATTTGAATAACGTAGACGGTAACAGTAGACAAATCATGTGGTATGGATCGATTGGAGACTATGAAGCAGACAAACCGAAAAAATTACTGAAATAATTTGGAAAGTTCCATGGATAAATGAATTTTATTTCAAATAAAGAAAAACTGAGTTTAATTCATTTTATTTTCTTTGTTCTGAAGTTCCGTATAGAACAAACTAATTTGATACATATTCTGGGCGATGCATTTTCGGAATCACTTATTGTAACGGTGAAGTTTATCTTTTTCAACTGTGTCTTAATATTTTAAGACTCGAACACACACGTTGTATCTGAGACAGTCGCAAGAAAAACAAAGAGGAACGATATCCATTCGCTTTATTCGGTTGAAATAAAATGCATTTATTCCTGCGTTTAGCGCACCAGCTCTCGTTTTAAAAGCCAATTAGTTTATGTCGTCTGCCATGTTGCTAAATGTCTATCGCTCGCACAAGCTTAATATTCCCCAGACGCAATGTTTTATTTGTTCTTCGCCACGTGTGGCATTTTTTCTTCCTCTGACGTTACCTCACGTTTCGACGCACGTTTTAATATCTAAATCTGTACCCACGTACAGTAGTAACTTGCAATCCAATGGATATCTTCTCCATAATGTACTCTCGAAATCAAATATGTAATTGGAATCTTTTTTTCTTTTTTCATCCTATGTTTAAGTTGTGTCGTCGTTTATCACATTACACGCGTCCAGTAGTTTAAAAGTATAAAAAATAAAACAACCTAACCCAAAAGACAGAAAACACACACTTCAAAACATTTCGTACGTACCAGTTCGGCTATAACGAAAAACGAGCCTGTTCATGTTGAAATTCATATCTCAGTCGTCTGACGTGGCCATTTTTGTGATCGGTTGAAGTCACCTCATCTCAATCTGCTATGAGTCGCACAACATCGTCGGTTTATCAGCACGAAACTGCCTATAAATATATTAAACTCTCTCTAACTGCCGAAATCTCTGTCGCAAAGCTCTCTTTCACAATATGTCCGTCGGTAGATTAATTGTTAATATATTGACTGCTATGGCTCTATGTATGTATTCGACATCTTGAGTACTCACGTCGAATCTAGGACCCAGCTCAACATGGTAACTTCTGGCTGAACTGCTAGTATAGAGCGGTGAACTTAATAACTTCTGTGTTTTTTTAAGTCAGTATCAATTCTTTGTCTTTAGAACATGCATATAAATAAAAATCTTCTAACCTGCAGAAGTTGTTTGTCGTGCTTATAAAGAATATTATGAGACATATTTTTAAATTCTTGTCCACTTACGAATGTCTTTCAGTCGAAAATTAAATTTGGGGAGTACGTGTTTTGCTGGACACAGATTGCGACCATTAAACCCAATTCTGTCGAACACAGAGTATAATCAAGCCAAGCTAACAATGAAGAGAAAGCTATCATTTACTCTTTTTCAAGCTGACATCATCAACTAGGTTGTTATGAATATTTTCTAGCAATACAATCAGCTATAAAATATCACATATTTAAATTTGGCATCTTTACTCTAATTTCTTTAAGGATTCCCATTGCATTAAACACAGTCCTTAAACATATTATGGTATATAGTTTACGCGAACCCTCCAAAATTTGAGTATCGTCCTTATTGTAAATGGAAGTTATTGTTCTTCAGGACAAAAGATTCGAACCTAAAACCCATGTCAATATTTTTTTAACTCGGTGGTCACCACTTATCAAGGCAGGGAAGCCATTCAGGGATAAGGGTTATTGTAAGTACAGTACGGTAGTGTGGAGATGTAATGAAGTGTTTACTTGAGGGGGCGGTTAATTAGGAATTTGTTTACGTTGGTCTTGAAGACATCCAGGTTGTAGTCAGGTGGGAAGCAGGCAGAGGGAACAGAGTTACACAGGTGTGCACTTCTAAGAAAGAAGCTTTGTGAATGGAATCCACGTTTTTGTTGAGGAACAGATAAAGACTGGCGAAAGTTTCTGACAGTGGATTCAACTAGACGGGTGTTTTTCGTGAAAGATT
Organism: Euprymna scolopes; assembly: GCF_053919585.1. Classification (NCBI taxonomy): domain Eukaryota; kingdom Metazoa; phylum Mollusca; class Cephalopoda; order Sepiida; family Sepiolidae; genus Euprymna; species Euprymna scolopes. The sequence continues at coordinate 33,037,771 of NC_136489.1, read as the reverse complement.
GACCAGAGATTGGAGTTCAGACGAGCACCTGCCATGAAAATAACGATAAAACAAGGATAGGCTACCAGCGTCTCTTCTGTGGGAGATAGGTTGCAGGGAAGAGAAAGGGGTATCCGCATCTAAGCTACGAAGTCTATTTTGTACTCCGTCATAGCAGGATAGGCTGTTTTTAGTAGCTGATGCCCAGATATTGAAGCAGTATCCCATCCTTGGACGTACTTACCTTTTATATAGACAGAGAATTGCATAAGTAGTGAGATATCTTCAGGAACGGTAGAAGGATCCCAACATCTTTCCAGCGACCTTGGAAACAGACTTGATGTGCGTGTTCCATTTCAGATCAGGAGTAAAGGTCAAACCCAGAAGCTTGGCACAACATGGGGAGTCTCCTAGACGATAGCCATCTATTTCAATTAATGCCAGATCGGGATTAGAACGTCGATGATGTAAAAATAGGAGTTTGGTTTTAGATGCATTAAAGGTAACCATCAACGTCTTCCCCCACTGAATCACAGGCTCGAGATCAAAGGAGAGAAAATCAGAGAGAACTTTTTCATTTACAGCCTTTGATGTGTTGCCGTAGATGGTCGTGTCATCAGCATAGATGTTAACGAATGATTTACGTATGTGTTTAGGGACATCATTGATGTAGAAGAGAGTTTTGCCCAGGATTGACCCTTGAGTGACTTCAGCATAAATACTGCAGGCCTCTGATTGTTCTCCATCGACCACTACTCTTATGAGCCTATCGGAGAGAAATGATTTAATGATTGAGAAAAACATTTCCAGTTATACCGCAGCTGGAAATCTTGTGAAGTAGGCCTTTATGCCATACCTTGTCGAAGGCCTTTGATATGTCAAGAGCAATTTCCCTAGAAAGGAAGCCTGCGTCAAGAGATTCACTAATCCTGTGAGATATAACCGTTAGCACATCTGCGGTATATCTTGCAGAACGGAAACCATATGGTGTGTTACTACGAAGGTTATTTCTGCTGAGGTGGTTGACTATTTCTCTATTTAATATGAATTCCAGCAACTTACTCATAACACACAGGAGTTACTGTACTGAGAGGGAGATGACTTATCACCTGAATTCTTAAATACAAAGCATAATGATGAGGTCTTCCAGGGAGTCTGGAAACACTTCTGGTTAAGGCAACGCTTAAACAGTTTCGTAAGTATGGGAGCAAGTTCGGCTTGAAGCATTTTTAACACTATAATTGGGATGCCGCCAGAGCTACTGGAATCAAGATTAATGATTAGCTTGGCGACCTCATGCAGAGATATGTGTATGTTACCTTGCGTGTTCTGTGTTATAGGAGGAAATGTGGGGAGTTGATGGCCATCGTCGCATAGGGTAGAATTAGCTGCAAAGTTCGTAGCAAATAGTTTTGCCTTGTCTAATGATGACGAGATGACCTCTGACCATTGATAATGGTTGGGATGGAACGCACACTTCTGTTCAGGGTCCTATTTGGTATTTGCCAAAACTGGTTGGAACAAAGCCGTTGATCAGCTACTTCGGATTTAACAGACTGGGCATATAGCTCTCTTGCAGTTTTTATTACTCTTTTACAGTGGTTGCTGGCGTTCTTAAAGCAGCTTTAGTCTCAGTGCATCTATTATGTTGGTAGTTATGTAAAAAGTGATGTCTATGCGTGATAGCAACAGCGCATTCTGGGGAGAACCATGGCTGGCTGTAAAGTTTTTGTTGGAATTTTTTAGATGGTATGAATCGGTCTATGCCTACAATTAACCATTCGGTCAGGTCTTATACTATAGAGGACACATCCTTTTTAACATGGAATGCAGAGGTAGATCAGATATGAATATACGGAAGCTATCCCAGTAAGCCATAGTGTATAGGTATACAGCACGGTGGAGGGGTACATCTGGGGTCTTATTACATTTCATTTTTATCTTAACTGATACGACGCAGTGGTCGGAGGATCATAGAGGAGGATGGACGGAACATGAAGATAGCTCAGGGGAAGTTGAGAGAAAAAAAGGTCTATGAGGCTTGCATATTGACCGGTAGTATCGGGCACACGGGTGGGTTCGCGAACAATCGGAGTGAGGTCATAAGCAATGGCAAAATCATGACAAAACCTCCCCTCATAGTCCGTCTTATTTGAATGGGTCAGCCATTCCACATTATGGACGTTGAATTCACCACAGATGTGGATGTTAACCGAGGGATGTGCAGACAAGATCGGGTCTATTTTCTCAACATACACTTAAAGATAGTAACACCGCTGTTATGGGCCCGATAGAGAACAAATATAGATGCAGTGGTGTAAGCAAGGGTAATCCGGATGGACATATAGGGTAAATAAGGATCTTTCTAGAGATATCCATGCCACACGGGAAGCCATCTTTTATGTAGGAACATATTTCATGCCCATGACGATCTTGGTGGTCAGATTAAGATGTTAAGTTAGAGTGTCCGTTAATTATGAACTCATATAGAGAAGTGGTCGGCCCTATTCCAGTTTCTCTTAGAAAGAATATATCCAGTTTCGTCTCCTGTAATTGGGTTTCAACTTCTGAAAGGTTAGAACGTAGACCTCTGATTTTGGAAAAGGAGGCATGGTAGTAGGGGTCTACGTTGGAAGATGGGGTTCTAGGTTTATTCGAGTTCTTTTTTCTGATGATATTTCATGTTCAGGTATTGGGATTTGTGGAACAGGTCTGCATAATGGGTTAGAGCAGGATAGAGAGGGAAAGTAAGAGAGAAAAAGACAGGATTTTTTGTGGCACATGAAAATGTAAAGCCGTAACTATTACCCACTAGTATGGCATAGAGAAGCATCAACAGAGACTACTGCATGGTCTAGAATCCATTCCCCAAATGGCAATGCAGCAGTCTCAGTACTTTTGTCCTGCTGATAGAACATCCTCCTTAGTGGTTAATCCAAGGTTTTGGTCCCTGACTATCAGGCGGATAAGGTCAGCCCAGACAAAACGTTTACTCAAGCACCCTTACTAGTGACATGGCCACAAGGATGGACATAGAGAGAGAAAAATCTTCGACATCTCAGACTACTGTTCACCAAGTACTTCCGACCTTTAAAGCAGCTTTTTCTTCACCCTTTGTCAGAGAAATCACTCATTCGAATGAGGACGGAAGGGCCAAAAAAGGAAAAGCGATCGTTACTGGAGCTGCCGATAAAAGATCCACCGTATTATCTACTCTCCATAAAAAATAAATAAAAATAAAGATAAACGGTAAGGAGGGGGAATGGGTACAAGGGACTTATTAATATCTACTTAGTAAAATTATCAATTCAGGACGCTGTTGATAATAACCTTCCCTCCCATATTAATGAGGGGATAATTGTGGGGTTATATATCTCGAGTTTGAATCATTCGAGCTTCACCTTGTAATTAAAAACAAGAAAAACAAGTTTTAAACTCTGTGTGGACTCTGTATATAATTTTTTTTTCTCCAAAAAATGCACAAGTCTATTTTATTTATATGGTTAAAATATACATTACTACTAAGAACTATTGTTTCAAGCGCTACTTTATCTTTTTTTATTATTTTAAATTGCAAACTACCTTACTATTATATGAGCAATGCTATTTAATACTGCAGTAAATTATTTATGTGCGTCTGTTTTCAATAGACATTACAAGGCATTTCGAATCTAATCAGCCATGTTCTAATAAAATATATTTTAACAAAATATACCCAATATTTTAAATCATAATATTTGGACCGGTTGTGCCAGTCGTTATAATAATCGGTTGAATAATTTTTGTTTCTAAATAAGATACAGACCTATATTAATATATATATATATATATATATATATATATATATATATGTATATATATATATATACTAGCAGGGGTACCCGGCGTTGCTCGGGTGTTTGGAGGTGTATGCTGTGCAAAAAAAGCAAAAAAACAAAAAAATGGTTAATTTTTTTGAACTTTGATCCCTATTATGACCCCTTAAAATTTATAGTTTCGGGCACAAAGCTCATTATTAAGTTAGATCCAGGTTCAAGGAACCTATATCTAAAATTTCAAGTGTCTAGACCAAAAATTGCCGGAGGAGATTGGTAGAGTTCTTAAAGGTCAAATCGTTGAAATTTGACCCCTTAACACCCAAATTTCTGGCTGACACTCGTCACATCGATTTTCCCAAATCTCAGTACCGGTATTTCAAATTTCGAGTCTATAGACTAAAGCTATTGCGTAGGGAAATGTACACAGACACACAGACACACAGACAGATACGTTCACTTTTATATATATATATATATATATATATATATATATATATATATATATATATATATATATATACTTATCAAACTTCAGATAAATAAGGATGTTTCTCATTAAGGCGGATCAATTATTTTTTTCAAATAAATAAAGGATCTTTGGACATCTACAAATACATAAATCAATAAAGATTATGAAAAACCTTTTTAGATTGACAATCGATTATTGGCTTAGAAATCAGTATTAATCTATTCACTTGTTTGACATCAAGGCTAAAAATATTAATCACGAGTGAAAATCGAAGCAATCTACAGACAACGTAAATGAAAAGATCAATAAATCTGGTGTTATAAAAGTTGGTCACTTGAAAGTTTCGATTATACGCGGAAAGCAGAAATATTAGTATGTGTCAGATTTGAAAAAAAAAATTATTTTCGTTTCGATAAATTTGAATTTGAATTTAAATATCAAAACGCATGAAACAGAGCACTCTGTGAAAAAGTCTCTAAGTAAAAAATATATGTTTTCAAAATTTGGGTGTCTATATATATACACATATATATATATATATATATATATATATATATATACATATTTATATGTATATATATATATATATATATAATGTAGTAAAAATTTAGAAGGCTGTCACAATGCGAAGGAGAAAATATAGTCGTTGTTAGTAAAAGTAGATGCGAACAACTGGCGATTTACAAATCAATAAGTGCATGCATATATGTGTACATATGAATATATTTATTCAGTTGTATTAGGTAAAAAATCTTACTTGCTATGTTTGCGACAATATCCATTATTAATTTCGGAAAAAAAAATCCCTTTTCAAATGGTGGACGTAACAGATCGATTCAAAGCCTGCTTCGAATCGATGTCTTATGTCTGCATAACAAGTAAGACGTTTTACCTAATATAACTGAATATACATATATGTATGTATGTATTTATTGATTTCTAAATCACTACTTGTTCTCATCTACTTTTACCAACAACGACTATATTTCATTCCTCGCATTGTGACAGCCTTCTAAATCTTTACTACATACCTATCCCGCACAATGCTTGGATATTTAGAGAGAGAGAGATAGAGAGAGAACGAGAGACAGGCAGACAGACAGACAGAGAGGGAAAATGGAGAGAATAGTTTAAATTGTTTTTCGGCTTATTATGCTATCATTTAATCTTGAGTCGTCAACGCTAACACTAAGCATTAAAAAGTGTATGTATATTTTTACAAATTAACAAAATATATATTATTTTATATTTTAATTATTATTTATAATCTACAATATTTACATAGTTAGATAATATATATATATATATAAGGTTATTATAAAAGATAGCGTAACAGAAAGAAGAATTTAAATATTTATTTTTTATTTAAAATTTTGAAATCATGTCCATATTCGTTTATTTCTTTTAAAGCTTATGAGCTGCTTTCCCTCTGATGGATCAAGGACGGAATAAGATCAAAATTTACGGATTAAAAAAAAAAGAAAAAAAAAATATATATATATATATCAGATTTGCTATACTCTATAGTATAATGCATTGTTTTGTTTTTTAATTGTGTCAGGAACTATTCTGAGTAATTTGTTCATGGTTATTTCATTTCCTCATTTTTTTTATTCTTTTTCTTCTTTATTTTTCTATGTACCAAAATCCCATTGATTTATTGTAAGGTAAATCTCAGTAAGTAAACATTTTGCATCAACAGAAAATTTTCCCCTGTTTCTTCGACTTTTCATGAGTGACATTTTTGTTATATAATCTAGCCTGAGAAGGTATTCAGTTGCTTGTACCTAGATGAGAGAAACCTGATCATAAATATTTAGCGACACAGAAGTGTGTATGTGAAACTAATCAACACTATATATATATATATATATATATATATATATATATATATATATATATGAAGTGAAGTCGTCTGTCTGGGTGTGTAGATTTCCCTACCAAACTACTCTGCCAGTTTGCAGAATCGATATTTGACGAAAGGGTTATTGACATATGGGATTTTTTATTTTAAATCGGATTCGGCCGGAAATTTTGCTGTCAAAGTTCAACGCTTTGACATTTGAAATCTCGGTACTTGTGCACTTATTGATCCGTGCTGAAATAATAACGTTATTATTTAAAAAGGCATTCTTAACATGGGGATGGGAAGGTGTTTTGTACCTATACTTTAACCTCACAATTGAAAAAAAAAGCATATTAAAAAAAACATTAATTAAACATGGAAATACGATTTGAAAAAATTGCGCGGATCACTAAGTGCACTAACACCGAAATCTCTACCAACGTCCTCCGCCAAATTTGGATCTAATCACTTGACATGGTTGATGTAGATTACTCGGACATGCCTCAAACTATTTTATCTGATTTGAGCCCAAATCAATGAATGTTAAAATATTTAAATTGGGGTCAAATTTAAAAAAATATTTTACCTCCGCAGTCTCTATCAAATTACTTAGCAAATTTTCTGTCTAAACATTTGAAATTTTGCATAGCGTGTATTCAGATATATGACAACCTTTTTAATTGTTTCTTTTGCCAAACATTTAGCTTCCAAGTGGTCAAAGGAAAAAAGAGTGTGCCTTAGCATATAATTAAGTCAGTTTTTGGTCAAAACATTTGAAATTTTACATAAAAGGTATTCAGACATTCAGTTTTGAGGACAGGATTTAGCTGTCAAGAGGTAAAAGTTTTAAGAGTTAATCTTTGAAACCCTAGCAAATTCCTGCGTCAATTTTGCCTCTAAAAGCTTAAAAGTAAAAAATAAGGTTACTATATATATACAAATGCACATGAAATTCTGAACAGTACATAGGGCCGAGAAAATCTGACATAACTGCTAGTGTATATATATATATATATATATATATATATAATTGAAATTGTTTGCCTGTGTGTGTTTCTGTGTGTGTACATTTCCCTACCAAACTATTCTGTCAGTTTTCCATATACAGACTCAAGATTTGACATATGGGTTAATGGGATTTAGTAAATCTTTTTAACCGGTTGTCGACTGGAAATTCGGATATCACGGGGTCGAAATATTTTATTTCCCCGGTCTCTACCAAAATGCTCAGCCAATTTTTTGTATAAATATTCGAAATTTTGCATAAAGTGTAATCATATATAGGACAAGTTTTTAATTGGTTTTTGGCCTAAGATTTACCTGATAAATGGTCAAAAATCAAAAGACTGTACCTTTGCAGTCTCTAACAAACTATTTAGTTAATTTTGTGTTTAATTATTTGAAATCGTACATACAAAACTTGAAGAAATGCAGCAAGCTTTTAAATCAGTTTTGTGTGAACAAGATGTCAAATTTGTAAAAGTTGACCTTTGTAGACTCTATGAATCTCCTCCGCAATTTCTGTCTCTAAACACTTGAAATTTTAAAGGTAGGTTACATTGACATGAGTCAAACATTTTAATATATACATATAAAGTTATTATAAGTATATAGAGCCCGAGCAAAGCAGGGATGGACTGCTAGTATATATATACGTTTCCAAATCAAATGTTGAGTACTATCGGCAAAAAGCAAGTTCCAGAAGTTATAACATTTAGTTCTGTATAGATATTTTTTACAGCTATTATTTTTTCCAGATCTGATAGATTTGTGAAAATAACTTGAATAATCTATCAATTCTTCTCGCAATCAGTACACATGGAAACATATCCTCTACCTATTATGACACTTGTTATATTTATGCTTTATTGCGTGCATCCAGTAGTAAGTCATTAAATAAAGTTAGGTCCGCATGCAGAATTATATGCAATGGCATCTATAATATGAATACTTATTCATTATGCGACGTTTTCCTGGGTATACATTTGCCTTAATATATTTTTGTTTTTTTGGTATACATGAGAAATATGCGTAAACTTGCTTTGTATCTATTACAATCTGTAGATCAATAGGTTATTTACTACTAATGATTTACCGTTCTTATCTATGCACTATTCAGCTCCTTCCTTTGTAAGTTCGTATGTAACGCAATAAAAGCGGCCAAATACAATATTTTAAAAGTAAAAATCTTTAAAAAACAAAAAAACGAAATTCCCCAAATTTGGATTTAGATAACCAATTTTGCAAGCTGGAGATGAATATGAAAGAGGTTTCTATTTGATACGGTTTCAAATATCATTTTAATTATAAAATGAAATCGATGTTTGGATTGTCAGAAAAATGAACTTGTAGCAATTTTGATGTTCAGCGCTGTTTCAACCGGAAAAATGTTTTCGGTGTGTAACGTAAAAAGTTGTTTTTCTTTCAGAAGAACAGGCCAGAAAAAAATCACAGGTTCTATTGAAAAAGTAAATGAGAGATAGTCTCTTAAATATTATGCGATTTGTATTCTAATATGTACAATATTGCTTTCTGAATAGTTATTAGTTTATATCATTTTGTATCAGTACTATATAAAAATAATGCAACACTGTTTTTATAGTAATATTAGTAAACATATTTGCTGTTGTTTTACGTTTTTCTGTGCGATTGAAATATTTTTGCGCTATCAAGAAAAATATCAGTTTATAAAAAGACATTCATTGATTAAATACAATTCTCATTCAGTGTAAAACTATGATCGAAGGAATTAATTACATTGAATTATTTCCCATTAAACTTACTTTGAAAAACACTGGTTTACATTAACTATAAACGATAATAAAAGGAAATGAATCCTAGTAATATGATGTACAATTAACCGCCTTTTTCTTCGAAGTTTATTATGAGATTCCTGTCCATATTGTTATTTTCAGCGATTGAATTCCAATATGTTCATGAGCAATACCATATAATTCTAGTTAGTCTCTTCCGGAATTGTTTTTTTGAAAACTAAAGCGAGCATGTGTGTGTTTTATTGGACTTACAAGGTATAATTTAGAAAAATATATAAGAGATATATCGACCTATGCAGTAAATTAAAAAAGTGCATGTTAAAAACTACCCATGTCCCCTTCGCTTTGTATATACTTACTATGGAATTAATGTTTGAGCGTGACACTTTTGACGTAAAGAAAATAGTTTTTGTGATGTAACAGAAACATTTCTATGAACATATATTAAAATGAAAAAAGAATATTGATAGATTTCTAGGAGTCGTTCTGTTTATAATTGTTTATTTTTTAAAACAAACTTACAGCAATTGAATTATAAGTGGTTTGCCATACTTATAGGTAAATGTGCACTGAACAGATATCATAATACTTAAAGTTAAATCCAAATTTTGAAATAACTTTTAATTTAAAGGTGAAAATAAAAATGATAAATAAAATATTGGGTCGCTGAACACGTACACAGTAAAACAATACATTGTAAATACAAGCTTTATTTGTAATAAAATTGCGTTAAAAAAACTTAAACGTAATACGGAAATGAACGGTGTAAAAATGCAGAAAACATTAACAATTGTTTTTTTGGATAATTTAAAACGCAAAAAAGATTAGGCCGCTGAAAACGTACACAGTAAAAAAAAAATGTCAACAGGTCAAAGTTGTTTTATTTGTGAGAAAATTGCGACAGTATAGTTGTAATACAGAATAGTTGCATCTCTTAAGGGTCAGTATGTTATATTAGCGATGGAATTAATGTATGAGCATAACACTTGTGACGTAAAAAAATAGTTTATTTTTAACATAACAGAAACATTTCTATGAAAGTATATTAAAATGAAAAAAAGAATATAGATAGATTTCTATGAGTTATTCTGTTTATAATTATTTTTGAAAAAAAGTTATTCATTAGTAGTAGTAGTAGTAGTAGTATTAGTAGTAGGAGAAGTAGTAGATTGGTAGTAGAGAAAATACATGTAAACCAGTAGTAGTAATAGTAGGATAAGGAAGAGGAAGCGTAGTAGTAGTCGTAAAGAGGTGAAGTTAAAATAGTAGCAAGAAGAGAAAGCATAGTAGTAGTAGTAGGAGGAGGATAATGAGCAAACAAACAAGCAAACAACCAAGAACGACAGAGTTTTAGTATTATATATATATATATATATAATCATTCTTTACTTTTATAATTATTATCATTTTTTTTTACTTTATATACTTAACAGTATTTTTAAACGTAATTTGTATCGAAATCGATAGTCCAAAGAATCCGATAGAAGAAAGAACATACGATTTTGGTTAAAGTTACATCAAGTTACAAGTATATTATAAAATATAGATATATAAATGAAACCTTAGGTTCTTTGATATTACAATGAGGCGTTCGAAATGAATGTTTCAGTTTAGAGAAAAATAAAATTATGATATTTACTTCTGCACTTTAATGTTTAATTATAACTATTATATCCAAAAGGAATTATGAAATCAACAACATCATCTCTACAGTGCAATGGAAACAATAATGTATTCCATACAAAGTCATTGCGGGGATAATTTGTAATGCATTCTACTTGCTGTACTGCGATGGTTAACCACAATAAAAGATTTGATTTGGAAATGAACAATTTCACCAAGTTCGATTACAAAAAAACATATGTAAGTGTAAAACACGTGTTGATCTTTAATCAAATCAATGTTTTCGTTTCAAGTAAAAGTATACCCGAACAAGTCATTTACTATAACAATCAAAATCGCTACTGTCAATTGGGTACGATCAAGTAAGCAATAGGGAATTGACTGAATAAAAATATCACATCTGCATATAAACCGTGTATAATATGTAACGACGTTTACCGATATAAAATCACTATTTAGAAAATTTCATGTTTATTGATTCAATATATATCTTGCTCTTCCTTTATAGAAAGCTCTTATAAACCTCGTTATATTCATGAGTTTTCTCTCTTCGATACCTATAAATGTATATATATATATATATATATATATATATATATATATATATATATATATATATATATATATATATAAAGCTGAATGACTCTGTGTGTGTCTGGTCACAAATAGGCTTCTATATGGTTGGCTATTAAAAAAAACTGATTACATATAATGATAGAAGATGTATCGCGACACAGGAATGGGTATGTTTGATCTAGCAGAACAGTGGTTCATTAAAATTGTGGGGTCTGCGTTCGCGCCGCCTGGTCATCAAAGTATAGAAATAATTTTTTTTTTTTTTTTAAGTGTTTCAAGTGTTTTTTTTTTTATATAGATGTATATAAGAATACTTTAATAAGTATGTTTTAACTTAAATAGGGATGTTATAATAAAATTGTGGGGTTTGCGTTCGCGCTTGGCCTCCATAGAATGGAAATTGGCACCCGTTTTAATAAAGACTTTTCATAATAAACTGCGTACGTATACGTTGATAATTATGTTTCAGTTTGAAGAAATATGGTATAATAAAATTATGGGGTGTTCGTTCGCACCTGATCTCCATAGAATGGAAATATATCAGAAAGTTTAACAAGGTTTTTTGGATATAGATCCACAGAATATTGTGATAAATGTTTCAGTGTGAGCAGGTATGGTATAAAAAATTATGGAATTTATCTATTTTATTTTTACTTTCATCATATTTTGCTTTGCTTTTGATACCCTAAAATGCGAAGCTATCTCTTTACCATCCTTCCTTTTTTTAACCTACCATACTTTCGTAAATCAAAGTCCATTTTCTGTAGGCTGTTTTTGAACCCAGTCAACGATGGGTATTTTTGCTACTATACATATATATATATATATATATATATATATATATAGTTGTAAAGAAGTGAACCACAGCGGAAATTCAGTCGACTAAAATAACATGGAAAACGGGGTGAGGAAAAGGAAGAAAATGGGGGAAGTTACATGTAAAAAATGTACAATTCTGTAAAATAAATAAGTCCATTAAAAACAAGATCTTTAAAATACACCCGATAAATTTTCAAGGATATAAGTCTGAAAATTATTTTTATTTTTTTTTTTACATTTGGTAGTGGAATGGAGGCAGAGCAGAGAGGAGCTTAAAAAAATAAAACTGTGACTACCCAAATAATTCTAATCGAAGTAAGAGGTTTCTCTGCTTGCACAAAGTAGGGGGCTGAAAATGATGGCAAGTGCTTCAAGGATAGACAGGTGCAACTTTGTACGTCCTCGGTACAAAATCAGAAAAAACACTCCGTAGAGAATGCAAGACCGCATTCCTTTTTATCGACCAAGTGTTGGCCGATGGACGATTCTATCAATTGAGACTTTCTGGTGGTAGGTTGATGGTCTCGGATGAAGCGGGGAACATGTTATTTTACTGAATGGTGCATTTGTCACATGTAACTTCCCCCATTTTTTTTTCTTTTCTTCACCCCGTTTTCCATCTTATTTTAGTCGACTAAATTTCCGCTATGGTTCACTTCTTTAAAATTATTCTAAAATTTTTACAATCTAATATATATATATATATATATATATATATATATATATATATATATATATATGTATATATATATATATATATATGGTAATTTATAATATATATATGGCGATTAAGCTACACTGAATATTCTGCGTTTCATCCACTATATGATTCGTCAGGCTTATGCGCGAATTCTGTGGTTGCTTCTTGTTTTTATATATGTTGAGGATTTCTAGTTCGCCAATCAGCTTTCTAGTATCCACCGCGCCCCTTCCTATTAGCCAATGGGCATGCATTTTATTGAACAAAGGATCTGTTTTAGAATTATGTTAGTGGTTTAAGGTAGATCTTTTCCTTCCTTTATATATATATATATATAAATATACCTATGTGTACACACATACATGCACATATATATACATATATATACATATACATATATGTGTGATCGTTTATGTGTATTCATGTTTGTTTAATTTATTTATTTGTTTGTTTACTATTGTTATTGCTAGTTTTAAAGCTATTTTGTATCGCTATCCGAGAGTAAGTTTTATTTTGTGAACACAGTGGTTTGCTATTTCTCGTCTATAGTTTAATAGATTTTGAGGTTCTTTAACGTACAGGATAGCAAATTTTTCATGGAGGCATAATTTACATGGGTCGTCTAAATGTCTGCACGTGGTAGCTTGTCTCATTATTTTCCATTCGACTACCGGCGAATGTCCGCTTTCTTTGAGTTCCCTGTATTTATTCGCTAGTATTGTTTTTATACGGTGTTTTTTATTTTTGAATGTACTTTTGTGGTCATAGTATCGGGTTTTAGAATCTAAAGAAGTCATGCCTATGTAATATTTCTGTAATATTTCTGTAATGTTTTTGAAGAAATCAACATCATTAAAAAAATGTAGAAAATCAGTTCTAATAAATAACAATAACCAATGGATAAAAACTAAACTGAAACATTCGTTCGATTTGGCAATGGATGCCAGAGACTCTGAAGAGGCATCAGATCTTGTGGGGTTATTCATTCTATATACCCTCACAAGCATATTCGATACTACGGATATCGGCCTATATAGAGATGACGGACTAGCTATAATAAAAAATCTCCAACAAAGTCAAGGGAGAAAACTTTTAGAAAATCATACACAAAGAAATGAAAAAATTTGGCCTAAAAGCCGACGTATCAGCTAACATAAAAATAACAAACTTCCTGGACATCACGTTAAACTTAGATAAAAACAAATATGAACCGTACTTAAATGATAACGGTACTCCAATTTACGTAAACCCTAAGTCCAATCACCCACCATCAATTATAAATCACATTCCTAACTCGATCGTAAGTAGACTCAGAAATAACTCAAGCAATGAAAATGCATTTAACAGGTCAACCAATATCTACGAAACAGCCCTAAAAAATAGTGGATACAAAAATACCGATATCAAGTGTAAGCAACAAAACACCAACAACTATAATAAAATTAAAAATAGAAGAAAAAGAACTATAATTTGGTATACGGCCCCATTTAACATTTGATCATGTTAAAAACAAAACTTGGCAAGAAATTTCTAGATCTTATTGAAAAACACTTTCCCGCAACCAACCCCTAATAATAATAATAATAATAATCATAATAATAATAATAATAATAATAATAATAATAATAATAATGATAATATTAAACATAATAATAATAATAATAATAATAATAATAATAATAATAATAATAATAATAATAATAATAATAATAATAACAAACAAATAAACCCCGGACAAGGACAACCATACCATTAAAAAAATACTAATAACGAACAAGATAAATGTAATTGTAGACACCGAACACTTTGCCCAGTCCAAAATAAATGTCTAACAAAAAGTGTAGTTTATCAAGCAACAAAATTGCGAAAGAAAAACCGAATAACAAGAAATATTACATAGGCATGACTTCCTTAGATTTCAAAACCCGATACTATGACCACAAAAGTACATTCAAAAATAAAAAAACACCGTATAAAAACAAGACTAGCGAATGAATACAGGGAACTCAAAGAAAGCGGACATTCGCCGGTAGTCGAATTGAAAATAATGAGACAAGCTACCACGTGCAGACATTTAGACGACCCATGTAAATTATGCCTCCATGAAAAATTTGCTATCCTGAACTTTAAAGAACTACAAAATCTATTAAACTGTAGACGAGAAATAGCAAACAACTGTGTTCACAATATAAAACTTACTCTAGGATAGCGATACAAAATAGCTTTAAAACTAACAATAACAATAGAAAACAAACAAATAAATAAATTAAACAAACATGAATATACGTAAACGATCACACATATATGTATATATATATATATATATATATATATATATGCATGTATGTGTGTACACATAGGTATATTTATATATATATATATATATATATATATATATATATATATATAAAGGAAGGAAAAATCTACCTTAAACCACTAACCTAGTTCTAAAACAGATCCTTTGTTCGATAAAAGGCATGTCCATTGGCTGATAGGAAGGGGCGCGGTGGATACTAGAAAGCTGATTGGCTAACTAGAGATCCTCAACATATATAAAAACAAGAAGCAACCACAGAATTCGCGCATAAGCCTGACGAATCCTATAGTGGATAAAATGCAGAATATTCAGTGTAGCTCATATATATTTTATAAATTACTAACTAGCTCTACCTACCTATTGAGCACTTTTGAAGTAAATACTTAAAGTTTACGCATAAATCTATACTTTCGTATATTAAATTTATGTGAGTAAATGAAGTACAGGGTGCGGCATTAATAACGCCCTTTCTTAATATCCTTTTTTTCTTTATAATATGAATGAAATTTAAAGATAAATAAAAGTAAAAGTTATATCTCAAATTTATTAAATATCTTATTCAATATCCACATTGGTGATCTTTACAGTAATGATCTTCTGAACTAAAAAAACGATTTTTGGGAACAAAATTAGTCAATAAAAATAAAATCCAAATAAATTTAATGAAAAAAAGGATACCAACTTTATTAACTTTAAAATTTAACTCAGATGTTCAAAATGTTCTCCATCATGTTCCATACAATTTTGAACTCTACCAGCGACACTTTTACAAACTTGTTTACACTATTCAATGGTAATTTCATGAAATTTATCTGAAATTGCATTTTTTAATTCCTGAATTGTTTTCGGCTTCAGATTGTAAACTTTATCTTTCAATATACCCCACAAAAAAGTCTGGTGGCGTTAAGTCTGGAGATCGTGATGGCCATTCAATTGGTCCCCTTCGTCCTATCCACCTATCTTCAAAATTTTCATTTAACCATTCCCTAACTCTTAACCCATAATGTGGTGGAGCCCCATCCTGTTGAAAAAAATATCAGTCTGATTTTCAACTCTTGGCCAAAATTCCGTTTAAAGCATATGCAAATAATTATTTTGATTCACAGTACCCTCGAAGAATATTGGCCCTATTAATCCCATACAAGAAATGGCAGCCCAAACTGTTACTCCTGGCGAATTAACATCCTTTTCCAAGATGATATGAGGATTCTCATTACTCCAATACACACAATTATGGCGATTGATATGCCCATTTAACTTAAAGGTTGCTTCATCTGACCACCATATCTTTTCAAGGAAAGCTATATCTTCATTAACTTCATTCAAAAAGATTTCACAAAATTGTAATCGTCTATCTTGATCTCCATCATGCAAACTTTGAAGAACACGTGGAATGTAAGGTCTCATCTTTAGCTTCTTCAATAATCTGCGAACACTCCAATCACTGATTGCTAACTCTGTAGAAAGACGTCTACTGGATTTTTGAGGAGTATGCAGCAACGATTCTTGTAGTTCATTGGACTTTTCTAAGCTCGTTGCAACAACTGGCCTTCCGGATCTTTGAGCATCCCTTACACTTCCTGTGGATTCAAATTTTTTAATCAAGCTTTTGATATTTCGGCTTTGCACTCTTGGGATGTCATATTCATCTGATAACAATCTTGAAGTTTTAGCACCATTATTATTATTTTGATAATACAATTGTATTGCTTTTACTCTCTGTTCAACTGTTAATCTCATGGTTTAAAAAATACGTGAAAAAAATAAATGTTTAAGAATTAGTTAAAGAAAATATACATAAATATAATAAGATATAAAAGGGCGTTATTTATGCCGCGCCCTGTATATATATATATATTATTATATATATATATATATATATATATATATATATATATATATATATATATATATATATATATTATTATATATATATATATATATATATTTGCTTGTTTCCCACCTGACTACAACTTGAATGTCTTCAACTCCAACATAAATAAATTCCTGATGAATCGCCCCCTTAAGAAAAACACTTTATCAAATCTCCAATACTAACGATTACTACGATACTATTCCATTGATTACTGTACACGCAATAACCCTTATCCCCGAGTGGCTTTCGGAGCTTGGTAAGTTGTGACCTCCATGTAAGAAATATATATATATATATATATTTCGTTACGGAATGAGATCAGCAGCCTCATTTTATATGCTTATTAATTAGTTATATGTATTTTTTTATTCGCTGCGGAATTACCCATACTTTGTTCGAACTGTTCTATTTCGCATCTCCTTTTAGCAGAATCATTTTTTAAAATCTCGGTTCATTTGGTAACGTCTGTTCTTACTGATTTCGTCTTATGTAAAAAATCTCTTGGTAAAATATTTAGCTTAGAAAATTAGTTTTAAACCATTTATAGATAACTTGAATATAATTTAAATGTTCGAACTTGTATTAACATTGAAGTTTTGGTTGTAAACTTGAAATTGGCTTATATAAATTACCTATTCTAAAAAATTACCCGCCACGATCCAATAACAATAATCCGAGCATACAGATTATTTTAATTAATTTGCACACACACACATACACACCCATATATGTGTGTATATATATATATGTATATATATATATATATATATATATATATATATATATATACAAATATACTAGCAGATATACCCCTCGTTGCCTGCGTTCAAAAACAGCCTACAGAAAATGGACTGTAATTGATGAAAGTATGATTACTTGAGCAGAATTTTTCCTTATTTTGACACGATAACGAGTAACGTTATTATTTTTTTTTATTTATCTATTTATCTATTTTCGAAAGAGTGCCGCGTGCAAGTGGAGGAGGAAAAAACAATTATGCAAAATTTGTGGCGAGAATTGTCTAAAGTTCCGACCTTTTGGGACGGGGGGGGTCTTTAACTTTAATAAGAACGTGAATTTATGAGGTTAATTTATTCGACAACATATGATTCAACTCAAAAAATAAATAAAAGCTAACTTGAATTAAGATTAAAGTTACAGTGTTATTGTGGACCCTCACCCCTACTAAAAAAACTTGTTTAAGTTTGTGACATATTTGCATTCTATGGAGGTCAGGCGCGAACGAACACCCAATAATTTTATCATACCATATTTCTTCCAACTGAAACATAATTATCAAAGTATACTTACGCAAATAGATATGAAAAGTCTTTGTTAAAGTTTGTGCCATATCTCCATGGATTACAGGCGCGAACGCAGACCACACAATTTTATTATACCATTCCTATTTAAGTTGAAACATACTTATCAAAATATTCTTATGTATATCTATATCAAAAACACTTGTAAACTTTTTTTTTTAATTTTTATTTCCATACTTTGTGGACCAGGCTTGGACGCAGACCCCTGACTTTTAATGAACCACTGTTCTGCCAGATCAAACATACGCATTATTGATCCTCGATACATCTTCTATCATCATATGTAAGCAGTTGTTTTTTTTTAAATAGTCAACAATATAGGAGCCGATTCGTGACCAGGCACACACACACGTTCAGCTTCAATTCCAACTGCTATTAGCGTATTAAACGACGCTCTTTGTGTAAACAAATAAAGCGAAGACATTTGGACGATGTCAAAACATCGTTAATTCATTACCCACACAGCATCAGCCGTATAGTGTAATGTTGAGAAGCCTTGACTGTCATTTGGGCGCTCGGGTTATCATCCTGGCTTGAGGCAGTTGCCTGTCTATCCGAACTTATGTGCTGTGAAACAGTTAAACAGTACTGTATGTGGATGACTATAATGCTCTCTGTCTTGGGTGGAACATATCGGGAATTGATTTACAAACTCCCATTAGCATATTGGGCGACGCTCTTTGTGTAAACAAATCGAGCAGGGGCATTTGGACGATGTCAAAACATCGTTATTCCATTACCAACACAGCAGCAGCTAAATGATAGCGTAATACTAAGAAGCCTTGACTGCCATTTTGGTTGTCGGGTTTCGCTCCTGTCGTAAGTTGTCTGTCTAGCCGCACTGATGAGCTGTGATACAACGAAACAGTATTGTATGTGGATAATTGTATATATATATATATATATATATATATATATATATTAGCCACCGCCAAAAATGCCCGCAAAATCAAGTTGTTGTTGTTTTTTAAAACGAAATTACGTTTATTAAAATCCCTTATTTCTGAGTAACTTTTTTTTTTCCAGAAAGATAAAACCCTGAATTTTATCATATAGAAAACAGAATAATGTAAAACTTTTTCTACTATTTTTAATTCAATTTTAAATGTTAAATTTTCGCAAAAAGTTAACAATTGACATTTTTTGTCTTGCACAAAAAACGTACTTAAATATTTTAAAAAAAAGGGGTTTTGAAATAATTAATTTATTTATTTATTGTCTAACTAAGATTTAGGATGATTTTCTAAGAGAATATGCAAAAATATTATAATATAAGTACCTGAATTTCAAATAATTCCACTTATTCATATAGGTAACCAGATATTCGCGTTGACGTAGAGTTCAGATCGACTCTGTTTACGTTTGTGTCTGATAAAAAGCAAACTATGGAAGACCAAACAGGCCAAAAAAAACTTATTTTTCAGTGACGAAAATTTCAATGTATTATTAAGCTGAGGCTGGCCAGTACCAGATGGGTGACCATTTGTATGCGTTTGGTTTTTAATGTGTATGTGTGTGGGGGCCAGACTCCCCAAAATGGGGGGGGCAATTTAAAGCAGAATAAAAAAAAAATATTTCAGCGCGTTTGGTCCACCATAGTCAAAGGCGGCAAACGTTTTCAAACGGGATCGAAAAAAAAGATGCTATTTTTAACACAAAGGGCACAATATTTATCGATTTTTTTTTTTTGGTATCGATTATTCAAAGCATGCCCTGTTTAATAATGGTCATGCATTATTCGGCTCGCTGAAAAAAAATTGTTAATTTATTTATCAAAAATTTTAAAATAGCTTTTTTCGTATAAATATTAATTTTTTTTTTTTTGTTTTGCTTAACTTAAATTAATTATTTTACTTAACATATTCACCGAATTTCACACTTCAAAACTCAAAAGCGGGATAATTAAACACAATCGAAGTTCTGATATTCAGACGTCAAAATAAGGTATGCAAACAATTTTTTTTTTTTTTTTTTTTTTAATCTATAATTCTGTCCCTTACAACACTATGTTGATTTCAGTCTCAGATGATTATTTTAAGCATATTTGTTCCCACTTCAAAACAAGGGGGGTTTTGTAAGCAAAAAAAAAATATATATAAATATCGTTTATGAAAAATAAGTACACTGTTATAAAGTTCATTCTTCTCCTAATAATCGCTGAAAATTTCGTATTGATCGGATAATTACCTGATTTTTGGTAGATTTTTAAAACGACGGTCCGTCAAAAAGTACTGACCTGCCCCCCCCAGTTTTGGCGGTGCCTAATATATATATATATATATATATATATATATATATATATATATATATATATATATATATATATATACAATTATCCACATACAGTACTGTTTCGTTGTCTATATATATATATATATATATATATATATATATATATATATATATATATATATATATATATATATATATGGGTGTGTATTCTAAAATGTGTTATTTTAATAGCTTGAAGAGAAAGTTCTTGCGGAAATTTTCTCTTTGTTTAAATGATATATTTTCACTGAAATCTCTATTATAATAACTTTACTAATATATTGATGTGAAAAGTGCCTTTTTCTCTATCAAATTGTTTAAGCTACAATTGTTTCATTACAGTTATGGCTTTCATTTCAGACGTTAATAAAATAGCACAAGTGTATTATTTTAATTCAAACTAAGCCGAAAACTGCCGAAACGGCTTGCGATATCAACGGATATGAACGCAGACCAAAATGGTGGTTTCAGAAATTTCGTGACGGCGATGAGAGTTTTCAAGAAGATAAGTGTAGTTGTTCGACATCGAATGTTGACAAAAATCAATTAAGTGACTTAATCTAAACCAATCCACGTTTGACAATTTGCTTCTGAATAAGCCGTAACGCACACCATAAGTTCCTACCTCATGACAGAGATTGAGAAAAAAATGAACTTGATATATCAGTTCATCACGAATGAAATACAGCCAAAATAAACTTTTGCAGATCAGCCCGTTTCTAGACCGGTGCGTTACTTACGATGAAAAGTGGATTATTTTCATCAAACAGGCGAAGCTTAGCTTTATGGTTAGACGCTGGGGATGCTCTACGACACTTCTCGAAAGTCATGCCCATTATTAGGTTTGACGCGACCGGTTTCATGAATTACAGTTTTTTTTTTAATGTAGGTGAAACCATTACGGCGGAAAAGTGCTGTAAAAAAAGAATCCATCAAGATCTGCTAAATAACACTCAGCATCACTCATCAGAGAAGACCCAATTCTCCTTCACGAAAATGCTTGACTGCACGTTGCTAAACCGACCCTGCATGATTTGAACGAATTGGAATACTAAACTCTGCCTTATGCTCCATTTTCTCTAGAACTCTAACCTATCTACTACTTTTTCAAGTATATCGACAACTTTTGGCGTAAGAAAAACCTCAGAAACATAAGCGATATCAAAAACGCCTTCAGCGACGTCGTCGCCACAGAACGAAAAATGTTTACGTTACTGGCATAAACACACTTGTTCGTTAGCGAAAAGTATGTTCATAATGACGGTGCTTAATACGATCAATTTTTTTTTTGTTTGAGCTTAACTATGCCCATCTATATTTAAAAGTTAAAAAACAAGAACTTCCTTGTCAAATTTATATACACGTAAGCAAACAAGCGTTCAATAAAAAATATCAACTAATACAATGAAACTTATGCCTTCAAACTCGAATGCAATGCCATGACGTTTACCATTTTTTCAAATGTAGCTTGTAAAAAGTCAATATTATTATTTTTCATACGATTTATAGGTGTGCGACCACGTTCTAACTTTCCCTTGTATCCGTATATGTGTATTATCTGTTCTTATTTTTTTAGATAAAAGCAAGACAATGATAATATGCGCATCCATTTATGACACGTTCAAATGATATCTGCACATTGCCTGTAATTTCAGTGTAATTTTTATATCCTGTGAGTTTTACTACAGCCGTTTATTGCCAGAGGTAGTTGAATGACAAGTTTGGTAATAATTACTTTGCGCGCATCATGTAACACAGAAAAGGGCTACCGACCAAAGCAGCAAATACCTTTATACTGTCAGTCATCTTTTGGTCGTGAATATTAGTGACGCCAAATACTGGTTTGTTCATCCACAACACTACGGAGTGTTATGAAGGAGTAATTGATTATCAACTGCGAACAAGTGTGTTAAATTTGGAAATGATAGAGCTGCTCTAGTGCTAGCATATAATCATAAGAGCCGAGAGCATAAGAACGTCCATCTCTTTTAAAAACTAGTAGGTAATTTGAACTTTAAAGTCAGATAGTTTCGGACAAATGATAACGTAAAACAATAAAAGTTATATTTACTGTAACAGTGTAGACACAGTTTGTTTTACTCATGTTCACCCCTGGACGTAAGGAGCTACTAATTGGGAGCATAAGAAGAATTAACTAGATGTTTGTGTATGTTACATTTAAACATGCATACCAGCCAAGTCAGTGAAGCAGGTAACAGAAAGAATTCCAAAATCTAGTTGCTCGAGGAAAGAAACTATTCGAGTAGAAAGCTTTCTGGCATTTAGGGACCTTTACTGTGAATGGGTGTGCTTCTGTTGCTAAGCGAGTTTATCGAGGATATGTAGGCTGTGGGGGCACAATGGCAACGAGTTCATCAGAGCAGACGTTATTAAAATAATACATCTTTCTAAGGGGTAGAGACTAACGGGAGATGCACTACCCCAGATGTGGTAACGAAGTAGTGTTTTAATCTCGTGTGTTATTTGCAGTACATTCTGATCGATGTAACTTTTATCTAATTATTTTATTAAATATCTTCCAGATATACATCCTTGTAAATCAATCCGATGATGAATTGTTGCTTTTGTTATTCGTTAGTTTCAAATGATACAGATTATGATTGAAATCATTCGTTTCCCAGACGTCATTCTACTTAAAATTATTTAGGGAAAGTAATCAATTATTTACGGGTAAGGGTTATGGACAGCTTACTAATGTCATTAAGTTAAACTGTCTCTGTAAAAGATATAAGATTCGAAAGTTGAACAAGAAGGTTCGCAGTTTGTGTCGAGAATCATTTAGCCAACGCTAAGTTCTACTTATTGCTGTAATGTTGAAGTAATGCCCTTATCAGTCCTCTCCTAGAGATTTACCATCCTAGTCTATCTTCTTTTTGGGATATAGTTAATTTGTCGCTAATCTCGTTAAGTGTCTTCACCCAGGATTTAACATGAAGCTCCTCAATCATGTTGTGTGTTAAATATCGCACTTGCTTTCAACTTGATCATTCAACGTTTGTTCAATCTGGTATAGATGTAAATAATATCAGCAATGTAGTATAAATGTGTGAGCTACTTTCCTATGCCCGGAGACATAAGGAATATACGCATTTTATCAATTCTTTTCCTTAGAAACACAAGTTATCTATAACAGCTAAGGCTACTACACGTTATTTACTTGCGTGAAAAACTATATTTTCATTGTATTACGTGAGTTATAATTTTCCAACATAGATGCAATGTTTATATAAAATAATATTTTCATACAAGAGTAAGCTAAAAAGTTGATAAACAACAAGGGAACTCCATAGCGTTATAATTATTATCGCAATTTTAATACTCTGTTCGATTATATTAGATGAATTGAAAACATTTTAGCTACGATTGTAATTTAACAAAAGATTGGTAGAAAATGCACTCTGATACCACCTGTAATAGTATCTCTATTAATTAAAAAGTATAAATAACACTCAGAATTTAAAAACGTTTGAACATGTTTTTAAGAAATAAAACATAAGTAAAATTGAATTTTATCTTAACGATAATACTTTCTCATATGTTTCTGTTTCGATGACCAAACTCCTAATTTGTAAACGATTGCAGCTTGGAATGAAGTGTAAATACAGGAGAATAATAATGATTAAAAATATTTTTAATATATATATATATATATATATATATATATGTATATATATATATATATATACATTAATCGTGTTCTTGATTTTTACGATAGGAATAAAACCTGAAAAACTATTTTTCTTTATCGTTTGCGATAACGAGCATTATTATATACTTTTCACGAATGTCTGAAAAATCTCATTGGTCCCATGTAAACATAAAGGAGATATATATTTTACAACTTTTTCACATTTGTAGCACTTTTGGGATGAGTCTACAAAAAATGTGCTTTCTAATTTTATATTATACAGTTACTGACAACTACCTTCTTTGGCTTTTGAGAACTTGCAGAAAATGTCATCCGTCGTGAATACGTAATATGCATAAGAATTTGCGCTACAAATATCTATTCTCACAGGTATATATGAGACGTGTTTTTGTAAGTTTTCGAATAGAAATGAGACATTACGTATTTTCTATGAATATCAATGGGCGTTATTTCTGGTGTTTCATTAATTAGATAGTTATTTTGATGACAGATTAAGAATAAAAAATATACTCATAATACTAAATGTATTTTCGAATATATATATATATGTATATATATATATATATATATATATATCATACACTACATCATTGTAATATTAATTGTCCAGGGTTTCTTTCACAGATATATCTTATTGACATTCAACCGATCCTAGATTGATTTAAAACTGAAAAAAAACTTATATAAGTAAAATTATGCTGTGTAGTAAAGTCCATTACTTGTTACTCTACGTAAATAGTATGCATATAACATCAGATGAATCGTAATAATCGCTTTATGAACATAGATTATATATATATATATATATATATATATATATATATATATATATATATATATATATACACTAGCCCGAAGTTGCTTGGGAATTTCTGATGAAACACGAATGTGCTATACTCCCACATTTTTTAATGTCAATAAAATAGGGCAAGCCCTATTTTTCAAACAAATCAGTTGATTGCCTGCACTAGTTGTGCACCCATCATGGTTCACCAGGCAGAAGTTATAATGCGTCCCTGAAGTGACTTAGTACATAATACATTGTCGCCTATATTGCATTGGAGAAAACCGACTGTTGGTTTTATCAAATTATTTATGTATGTAAAGGCCTGAATTAAATATTTTAAATACAAAACTTTACTATCTTGCTTCAATTGTGCTGTAAACAGCAACAGCCATTTTTAACGCACCCTCTCATATCTAAGAGCAATATTGCTGATTCAATATGTTTAACTTTACTGCTTGTGCGTTGATAATGCATTTAAGTTAAAATTACAATGTTAGATATCAGGATGCAATTGCGCTTCAAATAGAAACATTAATTTCGAACGCACCCTGTCATCTCAAAATGCATTACGTTGCTTTTATAGTTCGGGCATTTCGACTTGTGTGGTAATTAAACGTCTAAAATTCACATGAAATGTTAGACCGTGTAATGCGTTGATTGGTTTGCAAGAAACGTTAATGGAGACAATAAGTTAATTGCACCCAAAGCGGCGGCGAGATGATGATTTATATTATAAGTTATGAGTTTCTTGATTTTTAAAGTAAAGCATGGGACTAAAAATTATTTCGAAAATACTCTCCCGTTTTCTGATGCAATATTCATTTTAATGGTTTTCTGACTAGTTTTTAGTCAAGCGTGGATCTATTAAACATAGGCACACGCACACACATATATCCGACCCTGTTCTTGATAGAGGCTTTACTCTCAGAAACTATAATTGTCTTTGTGCATCTGGAAGAATATAATTTCTCCTGGCACGTACCTATTCTTGGGAACAGTTGTCTTTGCGGGTTTTACCTGTTTTGGCTATAATTTGTCAGAGAACATATTTTTTCTCGCGAACATAACTTCCTCAGGAGACATCTGCGATGGTGTAATCTCGTTAGTCCTTATGCGGTAGAGCTGAAGAAATGTAATATACTTTAGCTTTAATAATATGTATAAAATACGAATAAAAAAATCTTAAAATATTCTTGAATTTATTTTAATTTTATAAGAAATTACACAAAGTCGTATTTACCGAGTTTATTTTTGAAAGAGTGTTGCAATTTACATTTTGATTTAAACAGATTATATTATTTTTTCTGATACCGAAAACATAATTATTGCTAAAATGATTGAGATTCGGAGGTAATTCCAATGCGGTTCCTAGAAAACATTGAACACGAGTTAGTATGTAAAAAGATAATGAAAATATTAGAATAAATTTCAATAATTTTCAATCATATAAAGATTATTAACTAACCGAATGTGTTGCTTGCTGTTTTGAAGAAGAGATACTGCTCTAAAAAGTAAGAAACATCAATATCCTTCATATTGTATTATCAATTATGTTTGCAAATCAACGAAATTGAATTGAAATTCATTGAACATTTCTTTCAGTATTGTCATTATTTTTATATGCTAACAAGTTTCGACAGTGTTTCCTGCGGACCGCATTGAGATAGCCTTCAAATTAAACTCCTTTCACACAATAGCCTTCAAACTTTACTCCTTTGCACAATGTTTCAAGCAAACTACATTATCCATCTCATAATTATCCCATTGTAAGATTAAATACTGTTGATATAATGAGATTAAAAAAATGCAGAGAAATAGTCATTAAAAATGATCGATTTTTAACATAAAATTCGGCGATACTATTAGAGTAACAATGAGTATAATATGTGATTGCTAGACCGTAGTAGCGAACAAACATCATTTATTTAATGGCAAGTCTGTAGCAGTCGTAGACAGCTCTGCTACAATGAATCTCAACAAGGCAATAAAAGCTCTCGTTTAATTGTTCTTGACTGGATAATTTTACGCTAAATATGCGTGATGTCCCTTTTAATATAATGGCATTTTAAGATACGCTGTTTTCAAAACGTCACTGAACTTGTATTTTAAATAAATGTACGCAGAGTTTTAAAATGTTTGCTTTAAGTATAGTCGCAATTTAAGGTATAGTAAAATATAACTACTGAATTTTGTCAAAGTACTATGACATTGAGTGATAGTTCATACTTATATATCATACCAATATAATTAGTTCATTGTTGCTTCTATTTGTAAGCCTGCATTAAAGAATAGTTAAAATACATGTTTGCAAAAATTAAAGTTACTTAACATTTAAAAACTATTTATTTGGCCCCGTTTAGGAACATCGGTGGGCTTAGAACTAATTTAGACGATGCAGAAGGATTTCTCCTAGTAAACACCCTGAATATCTTAGTACTAATTGAGACTAACCTACATTCCTCCATCCCATGTAACTACTTTAAGATGCCGGGATATCTCCCACTCTTCCGTAAGGACTCTGACAGACATATGCATGGACTTGAAGTTTCTACTCGTAACACCCTCCACCTGACTAGAGAAACAAACCTAGAATCAGACGAGAAGCCTTTATGTGCTTTAGACTTAACATGCTACTTAACAAAAGCTACTTTTATTTTCTCTACCGCTGTCCCTCAACTAAGGACTGCATCTTAATAAACAAAGTCTCTGAGAGCAAGGATACAGCACTCTCCGTCGACACTAGCGCACAAGTGCATGTATTCGGTGACTTCAATGTCCACCACAGAATCTGGCTTAGATTCTCTACTTACACAGACGCAGCTGGTTGCACAACACATAGCTTCTCTATATCTCATTCCCTATCTCAAAAGGTTACATTTCCGACACGTTCCCCAGACCAGCAAGATCAACATGCCTCAATTCTAGATCTCTTTCTGACAACAGTTCCCGATGATTGTACAACAAATACCCACAGTTCACTCGGGAATGCTGATAATGCTGTGATAATAGTAGAAATCACCCTAAATTCTCGCCCTAAAACTGAAGACCCACTACTCAAAACAGCAAGGTATTACAAAAAGGCTGACTGGAAAGCCATCAGAGATCTTATCAGAGATGCCCCATGGCAAAATATTTTTTCTCTTCCAGCTGAACATGTGCAAATGAGACCACTGAATGGTTCAAAACTGAAATGTTCCCGCACGGAAATCCTATAGCAAGCCCGAGTCTCCCCAATGGTTTACCTCTGCTTGTGCAGCTGCCATTGCTCAAAGGCAGCATGCGTTCTGTAGATTCAACCGACATAAGTCCAGTTCAAAAAGACAGAAGTATATAGTAGCCAGAAATAATTGTAAGAGAGAAATAGCGACAGCTAAGACCGATTAACTGAAACCACTAGGAAACGCATCGAAGCACAGAAAATAGGAACCCGTGATTTTTAGAACATCTACAACAGTGTAGTAAATAATGGGAAGTAAACGATTCCGCCATTATCAAAAAATATGACATTGCTTGCACGGCAACCGACAAGGCTAATCTGCTTGCCAAGCTGTTTGCCTCAAACTGCACATTGGACCCGGAACACCACGCCCTCCCCGACTTTCCTTTGCGAACAGACGCCACACTAGAGGATCTGAAAACTACCCCTTCTCAGGCGCATGCAATCATAAAATATCTTGACACTTCAAAAGCATGTGGACATGATCTCATGCCGGCTGTGCTATTAAGAAAATGCTCCGCCGAAGTAACTCTAGTTCTCTCCAAACTTTACAACAAATGCCTTAATCAATCGTTCATGTCTGACTGCTGGAAAACTGCTTTTGTGGTACCATTTTTTCAAGAACTTTGGTGAAAGAACTGACCCATTAAAGTATCGCCCCATTACCCTCCTCTCACTTTTCGCCCAATATATTTGATATTAAGCAGTTATCTTGCTGCCCAACTCCCTACATAGTACCCCTGTAGCTTAGGTCCCTGATGGTAGTCTCCTACATCGCAGAGGCAATGTGCCTTGTTTGGGATGAAAACGTAATAAAAAACAAATTATACTTCAAAAATGTTATCTTTTTTCAACTTATGCAGTTTTATACTTATTATATATTTACTCTAAGCATTGAGTGAAAATCTTATGTCCGTAGGGTTGAAACAATTATACTACGTTTTCTCAGCTTTTTTTCGAATTTCAGAAGATAACAAATATGAAATATACCTATTTTTATTATATATATATAGAAACCATTTGTCAAGGTCCAGCGGCATCTCAGTTATAACTGTTTAAGGATCCCGTGATGAGCGCTGATGATGAAAATTGGATTCGGTTATGTATTTTAGACGACGGCATATTAGGAACATTTTTACATTGCCGCAGACAACGCCAAAATCGGAGTTACCAAGAAAACAATTCTACAATTCTACGATGTTTTTTTTTATTCGTTATTTTAATTTTTACAAGCAAGCAGGTTTAATAAATAAAACTCCGCTCCTGAAATGTTCGCTTAGTTTAAGCCACATATAGTAAGTAAGTGAATTTGCTGATTGTGCAAGTATCAAGTCGTGTTTTTATCAAGAATGCCTGACAGCAAGGTAACATAGAGTAAAGTCCAGTAGAACACCGTAAGGAAAATAACTATAGAGCAATATAATCTTGCAACGGCTCTTCTACAGGAAATAGGAAGCAGAAATGGAATAAAACCATCCTTTACTAAATTTTGAAGTCAGATTACTACTCTTTCTAGAAATGTACGGGCGCTCTAAATAGTTTCCTTTGATGTGGCATCGGAAATTACATTCCGCGGTAGAAAGATCTAACCATTTTTCGAACGATCTTAACAACCGATTTTATGTATGGGATTTAAATAGATATAAGATCATTGTTATGGAATATTTTACATATTGATTAATTATTTATATCATTTCGATGGATCTTTTCACTGTCCAAAACATGATTTGTTTTATATAATCATCATACATCTTTACCTATGTCTTGAAAGATAATATATTGTTTTTATCACTGAGAATTAGTTATGCATGCTCAGACTGAAATACTTATTTAAACTATCAGAATAACCATATTCTTCTGTCAGTGTTTTAATGTTATGAATATTAAATAATTGGTAAGAAAATCAAATGATCATCAGTCTAAATATTGTTTAAAACATGATAAATAAGAACAGTAGCCCGAATAATATAAATAATCCAAATACGATATATTTTAGTAACATTACGTACAAAATAATTAAACTTTCCACGGTATTTCTTTACAATGAAAATATTATTAAATTAAATAACTAGTGAAGAAATAAGGAAGAAATAAAACTTAGGCGAACTGAAATTATTGGAGCATGAAAAAGGTCGAGATCAATGTTGGAAAAGTTGATAAATAAATAACTATGAATTATAATGAAACAATGGACACATTCGGCATTCTGTTCAACAGAAATAATTTAAATAAAGTGTTAAAATAGTATATTTATGGGTCGGTAGTGTTAAGGGATTACTTTGAGGAAAGCAAACATGATTCATATGTCGAAATAAGATGGGATATTAAAGGAAAATCGATTTATTTTCTCACAGTAAAATGCAATATTGAAAGGAAGATTGGAATTAAAAAATAGAATAAGAAATATGTGTGTTCTTAATAATAAAGCGTCATAGATATTTATTACAGAATATGAATTTGATATTTCTGTCGATAAAATTTCATGAACTAGAAACTAACATGTGATGAGGTAGGTAAACAGTTCAGTTTTTATCTATCTCTCATAGCACTACAATTCTTATTTACATGTCTTCGAACAGGTTCGAAAAATCCTTCTGAACTGGATAAATGTTATTTTTGTCCGAAACCAAATATCCTTTTACGGGAACTGACTATTTGTACGGAAAAAATGCGGTTAACTCTGTACCCGTGGGAAGGTAAGTAAATAGAAAGCTCTCATACATCCTGTCGTCGACAGTGGTGACTTTCATTCAGGTATATAGCGTGTCGTGCTAACGTCGACATAGAAAACCTTCTTGCATATCCACTTTGGTTGGCCTCAATACTATACATTCCGTGCAGTTATTGACAACGAAAAACACCTATAAATACATGTGCATAATTCTTCAGTAATTGTTACCCGTCTAATTATAAACTACCTATAACAAATTGAACATTATCCGCGAGCATTTTAGTCAGTTTTTGCTGTTTCTTTTGTTAATCTGATTCAAATATTAATGACAACGTTTTTGTCATTTTTTCCTAAGTAGCACTGCTGTTATAAATAATTGTAATTAATTATATAATTAAGCTATTGGCTTAATTCATATTTAATAATTTCTTTGTATGGAAATAATATCCAATACGTCCGATCTTTGAATTCTCTGATAACATCTCAATTATAGATTTATATTACTTGTTTATCATTAGAGAATGCTTTGTTTTTTTGCTTTTTTTACACAAGACGCAGCAGAAATATCTCCCCCTTTTTGATATGCGATCTTTGCATTCGCGCTCGTGCAGTTCCTAAGCAGTTAATTGTTTGTATTGATGGAACTACATATAAGTGTGTAGATTTCATCTGACTCTTCGATTAGACAATTCTAAGGTATGTTTGCGAGCTGGATGTGTAGGGTACTGAGTAGAAATTTCACATTTCCAGTACTGCCTGGCGTTCGAGTGTTCTGACGCCTTCCAGATAACGTTCTTTTACGTGCCGAACACGCAGCTCTGAAATTCGCAACTCATAATTGTATTGATTTTCTATTTGGAACAGCATCTTGCCGCCCAAACATTTAATGAACTCGGAATTCTCACTGTGTTTCAGTTACAGGCTGTCCGCCCTTCAAAAACATTTCTATAGTAAAAACACGATGTGCACCAGTCAAAAGTATATTGCTTAATTCCATTACCTGGAAAAAGTGGTAAATAAAAACATTGTTGGAACTTGCATAAGGTCATTAGCAACATATACCTATTTTTTTTTAAATGTGAGAGATATTTCTGTGGTACACTATGATGTAAGATTTTATAACAAATATACCTTAAGTTCGATGATGGGATGTCCATGGGGACACATATAACACGTAGTAGCAAATATTTTTCACACTCGCGCGTGCCGCTTGTGCGGTAAAAAAAAAAAAACGTGTACCTGTTGTATATGTTAGTTTTCGCAAGTGAGCAATCAAGAACACAAATCTTTCCTACATGCGGTTCGGTCTCAATTCGTAAAGCTACAATCATAAAGATGAGCGACAGCCAATCTGCTCATTGGATCATCCAGTGGGTGGATATTCAATTTTGTTTATAAATAAATTACATACCCCCCAAGAATAGGAGATCATTTAAGGGAGAGGAGCTTCTTTCGAAAAAGCGAGTAAAAACTTATTATTCCGGAGGAAAAGTTTGTCTAAATTTATTTTCTTCCTCATAAAATTTAAATTACAATTAATATTTCTTTTCAACTTAATAATTTGTCGGCAAATATCAGTGTTAGTAAAATCCAATATTTTTCTCCAAACGTAAACGAAAATATATAACTTATAAAGCTGGTTGATCATAATTTAGAGGATTTGATCCAACCATGCAGATTACAAAACACGCATATACCCTTGCATATGAACAGTAAATAATTAAAACCAATTAAAAAAAATGAGCTAATACAATTTCCATAGATTATGATATGCGTTCCAACTATTAGAAATATCAGGACAAAATTAAAATAATATAGAAACTAAACCCCCGTAAACGTAAACTAAAGAAAAACTCATATATTTTGTTTCCGATCATTCTACAATACGCTCTTTTGCAACCTCTCGTGGGAATATTCACAGAGACAGATGAAAACAAGCCTAAACCATGGCGGGAAAGCTTATAAGACATTCATTGCTTCTGCTTAACATTATTTACGAAACTATAACAAATCTCAGAAATAATGTATTCCAATTACCATATATGTTTTCGCCTGGGAAAATATGTGTATTTATTAAATTCTTCGAAAGGAATTATTTCGTATTAATCTTGAGGTTATTTATGTGAACTGTCTTTATTTGATTGTAACGTACACATACGCACGCCCACATTATATATATATATATATGTATATATATGTATATATATATATATATATATACTTCTATGATAACATACATACATACATTCTATGATAACATACATACATACATACGTTTGTGTGTGCATGTATGTATGTGTATTACCGAGGGCTCATAATATACATAATCGTATTTTCTTGCTTAATAATAGCACTGATTCAACCCTCAAGACATCGAGAGAGACTATCATGAGAAAAGGGATTCTTAACACAAGACGATTACTAATCATCTTAAGTGGGCTTAATGTTATTTCCTCTTTCAATTTATTCGCATTGCTCTTCTTTTTTTTTTCTTTTTTTTTTTTTTTGGCTTCCATTTTCTTCATTTCGACTTGTTTGCTATCAGGGCGAACGTATTTGTCCCGGCACCGATATTGACGCGCATCATAAATAATCTTGACAAGAAAAGAAGATATTTCCTAAGTTGTTTACTCTCAGAATTTGTTTACCGACACGGTGTATGCATTCCACTAAGTAGCGTTTTATATAATTTCGACACACAGAATCATCGACGAGCGTTTCATTGAGTATATAGTTGAAAATACCTGGATGATTCTTATCAACTTCTGCGATCAGTCCTTCCTTTTTGTACATATTATACACAAATTTGCTTGGAGGTTTGGGCCAAGGTGATGTCTAGATTTGAGAAATTAGAGCGTACTAATAAGCGCAATTTGACTTACACAATGTGACTGAGCAAACCCATCAAAATTCTCCTGACAAGCGTTTCACGCAATTATAAAAACAGTAACTTATTCTAAATCTGTGATAGTTGAAATCTTCGGATGAACAGAATAATTGATTTGCTTGACTCCGACGAGGCAACAATTTTACTGGAATATACCATTACTCTATTACATAATTACTGAAAAATGAATAATATTAAACTAGAAGTATTTTTAAATGAAAAATAGAGCTGGTGAAATGTGAGTAGAAGTACAAAATAACATAGTCACCGCCATTCACTACAAGCAATGAGGGGGGGATGAACTCGTACCATACAGAGCTGAAATCCACTGCATATCAACGTTTTACAAGGGTCGATAAATGCTGATCAGTTCAATTATTGCAACAGGGACGTCATTCAATGGGGTATACCTGATCTGACGCACATCCATGGCGCAGGTTTCTCTTTTAGCGCTTCACACCGGCAATATCTACAATAAATAGATGAAAATTTCATGACATGGATGTATAAGTGATCATTAGAACCAACTTTGCAAACCTTTTTGATATAAACAGGCGAAAAAAACCAATCGTCATTAATTTATTTACTATTAAGATTGTTTTATTCATCTAATGTTTTTCCTAGTTTGTATAACTAGTTGTAATCTCATGTAACTGACCTATTTTATTTGCTATTCTATTATCTTTTTTATTGTGTATTGCATTATAATTGTGTAATTTTATTTTATTTTTACTATGCTTACTATTTTAATGTTAACTATTGTATTCTGTAATTGATGTTGGATTTAATATATTGTTTTAAAACTGCATATTTATACTTTATCTTTGATATCCCATCGGCTTTTATATTTCCTCATTTTTTATTTTATCTTTATATATATTATACATTTTCATATTTTTTTAGATTCTTTATATTCCTTTAATTTTATATATATATATATATATATATATTCTATATATGCTTATTCATTTATATATACATATTATACATACATATTCATTTATACATACATATTATATATATATATATATATATATATATATATATATATATACACCTTTCATTTCTTATTTTTATATTCCCACAGTTATTTTTACTAATTGTTTAGGTTTTTATATTATTGTGTTTTTAAAATATTTTTGATTACGACTAAATATGTAATTAATATATTAACATATTTTACGCTCTTTCACAGATTGAATATTACTAATAAAGCACATTTTTTTCATTATTATTATTAATTTATTACTTTAATATATTTTATATTGCTTTATTTTTCTCACATTTACTTACGAGTTTAGTGTTTAATATAAACAAAAAATAATTATGGTTCATGACTATATACAACTCCTCTCAAAATTAATTATATTCATGGTATACGCCGGATTCAATACACATTTCTTCTCTATATATATTTAGTTTCTTTTTAATTTTTTAAAAATCAATTTACAATAATTATATTTTATATTCTTTTTAAGAACATAGGCTGTAATTCATTACGTAAATATGAAAAATTAATAAATATTGAATTTATTAAATTACATTAGTTAAATATAATATACACTGATGTATAAACTCACACAGTATGGACAATCACTTACTTACTATTGTCACATCTCAAATGCATGTCAGCTATTTTGCCTACCTGATCAATTTCCCTCTCTAATGACTGCAGATGTTTGCCCCGAGTGTGTATATAGTTTCCTTCTCTGTCCAATGTTTTTTGGTTTTCTTTTTCATCTCCGTTCTTTTATTCCCTTTTTCTCTTCAATCATTTTTGCAATCATAGCCGTGTGTATTTTATATTTCTATGTTTGTTGAAATTGTATCTTTTGGCTTAGATTTGTAGATTTTAACTTTAAAAGGAGAAGTCATCTTATTTCACGATGTTTTTGATAACGGATTGACCAAGAATTTTTTTTTGTGAAGAAACTTTAAACATGTTTACTCGACCATGAATAAAATACAGATTGCTCAAGGTTAAGCCCTGTTATGAAAACCACGTGGAATTCATTAGTGTATATCTTTGAATGTTGTTATCCGCGATATATATATATATATATATATATATATATATATATATATATATATATATACATATTAAAATAAATAAACAAACAAAAAATCAAATATATAAATTATGGTAGACGTCGATTTCTCAATATATACAAATATTGTTAACCTACTAGTCCTAACCGCCAAATATGTACAAAAGAATAAATACATAAGAAAATAAATAAATAAAAATAAAGACTATATAAAAAATTAAAAAAAAATGTTCCATCTATAATTAGACATATAACACCCAATATATGCAGATATCGTTTGCCTACTAGACCTCAGGGTTTAAACATATACAATAAATAAAAATAAATAAATAAATAAAAATAAAGACTATATAAAAAAAAATGTTCCATCTATAATTAGACATATAACATCCAATATATGCAGATATCGTTTGCCTACTAGACCTCAGGGTTTAAACATATACAATAAATAAAAATAAATAAATAAATAAATAAAAATAAAGACTATATAAAAAATAAAAAATGTTCCATCTATAATTAGACATATAACACCCAATATATGCAGATATCGTTTACCTACTAGACCTCACCGTTAAACATGTACAATAAATAAATAAATGAGTAAATAAATAAAATAAAAATAGAAAATTTAAAATAAAAAAAATCAATATAATTTTCTTTTAAATCATTTAATAAAATAGAGAAAATAACAATGTCCAAAGAAAAGCCGACCCAGCGTTCCCCCTAACAACCACATCCCTTACCCAAACACGCAGTCAGGCAAGAGCATCCCATCCTGCACGAACCCTCCACCAGTCGGCCAACAGCACCTCGCCCTGCACACACCTTCCACCAGTCGGCCAATAGCACCCCATCCCGTATAACCCTCCCCTCCACATTCACAACCTCACTCTCCACTTCCCTTCAATAGTCAGCCCATGCCAGCTAGTGAGCTTTACACGCTTTAGCTACATAGACCATGTCATTCCACTGAAAAAGCAACGACGTAAATAAATTAAATAAATAAATTATATGCAGCAGCAGGAAAAAAAACCAACGAAATAAATACAGAATATACAAAATAAAATACTTAATAAGGTACAGATCATGTAAAAAAGATTTTTAAAAAACATCAGTTCAACAATATGCCAATCACCTAAAAAAAAAACGCTATAAATCTAAATCCCCCAATTCCTTAAATTTGCTGCTAGATTCCACACAGCCGTTTAATCCATTCCTTTCCTGTCGTTCAACCCGGCATGCTCTGAATCGAATTGTACTATCCACCATTTGAAAAGGGAAAGCTTTTCCCGAGATATTGTCACAGACACAACAAGTAATACATTTATACGTAATACAATTGAATAAATATATGTAAATCACCACTTGTTTTCGTTTCCTCTCAACAACTCCGACTGTATCTATTTCCTAGCCCTGTGATAACCTTTAAGATCTCGACGACATATATACATATATATGTGCGTGTCTGTTTGTGTGTATATATATGTTTGCGTATGTATGTATATATATATATATATATATATATATATATATATGTGTATACATACATAGATATGTGTGTGTCTGTATGTGCCTATATTTATATATATATATATATATATATATATATTATGGGTATGTAAAGACTAAATTTAAACTTGTTCGAAAACATTATTTATTTAAGATTGTGAAATTAAAAAATGGAAATGAATGTGTCAGTTGACCGATTTCGAAGCTCGCTCAACAGAGCTAAAATCGTGCTTAATTACGTTTTAAAAAGAAAATAAATCGGAGATGAAAAAGTAGGGGGAATATATATATATAAACAGGGGTGGGGGTTAATTATTAAATAGAAACTAGATTAAGCCTTAGGATATTCCCTTTTTGTTTGCAAAGAGAAGGTCTCAGAGTCTTAATATATATAGTTTCTAGAATTTTAAGATGGTAAAGAGAGTGCGACTAACTAAGGATGGAAAAAAGTCCGTACTAAAATTCAAAGCGCAAATACGATTATTTGTAAGGTACCTCTTATAGATGAGCCATGCGTATTGTTCCAAACGTCCGAAGGTAGGTAATTTCTATTTCGAATTTTGGATGGAACATGTTGTTTTACCCTATTATCTAAACCTTGTAGACGTCAGCCCGACGAAGCGCACACCGCAGCTACATTTAAATAAATAAATAATAGAATTTTTATGGTGGAGGGGAAGAACGTCTTTACAAATTGAAGACAAAATGGGGTTACAAGAAAAAACAACACGGGTATTTGATGCAAAGTAACATTGTTGTACGACAGAAGAAATTTGTTTGGAAAATCTTTCACTAATATTACCTAGCCAAGGTAGGCGTAGGTAGATATGGCATTTGTCGACAGATTCCTGTTTAATTTTATTGAAATTAGAAATTTTATTTTTAATTGTAGATTCCACAATTTGCAATGGAAAACCATTATTGCAAAGAGCCTTGTAATAAATTTGACATCATGATTTAATTTGTTATCTGAACATATCATATACGCTCTATGGGTAAGGGTGTTGATAAGATTATATTTTTGTTTGGTGGGGCAAAAAGAGTCTCAACGTGTGTAAGGACCAGT
The DNA here is from genome assembly GCF_053919585.1 of Euprymna scolopes. Classification (NCBI taxonomy): domain Eukaryota; kingdom Metazoa; phylum Mollusca; class Cephalopoda; order Sepiida; family Sepiolidae; genus Euprymna; species Euprymna scolopes. The sequence goes on along the minus strand of NC_136489.1, from coordinate 32,999,526 downwards.
GAATGTAGGTTTACGATAGATGGAAGTCAAGAATACGGAAGGGGTTTTACACACCAGTACATCTAGGAAAGGAAGGGAAGAATTACTTTCCTTTTCTGTAGTAAATTTTAGAACTGCGAATATTTTTGTAGAACTTATAAAATTCGCCACACTGTAGGTCGAATTCAGTTTTAATAACATTATGTACAGACAGATAGATAGTGTTTCGATGGGTTCTCCCTGGGACCAGCTTTGGCAAAAATTTTCGTAGGTTTCCACGAAAAGAGTCTTTTATCTGGCTTTCAAAAACCAGATATTATTTTCGTTATGTTGACGACACTTTTCGTCTGTTCAACAATGAAACGGAAGCAGATACCTTTTTTGAATCCCTTAATAATATTCACCCAGTTCTAAAATTTACTATAAAAAAGGAAAGTAACTTTCCCCTTCCTTTTCTAGATGTACTGCCACAATCGGTTAGAATCAATGGAAGTTGTGAGATCTTTTCTTTCTCCTCGATTTATACTCCGCCCGCAACCACTTAACACCGTTGCGGATACGCCTACACGGGAATATACGCGGAAAAGCGGGTTGAGTTCTTAGTTGCTTAAAAAATATGGGTTAGCCTTTTCCCGTCGGGGAAAACGCGATTTTACATTACAGTTATTTCGTGGGTAACTTGTGCCATTTTATAAATTTCGTCTCCTGTTTACCCCTTTTTTCCTCCCTTTATATTTTTGTCTTTTTGTAGGGGTTGGGGTTGCGATTGGAAGGATTACTTAAACGAAACAAACTAACATTGGATTCCAGCTTTTACAAGAAAATTTAAAAGTCAGCCGTCAGCATTCTTCAAATCTTGCACCGATTAGTCGCTTTAATATTGTATTTAGTGTTTTGCACTGATCTCATATGTGATACTAGGGGTGAAGAGCTGACTTCCTATTTTTGGATTAGTTACTTATTCATTATTTATTTCTATACATTGCATTTCTGAGAGTTTCATTAGCACAATTACTACTACGCTATCGATATTGGAATCAGATGACATGCAAACTTGTTTTATTTATTCATTTTTTCTTTTTCATTGAAACAAGGAAAAATAAATAAATAAAATCTAATAAACATATTTTATTATACGCGGTAAGTTTTATTTTCTTAATTTTAATTTCAATTTAAAAAAACAAAAAAAAATAGATTTAAATAAACATATTTGCATTTTACGCGGTAACTTTTTGGGGTTTTTTTCTTTTTTTTTCCTTTGGTATTCTTTCACGTTCGTTTTGTTTTTTATTCCTTCAATTTTATGTGTCATATAAAAGCTAAACCAGGGCGGGGGGCATCTATAAATATAAAAGCTAAAATATGTGTGTGTGTGTGCGGGTTTGTATGTGGGCGTGTTTGCGGGTTTGTATGTGGGTGGTCCTTCAGCCTTAACTCGGCCTTCTGCTGCTACTACGACAATGATGTCATGTTTGACCTAGAAAACGTTTACGTTAGTTTCAACCACCTTAAAAGGGTTAAAGATTTATTTTGTCCATTCTCAATTGTGTGTCTCTTTCTCGTAAAAGTAACGTGTCATGCATTTTTCCGCCTTAGTCTCGATGCTTCGGGTTTGAGCCTGGCTTCCAACCTAAACCTTTTTTTCCTTTTTTACGCCTTTTCACCCCTTTTTTTACATTTATTCGCGGTTTTACTTGGTTTTGGTTTTTCGAATTTTTTATAACATCGTGTTTTTTTATAATATCAAAACAGCCCCCCTTCCTACATACACACTTCCAAACACTGGGACAACGCCGGGTACCTCCAGCTAGTTAAAGTATAAAGATCCAAATTACAAAAGACGAATCTGTCATCTTAAGCTATCTCCCGATCAGGGCTGATACCACCCGGAAATGATAATAGTTCATGTTTATCTTCGCGATTGCAGGATACAGTAGTCTACGCTTCCGGAAGAATACTTGCAACGGGCCGATGAGTAAAGCGATACTTCCAATGACTTATGCTAAGAGGCTGGTAGTTACTATGGAGTTTACTGCGAATTACCGCCGAATTTCGGATAAAGTTTAGGTCAAAATGCAGATATTAATTCCGTCTCTGAGAGACATTATATAAGTCATAATAAAAGTCAACTAATTTATAGAGCAAAACAGTGTGACATGAATAAGATATTTGGCATAACGTAAGGATATTACTGTTTGTAAATGATAATAACATTTCTCTCCAAACTAGGGCGTAAATGCGCCTCAATGAGACAAAGAGATGTTGGGGCCACAAGCCTCGAGTGAGTTTTCGTACTGCTTTTCTACCTGTTGTCTGGATAAAAGCATGCGGGCTGAAATGATTAATTTAACGCCAAGAATACCCCCGGCAACTAGTAATAAAATAAATCTTATAGGTTTAAATAAAATCGTGGGCGGTCAAACCGACGGATGAGGAGCCTGCTTATTTTCGCAGAATTCCTTACACATATTTCTGATGCGACGTATAGCGATAAATACATCAGGAGAAAAATACTGAATATTACATTATCTTGATAAGTCTTCGATTTAAAAAATCGATTTTTCAACACTATACAATATGCATGCATATTGTATATATATATATATATATATATATATATATATATATACTAGCAAAAGTGCCCGTCGTTGACTAGGTTCGAAAACAACCTATAGACAATGAACTCTGATTCATAAAAGTATGATAGGTTATAAAAAGGAAGGGTTGTAAAGAGATAGCTTCGAATTTTGGGGTATCAAAACCAAAGCAAAATATGAATGAAGTAAAAATAAAAAAAAACATAATTTATTATACCATACCTGTTCACACTGAAACACTTATCATAATATTCTGTGGATCTATATTAAAAAAACCTTGTTAAACTTTGTGACATATTTCCATTCTATGTAGGTAAGGCGCGATGAACACCCCATAATTTTATTATACCATATTTCTTCAAACTGAAACACATTGATTAAAGTTTGTGCATATTTCCATTCTATAGAGGACAGGCGCGAACGCAGACCCTACAATATTATTATACCATCCCTATTTAAGTGAAAACATAGTTATCAAATCATTATTATGTATATCTATATCAAAACACTTGTAAATGTTTTTTTTTTCATCTTTACGTTTTTTTATTTCCATACTTTGTGGACCAGTCGCGTATGAAGACCCCACAATTTAAATGAATAATCATTATGCCAGATCAAACATAGCCATTTCTGTGTCTTGATAAATCTTCTATCATTATATCCATAATAGTCAACCATATAGGGGTCTATTCGTGGCCAGACACACACAGCCGTGCAGCTTTATATTATATATATATATATGTATATATATATAATATGTATATGTTATTGTGTGTATATATATAAGCATACATATGTGTGTATGTATGGGCATATGTATATGTGTGTGTGCCTATGTCTAGTTGTACGTGTGCATAGATTCCATTTTAAAGGCATATAGCAGAATATTCTTAGATATATCACGATATACTATTGTATAATTATATATATATATATATATATAATTCTAATTCTTATTCCGCCCTAATATATATGAGGGCATAGTAAGTTACAACATGACCTAAGGATGCGATCTGTTTTTTGTTGATATTTGGAGTGGGTGAGACTAAGAAAGAGACCACTGTCATAGACAGAGATGCCCCATTCAATACTGGCAAAAGTGCATCAAATTAATTACTGACTCTGTGGAAAAACCTAGTGCACGAATATCTGCTCGTTTTACTAGTACATCATCCGTCTTTGTAATTCTTTCACTTTTTTTTTTAAATGTGGGAATTTACTTTTGCGATGACCTTCTAAAATTGCAAGCAAAGTCATCATTCATTGGTGGCAAAATAATCTTTAGAATGACAGGCTATGTAGAAAAATACATACTTGGCACAGGCGACTTATTGTTTTGGCTTTCGTATATTTTTACTTGTAGTGTATTAAATTTAGCAGTCTTTACTAAAATTACATCAATTTCTATATATCTCAATAAATCACACACACACGCGCACACCCCCCACACACACACATATATATATATATATATATATATATATATATATATATATATATATATATATACATATATACATTATTTATTTTCATTTTTAAAATGAAAAACATCCAAGACAATATATAGTAGTAATTATATTCTTTATTCTAAGACGATATACATTATTTTATAATATTCATTTTCTAAAACTATTTTCCTTATATATGTGCATAAATATTTCAGCTTGAATTTCCTTTAAGATCCAGCGTAATCACTTTAATCTAGATAAAAAGTTAAGAGGAGAAGTTATGACGCAGAATTCCAAATGATATATGCCTGACATATGTAGTCAATATGTTTCTTAATTTTAAAAGGCAATATAACAATATAATTTTTTTATTGAGAACTATTTTTTAACAACAGAATTCTATAAATGTATACTCATTTCTATGTGCAATTGCAATTCAATAATTATCTCACGTACAGTCCCTTTTTTCTGTATATTTCTCTCTTTATCTGTATTTTTACTCTCCCACTCTATGTATTTGTATTATATATATATATATATATATATATATATATATATATATATATATACGCGTGTGCCTACTTTGTAATATCTGAAATAAAGTTTACTTCCTATATCATTCTGTGTCATTATTTTTGTCATTGATGTTTCGCGAAGGCAACTGAAATTGCTGTTTACCTTAACTAAGTTTTTGTTTTGTTCACTTTCTCTCCCATAGTTTTCTAAAATAGAAGCACTTTATTAAACTTATGCTCCCCAAGGCCAAACGAGGAATGGCGACTTTTATGAAGATATAGCGTAAAGCAATCAATCAAATATTTCACAAACATGTCGACCATTGCAGGGCGAGTTTTCAAAGCTGAAATTATTTTTTGTTGGTTGTTTTTACATACCGTGACTGCCCATATATTTGGAGGACAAATATTAGTTTCTGGGTTATATCTACAAGCATCGACCAAAATATTTCTACATCGGGACGGGTGCATATTGTAGGGAAATATATCTTTACAAACATGTATTAAGTTTTAGTTACAATGTTGTCTCACCAAACTAAACATGCCACGTATCTATACAATTTTTTCCAAAAATTCACATTTTTTTTGTGTGGAATCTTAGACTATTTAGTAATATAGAGCTTAAGTTGGTTTCCTTGTCAAGCTGCAATCAAATACCGAATTTTGGAGTATTAAAATTGCTGCTTTGTTGGGAACCGCCAGAATATTGCGGAAAGTGACAGGAAATAGGGTAAATAAGCTGATGATTTTCTATATTTATGTTATGATCTATCTATGAATATAAGGTAAGCAATACTAACAGTCAGATAATAATAATAATAATAATAATAATAATAATAATAACTACAATAAAATGCCTTGACATTATATTATAGAATGGGAACCTAATAAAATGTATAAACACACAAAAAGTATCACTAATAAAAAAAAACTCCTGTTTGTCTATAAGCTGGGTTAATGAACAAGTGAGGCATATTAGCCAGTTGGACAGAAAAATTATGCCTATGAATAATGCATGATAATAAAAGGATTATACTGACCGATGCTAAGTAAGGATGTAAGAAGGGGAATATGACTAGTTTTTTTAGAAGTATTTTGGATGAAAAATAAAAATCTAAACAATAGATAACGCAGAGAATAGAAAAGCTAACCACCGCAGTTGGAGATATTAAAATAATGAACAAGACTGCGAGCGAAGATGATGAGAGGAGAAAATAAAAATAAGAAGAAAAACATGGAGAGTTCATGAGGATCAACAAAAGATAATACTTACGAAGCACTTGAACATTACTAAGAAACTTAATTCCTGATAAAAATGACGCGATTGGAACCAACCATACTAGAGCAAGCACCAACAACTCACAGGCAATTTCAAACACATACTACATGAGCAAATAGACGAAACAATAGGCTACATAATAAATCAATACATCAAACTGTCCCCAGAAAAATATAAGAATAGACACGATCAAGTGGGGAAGTAAGTAACTCGGAACTATGCAAACAACAGTAGCTGTCAACACAATCGCACAAACGACAGCAGTACTTGAAAACGGAAATCCGAAGATGTGATATAGACGTACGAACAGATGAAGTCATAAAAGCAAAAAGCTCGATTGCCATAATAGTTAACAAGAATGAAAAGTTATACCAAATCTTTTATTTAGCGATTCCAGTAGAACACAGGTTGAATATCATGGAGAATGAGAACCAGACCATACAGAACTAACCATAAAGTCGAAATGTATATAGACAACGAAGAAATGTAACATAACATCAAAATAGTTAGATCACTAGAAACAATCCCGAAAAAGTTTGAATGAATACAGGCGATAATATATCAGGGGAATCATTGAAACGATACAATTTATAACAATAAGGAAAACGACTTAAATATCAGTGAAACCCTTGAATGATAATACTCATGAGCAACAAATGCATACCGGCCGTATAGAAATTACAAGAAAATTAAAACAAAATACGAAGCACCGCATATGGAATCAAAATAATGTTATAACTAGCAGGACGTTTGACATTTTCATGGAAAGAGCTCGTTTATATAATCACAACGTTTCTATTGAATGCTCCTTTTTTACATAGCGTTTACTGACTTTTTTCTTCGGCGAAGAATCACTGAACATCGAAGTTACAAGTTCCTTCTACCATCATTACAAGAATAATCATATATTGTTATAGATATATTCGAAAACAAGGTTAAATCAGACTGAATGTATTGACCTTTATTAAGCCAAGTTTTGTGATTATTTTCTGATGAGGTTTGATTTAAAAATTTCATTTGACCTTTTTTCAGAGCGTAACGTATGACCTACCGAAGGACGGAACAAGCGGAATATTATATTAATTAGTTTTTATTCACTTATAATAATAGTCCATAATATAGATCCCGAATATGTATTCTCTTAAGACGGAGGGGAATTCTGTTATCTGCTATTAAAAGACTTCAGACAAATTTGCTTATATCGTAATCACATTATTTAACTCTACAGAAAAAGACAAAGCGTAATCATGTTTTAATTGGTTACCTTAATTTTTAACCACTTTTATAATAGATCAATTGAATTCGAAGGCATTCAATCTACAACTTCGAGTAAAAACCCTTTGAATAAAAACTGTCTATGTCTATGCCTGTCATTATGCCTGGCGACTTTATCAGCAGTACCTCATTACTAGCTTAGTTAGGTCGACTAATTGACTAGGTTTCAATGAAACGTATCTGATTCTGACTCGCGTCAATGACGGTAGTTACTTTATTAGAGTATAGACCGTCAATATCTTACTATATTTTATTCTTAGTATCAGATTTACTGAATATGTAAGCGTCAATCTTCGAGATTATGCTACTTAGAAGTAATTATTTCATTACAAAAAGCAGCGGTATCGTATGTTGCTATTTTTTTAGTCAGTTTGAGAAACTCAAATTGATGGGCTGCTACACACCATCATTCCAGTCTACTGACAGGGCAGTGTAGGATCATTAGGTCTGCTTCCTTGCACCTTAGGCAAATTGGGAAGTCTATTTGTCTCCACCTCTATTTGTTTACTGTAGTCTTGCATTGGTCTGTTCTGATCCAGTTTGGGGCTACTCACTGCAAATTCTGGTAAGATCTGTGATGCGCAACTTAAGTCTTCAATGATGCATCTTCCTTTGGGAGTATTGTTTCCCCATTCCTCCTATGTCTCAACTGGGTCGGACTTCTTTTATTTGTGAGTTGTAGAAAGGCTTTCGGGACTTGAGATTGGAATCATCTGAGGTATCTTTTAAATTTGTAAATCCCAGTATAGAAATTACATCAGGCTTATCCATATATACGACGTAACCGATAAAAGTACGCAGTTCGAATCAATATCACTGACAGTTTGTTGGAAAGTGAAGGTGGAATTTTACTCATTTAAATTATGAAGGGGGAACACATTGCACAAATCTAAGACCATGGCTAAATCTGTAGACAATGACCTTCAGATTGTAGTTGAATGGAACGTAAATAAATGATGGCATGTAATGCTAGTAAGACTACGCTTCTCTCCTTTCACAAGTAGGAAAATATCTTGAACCACCGATATCTATGACATACAAAACCCTTACCGTAGGATTCTTCCTTTAAACTCCTCGGTTTAACATTCAAAGCAAATATGAACTAAGAAAAATACATTGAAGACATTGCGAATGCTGCTGCATGGAAAGTGGGCTCCCTTAATCGTGCTAGAAAACTGTCCACAACTGAGATTATCCTGTATCTTTTAAAGACCACTATTCTCACATGCATGGAACTGTTGCCACATCTGGGCTGCTGAACTAGCCTTTCCCTTTTTGATAGAGTCCGAAAAAGGTCTGCAATCTAATAGGTCCCACTTTGTCAGAGGTTCGACCCCTTGTCCCACTGCCGCAATGTTGCATCCCTGTGCCTGATTTAGAAGTATTAAAATAGAGTTTGCTCTGATGAACTCATTTCATTTGTGACCCTCTGCATACATATGCCCTCCTCAAATAACTTATTCCCTAGAACAGTTAGACTTTGGAATTTTCTTCTTGCTGCCTGCTTCGCAATCTGTACTGATGTACAGCGGTTCAAATGCAACGAAAACCAACATCTTAATCTTATTTTGGCACGGTCCCAATTAATAGCTTTACGTCCAAGTGGCATTATGCATTGTTTAGAAAGGAGGAGAATTTTAAAAAAATGACAATTTTTGGCATATTTATATAATATTGTGTTTAACCGTCCGGTAGATATGTATTTTCATGAATATATTGTGATGAGCTGAATTGATTGTATGATTTCAACATCTGGCCTGCACTTGAGATTGTGACGCAACGATTATTTGTAATGTACTGCTTTTGCAATTGACACGTTGGACAAACTCCAAGTTTAGAATGTAATGCTGAGCTATAAAAAACCAATACATGTACGCATTTTTCTAAAAATGACGTGCAAAGCTGTACAGATGGATACAATTGTCGTAAAACAATCAAGTACCCGCGAAACAGATGTATGATGATGGGCAATGCTTGTGCAACACGGAAGAAACGATCTGAATATCGGTATATATGAATCCAGTTACGAACAAAAACCCATAAAATACACCATTCTTACGCTAAGAGCTCTGGTTTAATGCAGAGTAAATAACATGAAGAGTTCTATATTATATATATATATATATATATATATTATATGGAAAAATGCGCGCATAAAAAGTAATATTCTTAAGACTTTATTAAACCTGGAAAAGTAAAAGATAAGAAATTCAACCTGGAAAAGTAAAGAACAAGATATTCTAGTAAAGTAAAAAATAAGAATTTTTTAGACTTAAAATATTGCAGCTAAAAATAAAATTTGAATATTGTTAAATATTTTATTTATTATTTGCATATGTTGTTGTTTATTGTTGAGTTAGAAAGGGTGTCAGTCGCTGGATTGAACTTATTTCCCCCCCTATTATTTGCATATATTTATGTAGCGAAAATTGTTTGAATAAAATTAATTCATTAGTTAGTTAGTAGATGGAATTAATAATTTTATAATTTACAAAAAAAATAATAATTTTATTATATCATAATTAGGATCATTTAATTAAAAAAAGTCTTATTTTTTACTTTACTAGAATATCTTGTTCTTTACTTTTGCAGGTTGAATTTCCGGTCCTTTACTTTTCCAGGTTTAATAAAGTCTTAAGAATATTACTTTTCATGCGCGCATTTTTCCATATAATCCATGATTTTTCCAGACATTGCTATTGTATTAATATATAAATTTATAATATTTATTAATGATTGTCAAAAAAAATTAGCTCTCAAACACACATTTATGCAATATTTATCATTCAATCACAGTAGTCCTGAGCCAGGGTCTCTACCGAGACTGCGGTTCATGAATTCGTGATCTGTATAGAGCGTAAACTAACAAAAAAGAAGATGGCACTCGGTGTCTTTTTAGATATTGTTGGAGCTTTTGACAACATACCCTTCAGTAGTATGTTCAAGTTCCTACGAGAACTCAATGTGCCACCAGTACTCATCCGATGTATTGAGTATATGGTGAGGCACAGAACAGTTCAAGTAGAACTACTGAGGGCAACTTTTAAAAGGAAAGTAGTTAAATGAACCCCCAAAGTGGGATTTTATCACCTTTACTATGGAACTGTATGCTGAATCCGCTTTTAAAGTTCGGTTTTTTAAATATAAAAAAAACGATACACGGGATTGAAGCTAAAATCGTCCCACAAACCCCCGGTACTCTAACCGTTACGCTAACATGTCATATCGGCAAAATCGCAGTAAAAAATATTTATATACAAAAAAAAGTTATGCAAAATAAAAAAAAGCGTTAGTCACTTATGTACTTACTCTCCTGTTTGTTAACCCACATATTTTGTTGTAACTTTTTTTTCTACTGAACCAATTTTCAAATTTTTTTTTTCAAAATGTAGCTAATGATGTGTTCTATCCAAATATATAACCTGTTTTAAATTTGGTTGCGAAATGAATTAGTGGTGGGGGTTTGAATGCGTCTCGATTCATTCAATTTCGGACTTAAGCATATATTCAACCACTACCGTAGTTGAATGATATATATATATATATATATATATATATATATATATATATATATATATATATATATATATATATATATATATATATATACTAGCATTTCAGTCCGGCGATGCCCGAGTGTTTGGAGGTGTATGTTGAGCAAAACAAAAGCGTTTTTTTTTTAATTTGACCCCTATGATGACCCCTTAATATTTAATCAGTCAGATCCATGTTCAAGGTATCTTTATCCAAACTCTCATTGTTTAGACCCAAAATGGGCGGAGGGGTTAAGCAAAGTTCTCAAAAGTCAAATCGTTGAACTCTGACCCCTTAACAGCCAATTTTCTGGCCGAAAACCGATCACAAAGATGTTCCAAATTTCAGTACCCTGTATCTAAAATTTTGCGTATGTAGACTTAAAGTTGACAGAGTTATTGCGTAGGGAAATATTCACAGACACACCCACAGACACTTCCACTTTTATAGATATACTAGCATTGGTGCCTGGCGTTGCTCGGGTGTTTGGAGGTGTGTGTTGAGCAACAAAAAGTGGTAGTAGGAAGGCAGGCTGGGGCCCGTACCGTGCAGGAGGAAAAGACCGGGGGAAAACCGTGACGTATTTGCTGTTACGACCACCGCAAATCCAGAATTGACGTAGGATTAAATTAAGGCGAGACAATCGAAAAGAGAGAATGACACTCGAAAATATCGGCGAAAAAAGCGACCACAACCTGTAGTAAAAAGTGGCCAGTTGAGGTTGAAGATATTAATGATTTTAGCCAATTTTTGATATTTGTCGTCTGAAGGGTCGGGCTTAAAACGATAAAAATCTTGTGAAAATCCGTTCCCTCTGTTGAAAGTTTTAGGCAGACATGAAAACATACATACACACATTTATATATTGGTAGCTCAAATTCTTGATACAAACGGAGTAAAAAGCTTGCCCTATCTCTGAATACCCTTCAAATTTCAAATGTTTAGAGCAAAAATTGCCTGAGTAATTTAGTAGAGACTGAAGAGATCAATTTTGTTTTGGAATTTGACCCCTATTATGTCCCCTTAAAAGTTATTGTTTTGGGCTCCCATAAAGTTCTTACGTAAGATCTATGTCCAAGGAACCGATATTTAAACGGTCAAGTGTTTAGACCCACAATCGGTGGAGGAGTTTGGTAGATTTCTTAAAAGTCAAATCTTTGTACTTTGACACGTTTACAGCCGACTTTCTGACTTGAAGGGGATTAGAAAAATTTTCCCAAAACTCATTACCCTGTATATGAAAAGTCAAGTCTGTAGACTAAAAATTGACAGAGTTATTGCGTAGGAAAATGTACACAGACACAGACCCAGACAGGTTCACTTTAATAGATATGCTAGCATTTCAGCCCGGCGTTGCCTGGTTGTTTGGACGTGTATATTGAGCAAAAAAAGAAAAATAATTGGTAGTAGAAAGGCAAGCTCGAACGCATACCTCGAAGGAGGAAAAGAACGGGGAAAAACATGACGTCTTTGCTGTTACGACCACCGCCAAACCGGAAGTGACTTATATCAAAATGTAGTCTAGGCAATCGAGAGGAACGGATGACTTTAAAAAATATCGGCGAAAAAAGCGACCCCCCAGAAGAAAAGTGTCCAGTTTAAGTGAAGACATTAATGTTTTTAGCCAATTGTTCGATATTTGTCGTCTGAACGGTCGAACTTCAAAACGATACTGATCTGGGTAAAATCCGTCGCCTCTGTCGAAAGTGTTAGTCAGACATGCATACATTTACATATTGGTAACTAAATTTTTTTTTACACAAACCGATTAAAAAACTTGCCCTATTTCTGAATACCCGTTATGTCAAATTTAAAATGTTTAGAATTGAAATTTACTTAGTAATTTGGAAGTCATTTTTTTTAAATTTTGACCCTTAACATTCATTGTCTTTGGCTAATATCAAGTTATTACGTTAGATCCATGTCCAAGGAACCTATATCTAAAATTACAAGTTTTTTTAGACACAAAGGTTGTGGAAGATATTGGTAGAGTTCTAAAAAGTCAAATCGTTGAACTTTGACCTATTTCCAGCCAAGTTTCTGGCTGAAAACCGATTACAAATAGTTTCCCAAATCTCAGTACACTGTATGTCAAATTTCGAATCTATAGACTTAAAATTGAGTTATTGCGTAGGGAAATGTACACACACACACACACAGAGAGACACACACACAAACACACACGTTAACTTTTATAGATATTTAGATAGATATATTATTTCTGCATTTATATATACGTGTGTCGATATCGTGCTAGTGATAGAAACTTAAAAGTAATAGTTTGGTGGCTAAATAATGCCGTTTTTTTACGTCTAACTTAATGCCAAGACACGACATTATTTTTGCATCAAACCTAATAAATTAAGTAAAATAAAGATTAAAAAATGTTTTACCTTTCTCTTTCTCTTTCTCTCTCTCTCTCTCTCTCTCTATATATATATATATATATATATATATATATATATATATAATATATATAATATATATATAATATAGTTAATATATATACAATATATATATAATATATAATATATATATAATATATATATATAATGTCTCTATTACTATGAACAGAAACACGCACACACACACGTATGTGTGTGTATGTCTGTTAGTGTGTGTGTGTATCAATCTGCTTTATAAGAACCGTTGGAAAAACGTGTTTGAAATCTTACAGGTGTTATGTTTGCCATTCCCTTATACAAACTTTCAAGCCGCAATTAATATCAAAAATGCGTAACAGTCTTCAATCTATCTATTTGTTTGATGAAATATTCGTAAAAATGCAGAGTAAACACATAAATATGATTTTTTTTATTACATTTTAACCCCAAACTAGGCATATTGCCACTTTGGTGTAGTAGGCTACTATCAGAGGCAACAGCTACTGAGGTACTATGTAGGGAGTTGGACATCAAGTTGTCGGTTCACCTTACAGTTGAACTTCTGCATGTCAGTACAGTTGGGGAAGCAGGGACCTCAAATGGAATTCAAAAGTCTATCGGTTCCGGGGAAGAAACTACTGGAGTAGAAAGAGTTTTTACATCTAGGGATCTCTACTGTGTGGGGTGGGATTTTACTGCCTGTCGGGTTTGTCTAGGGTGTTTACCGCGTGGGGGCACAAGTGCTTTAGTTCGTCAGAGTATTCACCATTTATTGATCACTACAATCATACTTCATCTATTAGATACTTGACGCATTTGTAAAATGTTTCTGAATGTATATAAATACGGTGACAAGTAAACACTTAACTATTATTACTACATTTATATAATATAAACTACCGAATATAATAAAGGACAATGGAGATTCTTCCGGGTACAATTTTACCAAACTTTTTTTTCTCAGCAGTAAAACCAAAACCTACAAAATTCGCCGCCACTAGAATGAAAGAAAATCACAAAATGCATGAAAAACATAGTTAAAAAAATATACATTGAAATGCAAGTGACCTATTTTTTTTAATAATATAATTTTATTGAAATGTGACTAATGCTTAGAGTTTCCTGTGTAGTTTGGGAAATCAATCATGTTTTAAAATTGTTTTGAACTTCTGATTTTCAAATGAGCCTAATTGAATGATTTTATCGGTAAATTTGTAACAAAAAGTAAGAAAAATAGCTAATAATTAAAGAACAAAATATCCTAACAAATCTGAACACGCACAACTAATGTTGGTTTTTTTAGTAATTTTAATATTATTTCTTTAGAGATTTATGTATCTTTTTGTTCGGTTTTTAACATTTATTGCCACAGAAATTCCTTTGATCGTTTTATTTTACGTTCTTCTATCATAAAATTTACATAAAATTAACGATGACTATTTTCTCCAGCAGTTTTTGATATTTATTTTTCTTTAACGATAGAACATTACAGTTTGGCCTTCTCTAATATGATATGACATTAGTTTGCAAACTTTTGTAATATGACGTTAAGAATTATATGATGAATGGCCGATTATCAATTTCCAAAATTACTCTCCGCTAAAATATTTTTGTAATTCATTTTTTTATAAATTGAATAAAATAGTAATAAAATTTCAACTATAATCACAAAAAAAAAACTTTATAAAATTAATTAGATTATCAATAAATGTTATTGGGTACAATAAAGATGTTATAATGTCGAATATTTTGGGGCAATAAATTTGATTAAAAAATCAATCACATATATTTATTGATTCGTATAAAATATTACTAGGGATAAATAAAATAAAAAAAACAGTGGTCTTATGTTTTCTCTCATTCTATTTTCTTGCCTGGTTCTCGGACTTAGTAAGTCTAAACCGTTGTATGCATAATGCTTCGTCCTTTAAAGCACACTTATAGGTGGACCCAGGCGCCAGTATAAACGTATTTCTACATATTTTAGTTTTTTATTCATTTCATCGCTCATCAAGGAAAAGATATTCGCTAGCATATATGCTAGAATAATTCAAGAGAAACATTTGTATTTTTCAGAATAAAATGCAATTATATGGTGAATAAATATTTTCGGATTCAAACAACGATATAGTTCGCTGGGGAAGCGGTTAAAATCATCCATAATTTAGCTTAAAAGCGAAACTCTCTCCGAAGCCGATTGACAAATGCAATGAGTTGTTTCAAAGTGATGCTTTCAGTAACTTCGCTTTTTAGCAGTGCAAGTCAAAACCGATATACACATTATAAGTGATCGCCAATATATTTTAGAACAAAGGATTATGAAGCGAACTTAATCTCAAAAATACTTTATATTTACATTTATTTTTGTATCATAAACTCTCATACGTAACGCTTTTCAATTATCGTTTATTTAAGTTTTTTTAAATGTCATGATTAATTCTACGGTATACAAAAATTAATAAGTGCAAATAATTAAAAGAATCATCTGAATATATGAATGTCCGCCGCAATGTAAAGCATATTTATGAACCTATATGAACCTAATCGCAAAAAAACACACCTGGGATTCGATTCTCCGTTACACTCTCCGCTCTAACCAGGTTCCATCCGGTTCTCGAGAACTCAACGGCTCGACTCTAACAAACATCTTAACTCCCGGCCTTTTATAATATATAATGCAAATTAATGCGCATTATTTATAATATATAATGCAAATTTATGCAAATTAATGCGCATTGGAACCTGCTGATTCATCGCTTTCACGTCCTCCATCGCTCGGGTTTCGAGTTCGTGACTGCATGTTTTGTATGTGTATTAGACCTCTTCAAGATTGATATTTTTCTTCAAACATATGGAAACTGATATTATTCCGATTCTCCAAGGTATAAATCAGCAAAATATACCAGTTATTATGATCTTGGACCTTGGCTATGCCTGCCTCAAGAGCCATATAATTTATTGTTGCCGTTTTTCAAAAACGCTGCAAAATGTGGGATATTATGTCCTAATTTTCATTGTAGCTTTCCAGAGGTTGAAGCTATAGCATTGAAAGTGGTACCAAATGAAAGTTAGTAAAATTTTCTTGCATATGGTAGTAAACACAATAAAACACATGATCACATGTGTAAATTTTAACTAATTTTAATGCACAAACAGCTGGGATACTACAAAAAATCAGTTTGGTAGTATGATAGCACTGCACTGGCACATATGTTGCATAAGAAACTGTCAGGTCTGATGTTACTAATACATGTATTATCACTTGTTCAATGTGGCTTTTTGACACTGTCAAATTTTTTCGTGTGGTACTCCCCAACTTGTAGTAAGCAGCTTCTTTGCTCTGGGTCACTTGTGATCTGAGTTGCAAAGTCACTAATTAGTTTCACACCTCTCTCAGCCACATCATTGGTCACTTTCACTGACCTCACAAACTTCTGTGCATTCCTGTAACTGTCATTGTCTTCCCAGGTGTCAGCAGGAGTAGTGAGCCAGTCACATTTCACTCGAAGAGCATCAAACAGAAAGTGTGACTCTGGCCCTACCAGGTCTGTGAGAACTGTAGCTGCATTGATGACAGGAAACACTGGCTTGCCTTTCCTGTAACTCTCAGGTTTCTCTGTTTCTGACAGCTTGACTTCGAGCTTCTCTTTTGCAGACTTGGTGATGCTGGCATGTGTACTGAACTAGGTGAATGCCACTAGTTCCTGGGTCAGATACCAGCGGTGGTTGTTCATTTTCTTGAGAACAGAAGTTGCCAGTTCATAGTCATACTGCTTGTATTGCAGCATGTTCTTCATAAGTTGGAGGTCATTGATAGGTGCATCAGCTGCAGATGTGGTGGTCACCCAGTAGCTGGTGTAGAATAAGGCCAGGAACTTGTTCATCCTCTCCAGCTTGAAGATAGTGTCCGTGTTGTATTTTAGTTCCTTGGAAAACATGAGAATCTTCATACAGTAAATGTTCCTGGCCATCCAGCGGGCATGAAGAATGACACCTGGCTTGGCCCAGTGGATACATCGAGGAGGTTTCTCACCAAGCACGATCAGGCAAAGTTCTGCCACCTCTCTGTAATCTGCCCTCGGACTTGCTTCCTCAAGGAAATTGCTTAAGACTGCAATTGCGCTTGTCTTCTTCTGTTTCAAGTCTTGTTAAACTAGGCCCAGAACTCTTGGGCAGTCCTTAACCAACTTGTCCCAATTCTCTTTCACATTGCTGAACATTGGGTTGTCAGGACTTTTGACCTTGTTGAACACAGCCTCCCATACACTTCCAATTATTACCTCTGATATGTGATTGCGACAAGCGAAGTAGAATACCTTTTTGCCTAGTTTTTCTTCAATAAGCTTCGCTACACCCTTGTTGATGCCACGGTTACTTGTTGTGGTATCAAATACCAAGCCTACAATGTTGTTTGTGAGACCCCAGTCTTCTATCAGTTCCAATGTAGCATTACACTGTTTGATTCCTGTGGAACTTTCTATGAAGAGCACACCAAGTAGCTTCCCTTCACCATACTGTTGAGTACCAGAGACGAGCACTGCAAGACTTTCCACTGGGTATCGTTCACCAAGAACATCCGTAGAAGTTTTTCATCCCAGTGTAGTGTGCAGTAATCTGGCGGACTTTCCTTGAAGTTATTCATATAA
This sequence comes from Euprymna scolopes, assembly GCF_053919585.1. NCBI lineage: Eukaryota > Metazoa > Mollusca > Cephalopoda > Sepiida > Sepiolidae > Euprymna > Euprymna scolopes. Next base: position 32,981,869 of record NC_136489.1, on the reverse strand, counting down.
CTTTGGCACAAGTTAAGACGAGTGTTTATCCTATTTCGTCTTGTAGTAGAAGCTGGTATAACAAAGTCATCAAGATCTGCGCATCCTGCCTTCAACACTGCAGACACCATGGCTGTAGTCTGGTTGTCAGAGAGTGACAACCGATCTGCAGTGCTACAAATCTCTTCACTGGTCATAACTGAGTGTGGAAAGTGTAAGGTTATCGTACTTGGTTTTGATGAACAGCTTGGTGTTGTCTCAGGGTATTCTGAACCCTCACTAGTGCCCGATTTGAGTGTCATCTGGGTCTTCATCACTTGAAGTTTTCTCAACTTCTGCTGCTGCAGCAGTCACTGATGATAACATTCTCTCTTCTCTTTCTTCTCTGAAGCTTTTCTCTCTAGATTTCTTTTCAAACACCTTCTCATGACCTGACATGTGTGCCAGGCGAGTGGTCTGTTGGTCAAAGTAGAAATTGACGTCCTCTTCCTTGGTCTCCTTTATGAGCAGCCTGTTGCTTCTTATCTCCCCCACAACACCGTTTGCTTCAATATCAAATAACTTGTTTAAGTCCTTCAGAAAGTTAGCTCGTTTCTCTTCCTCTGATTTGTTGTTTCTTCCCTTGTTTTTAACAATTTTCCTGTACTTTTCATGAAGGATCATGAAACGGTTGACTGCATTTGGTCTAGTTAGTGTTTTAATCCTTGTCATATTCCAGAATGTCAAAACGACATTCACTGTATCATGGGCTAAAGACCGATTGTCACTGTGTGGATTATCATTCCTCAAATGCAGGAAATACTGGAACACCTGGTGATTAGTAGGAAGTTGAGAGCCCCTGATGCTGGAGCTGGGTTGCCAATGAGATACACATCACTGAATGACCCTGTGGCAGGAGTTGCCACCTTTCTTCTCTTTTCAGTTGGTTCATCCCGTTCACTTGTATCGCTGACCACTTTCCCACAGCGTAGTTATCTTCCAGATGCCATGTTGTCAGCAGTTCACAGGTCTTAACAAATCAGCTTTAACTTACAATCTGAAATGAAGAGATAACACATACTTAGTTATAATAAATTATATACATGCATTAAGAGTAACATTTTTGAGAGAAAGTTATGTATTACATGACGGCATCTTTTCCAAGCATAAAAATATCTGTTTGTGCATTAAAATTAATTAAAATTTACACAGCTGATAATGTGTTTACTACCATATGCAAGAAAATTTTATTAGCTTTCATTTGGTACGACTGTCAATGCTATAGCATCAACCTCCGGAAAGCTACAATGAAAATTAGGACATAATATCCCAAATTTTGCAGCGGTTTTGAAAAACGTCAACAATAAAATTACATGGCTCTTGAGGCAGGCATAACCAAGGTCTAAGCTCACAATAACTGGTATATTTTGCTAATTTAGACCTTGGATGGGAATAATATCAGTTTCCATATGTTTGAAGAAAAATGTCAATTTTGAAGAGGTCTAATGTGTATATTTTATAATAAAAATATTATTCAAATATATTACTAAATATTTTTTAAACAATACTATAGCTATAATTATATCAATAGGTTACGGCTTTACAAAGAAATGGGCCCCATACAATTGCTCATATCAAAAAGTTTGAGTTCCCTTAGAAAAATTGCGAACAATGTTTCCGACGTCTTTGAATATATAGTGGCTCTTAATAATAATTATGTCAGCAGTGCAGCTTATAAACGCGAAAAAGCTCATGGGAGAAAAAAGTCATAGGTGAATAAATACACACCAAGTGTCAAAATAAGGCGACATTAAATAAAGTGTACTTTATAATAATCTTATTTGATTCAGCTATACACTGGCCCAGTATCAACATACTTTTATAATGGGGTGCACATACATGCATGATGCGGAGTCTGCGTTTTCGTTACAAAATAAATGTGAAAACAATATGTAATAGGCGTTTTAATAGGCTGTTAGAATCATACTAATCTGATTTTTATTAACTTTTTCCTCGGGGATAAACTGTCCAGCCAATATATCTACATTTTAGCAACATTGCAGTCTAAAATACCTGCTGTAATCTGAAATAATTATACGCAAGTGTGGCCGATGAAATCTTATTTTTTTTTATATGGACACTTAAACAATTTGCTGCTCGTGGTAAAGCAATAAACTATAAGATAATTCATATATGTATACACACACACACACACACACACACACACACACACATATATATATATGTGTGTGTGTATATATACATATATAAATTTATACATATATAATTTATACATATATAAACATATATAGAAACATATATAAACATGTATATATATAAATATATATGTAAATATATATACATATATATATGCATACATACATACATATATATATATATATATATATATATATATATATATATATATATATATATATATATATATACTGCGTCAATCGTTACATTGCAAATTAGTATAATATCAATATTTCACTGTGGACAGTGTTTGAGGTCTAGGTGTCGTAGTGGACAATGAGTAGTGCCTGCCCGTTTTAGGGTCAGTGGCAAGAAGAGATGCGTGGGGGGGAATTGAGGATTTATGCGAATAGTTTGATTGTATTGTACTGTTATGACATGTGACCTTATGCAGAGAAGATTTTTTGCGTTTTGATATAAATAGCTTCAAGGATTTAAAGATTTTTTTATTCATTTTGTGGTGTAGTATTTTGGTGTTGTTTACTAGGTAACCTCTAAAATTTAAGGAGGCCGTTATTTTTTTGTGTAAATGTTGGAAGATGGCATTAGATTCAACATTATAACAGGTGAGGTGACTTGAGAATATTGTGGACGTATGTCCGGCGTAACTATTAGTTGCATTGTTGTTATAGATCTAACATTCTTAAAATGATCATTTGGGTTGATAGATGATGTTGGTCTGTTCTAGAACAGGCATGCTGTCGTCACTTACCCCACCTAAACTAAGACACCAACCACTGTTAGCAGTCCCACTAAACTTTGCTCGCACTCCATTTACTTCTATTTAAATAAATACCTCAATAATACCTTACCAAGACTAACACACATCCCGAATGATGTGAAGACGAGTTCAAAAACGCGGATAATTCAAGAAGGAAAATGCTTTGACCATACATCTATACGTTCGATGTACATACAAAATAGATAATACGAAAAATTGAAAAACACAAGTATCAATAAACAGAAAGAAGCTTTCTGTTTTTAACAATGTCTGTCTGTCTCTCTCTCTCTCTCTCTCTCTCTCTATATATATATATATATATATATATATATATATATATATATATATATATGGGAATAAAATTATATAAAATTATATGATAATTGGAAAAAAAACAAATAGAAAAAAGGGAAAATAAAAACAAAAATAAATAATAATTAGAGAAAAAAATACGAAAGTACGGGTTAAAACGGAAAACTATCTTTACATATAAATATGCATGAATGTATCATAATTCTTGTGTTTGAATCATAAAGGTATGATTAAAAATTAAGTTTGCGCACAATTATTTCCGGCTCTTTTAAAGCTATGTCCAGACACTGGCAATTTTTAGTTTACAAATGATGAACTTATTTCTTCTTAAGAGTCTGTAGTAAAATACTCTTTAAATATTATATTTTAGTAATAAAATAAACACGGGTGGGAAAACACTTGAACTTATCTTGCTTACGATTATATTTCGAATTTATTGGAAAAATGTAAACCAAAAACACAGATGTACATATATTTCTCTTACTTAAATAAAGTATTGCGCCGTTATTGATTTTCTGTGTATATCAATAAAATAATCTGATAGATAACTTTGCATATTTATGGGTAAAAAGTAAAAGAAATTGTTTTATATTCATTCCACTGCATGATCATATATGAAATTGTAATTTATATATCATCTTTGTAGAATCAACAGACACCTTTGTTATGATTCAGCGTTCTTATAAAAAAATTTCTCTTTCATCTGACGTATCGTTGAGGTACTTTTATTAGACGAGAGTGTTTAAGTTTTGCAGTAATTAATTACGATTTAAAAAAAAAACGTTTTTTTTTTAACGCTTCAGTGGAAAATTTCAGAGTCGGGCATTGTACAAACTGCACACATTGAATACGTGCATCGAAAAATGGTTTTCATAAAGTTATTTGCTTCCGGAGCATAAGAGAAAAGAGAATGTATTATAAGAGCGCTTGATGTTCAAGTAAACATTTTCTATTTTAATCGTGCGTTATAGACTAAAAACGATTGTATTAAAACGCCTGTTCCCGGCATCGCTTACGGTATTCGATTGTATTAAAGAGCATTTAACCAATTTGGTAAAAAAACTAACATTAACTGCCTTCCACTTATATATAATCTACGAATGCATATTTTGTATTATCAGTCTATATATGTGCGTATATATTATCATATACATACACATATAAATATATAAATAAACATATATATATATATATATATATATATATATATATATATATATATATATATATATATTAATATATATGCGCATGTCGCTTGAGTGTGCTCCATTTACATTTAAAAAGTATGTATGGGAGACAGATTTCATACAGGAACTTAATTTCATATAAAATTAAAATATAAAATTGAGAATTTATTCTTATTTTTTGAAATAAATAAAAACACTTGATACCAAAAAAATTTAGAACCATGCAGATTCATACTACGCATGACAGATCTTTTACAATGCATTATGTGTTTCACGCAAATATAATTATATATATATATATATATATATATATATATATATATGTGTGTGTGTTTGGGTGTTTGTGTGGGGGTGTTTGTGTGTGTATAGGCATTACATTATATACGTAGTAACGAACTACTTGTAATGAAAGCAGTCATATATCTTTATTCAACTCATTACTCCTAATAATACTTTCAATGTGTAATAAGAAAGCATATTTAAAAAATAACAATTTTATAATCGTTAAATTATACATACATATATATATATATATATGTATATAGTTAGTAGAAATGGTAATTAATAAAAACCTGAAGAAAGTGCTCAATACTGTTAGAGAGCAAATATGCGTTTTTTTTATTACCATATTTTTCTGTTAAGTTACATTACTGTTTCGGCTACACGGTCGTTTATTGGCCGCCATGTAGCTTCCTCAGACTTTTACAGAAATGTTCGTTTATTGTTGAATATGGAATTGTGTGTATGCATAAACGAACATTTCTGAACATGTCTGAGGAAGCTACAAGGCGACCAATAAACGACCGTGTAGCCGAAACACAATAATGTAACTTAACAGAAAAATACGGTATTAAAAGAAAACGTATATATATATATATATATATATATATATATATATATATATATATATATATATATATATATATATATATATATACTAGCAGGGGTGACCGGCGTTGCTCGGGTGTTTGGAGGTGTATGCTGTGCAAAAAAAGCAAAAAAACAAAAAAATGGTTATTTTTTTTAACTTTGACCCCTATTATGCCCCCTTTAAAATTTATAGTTTCGGACTCAAATCACTTTATTAAGTTAGACCCAGTTTCATGGAATCTATATCTAAAATTTCAAGTGTATAGACCCCAAATTGTCGGAGGAGTTTGGTAGAGTTCTTAAATGTTAAATCGTTGAAATTTGACCCTTTAACAGCCAAATTTCTGGCTGACACCCGTCACATGGATTTTCCCAAATCTCAGTGCCCGGTATTTCAAATTTCGAGTCTATAGACTAAAAATTGACAGAGTTATTGCGTAGGGAAATGTACACAGACAGACACACAAACACACAGACCGACGGACAGACACGTTCACTTTTATGGATATATATATATATATATATATATATATATATATATATATATATATATATATATATATATTGAATAATTTTGTAAAATATATATAGCAATTAGCTAGAAAGAATTATCCGCGTTTAATCATCGTTAGTATTCGTTAGGTTCTTGCATGGAATTGGTGTTGCTTTGTGTTTTGGTTTTGCTCGTTAGCCAATCAGATACTTCTTTACTCACAAAATCCTTTATTGTAAGATCATCTGATTCTCTGTCTTTTTTAGTGGCAATTTTGTTTCATTTTTTTCTGATCGAATATGATCGTTCTAATTTAGAATGTTCTTTACGTTTTATGTCATATTAGAATATTGCTTTCTGCATTTACATATTTATAAATTACTTATATAATTTTCATTTTTATTATCGTTGGGTTATTATTAGTAGTATTAGTATATATATCAGTAGTAGTAGCAGATGTAGTAGTTTATTATTTTTAATTATCATGAGGCAATTTTTGTGTATGCATACACACGTTTGCTTTTTCAATCCTGCAGTGTAATAAAGTTGGGTGTTCTTTAAAATATCGATTATCTAATTTGTTATTCAAACATAGCCTACAAGGGTTGTGTAGATTCATATACTCAGATCATGAATGCATTAGGTATCATATAAATACCATTCTGAACCTCCTCTGATCAATTCTGACGTAAGAAAGCACAAGATATAATTATTTTGGAACGCTCCTCGTATGTACGGTACAACTCGTTATCATTAGATACCCTTTTTAAAAATTCGTACTGTGTAAATTTATATCCATCCAGATTTTATGGTCTATCACGCCATCATGTATATTAGAATTGAATTCTACCTGTATTATTCTATATCTTTAATATGTTGATATGTATATCATATATATATATATATATATATATATATATATATATATATATATATATATATATATATATATATATATATATATATATATATATATATATATATATAAGTCCATGGATTTCTGCCTTTGGATTATTATGGACCATCTTCTTCCAAATATGGGATTTCCTGGGATTTTACTTGTACAAATGGAAATTCTTTTAACTTTCTTGAAGATTTACATTTGGATTTTACCATTACTGGATTTTTTTTATTTTCCAGCAGACTATTCATTCATGTGTAATCACCTTTTTCTTCACTATATTCCTCCTGCTTCACTTTTTTGTTTTCAAGTAAGATCTTTGACTTTCTTGTTGTTTCATCAAATACTTCTGCATGCAAAAGCCGATCCCGCATTTTGCTAATTCCTACCCTCTCGTGAGAAGGAAAGTATTTCTTCGAAACTCCGCGGATTAAGGAATATCTTTTGATCTAGTGTTTCCTTTTCAGATTAAATATGCGTTTAGCTCATTTCAAATTGTTTTTAACATATTTTATTAACTATTTGCTCATATATATATATATATATATATATATATATATATATATACGATTGTCTAATTCTTGCACTGTGTGTATTAAGTTTTAAACACAACTACATGTGATTGTTTAAAAGTTATGTGCAGTAATTATTGAGAAAATATACTGAGTATATACTTAAGTGCATATCATATAGCCATGTTTCTTCATCTGACGCTATATGTACACGATGAGCATAGTTTGTGTCGTAGACTGCATTGTGTTTATCAATGGATTTTTAAAAGTTTTACAGTTACATAAGAGTATTGATATACGTCATAGAAAGATGTTTATTGTAATCACTTTAATTGAAAAGTACATTTCACACAATGCTAATAATTTATTATCGATGAGAATGGTTTATATTATTTATTAGTTTATATGAATAACTAGAACATATAACCCGTGTTGCCCGGTTTTAAAGGTAACGTTAAATGCCCTAAAAATAACTAAAAAAGAAAAACGGAAAGAAATTGAGATATAAGCTTGCGAATATTACGTTTTAATCTAAAGTCCTATTTCTTGTAAGAATAAAATACTTGACCTAGGATCTCACCTTCTAAAAAAACAAATAATAGTGGGGCATGTGGGATAAAAAGTTGACAAGTTTGCCACGTCATTTAAAACCGTGTGTAAAATCTTGTTAAACAGTTTAAAAACAAATAATTATTTCCGGATGAGAACTCATTAAAACTGTTTCATCTATCTGAATATACTACAAAACAAATTTCAAATCGGCAGATCAAGAATTCGAAGAGTGTATATATATATATATATATTTATTTTACACAGTGATCACCACTTATCAAGGCCCGGAAGCCACTCAGGGATAGGGGTTATTGCAAGTACATTACGTTAGTGGGGAGATTTGCTGATATGTTTACTTAAGGGAGCGGTTCATTAGGAATTTGTTAAAATTGGACTTGAAGACAACCAAGTTGTAGTCCGGAGGGAAGCAGGCAGACGGAAAAGAGTGCCACAGGCGTGCAGTTCTAAGATTATTGTATAGGTTGAAAGGTGTCCTTACATACACATTCCTACTTTTATAGATATATAGATAAACAAAGATTCAAATGTATAATTAGGATGCGGGGGCAAGGCGTTGAAATGAACAAATTAATGTTAAAAAATAATACTTTTAACTTGAGTGTCAGTATCCAAAGCGTGCTCTAATAGAGAAACATTGTTTAGTGTGCGTTTAAAAGTGTATTTATATTTTATTTATATATAATACTATTTGCCTGCCTGGCATTTCATAGACATAGAATGAGCATAAATATGATATTTGAGTTCATGCTGATATCGTATTTAATATAATTATAGAGCCAATTATGTATTAATTATTAGAATATGCGTCGTATATAGCAGTGCTCTCCAGCGAGTACCGGTAGTAAATAATCATCAAATTGTATAATTCATGTAGATTTCGCATGTATTATAATAAATTAATTCTTAATTGATCATTTTATCGTATAAATACATTATAGTAGCACCAAGTGTTACCAAACCGTGAAACACGCTTAAATATATAATCACCAAGCTAATTTGCCATGTATTATTATTGATCATTGATTATTTATTGAAAAAAATATATTAGTAATTTCAAAAGCAAAAAAGCCTAGATATTACTGGAGTGTCATCTTCTAAAATCGAGACAAACACACGTAACTCCCCAGCTTAAAAGTATCGCCTATGCTCTACGTCTATCTCACTGTAATTATTAATAAATGAACTTGTTAAACCTATAAATTAGTATTAAAACCTGCCTAAGTAAGAACTTATACGAAAACTTAAACTTCACAAAATTAATTTTTTCGCAGTTGTAGATATCAAACCGGCTGAAAACTAAATAACTTGCATATCAAGTTTCAAATCTAGGGCTTATAATTGCTTTTTGCGTGTCAATATTTTTTTTTATTTCTGAAATTGTTATGAAGCGCATAGAGATGAAATTTAGTGGAATGACAGAGCATAACCTTGTGCCTTATCTTCCTGATTCTTGTAGAATTTGAACAATTATCTTGAAAGTTATGCTAATTTTTCTATTTTCTGTTAATGTATATTTCCGGGAGTAAAAATATATCTACTGCGCATTTCAAAATTTATAAAATAAATAACATTTCCAGTAACAATAATAAACAAAAACCAGAACAAATTTCACATTATTTTGTTTAAGAGAATATTCAAATATCAACATAACTCCCAAGCTTCACAATCACCTTGAACAGCGTCCTGTCAACTGATAGTGTAAATCAGCGGATTCGAGATGATATTGTGCTACAAGAAACTACCCAAATCTTTCTCAAGAGTTGATCCTTCGACGGAAATTGAACACCTCCTTTATAATTTTCATCTTTATTATTGACTGGTGCTGCTTTATTGGGTTTATATCTGGAGAACAAGGTTGCCATATCATCATATTTTCTCCATTGATGATTAATTAGTTAAGGTAATCTGAGTGGAATAGCACACTTAAAAATATAATATAAGACTGGCTTGTTAGTTTGAAACTTTCTGGCACTTGAAGTGGTCCAATTAGTTCATCGACGATTATGCCAACCCCAAAAATGGCACCTCCACCTCCTTGTTGACGATGTTATCGATGCGGGGTAGGAAATCCAAAATGACTTCAACTTTGGCCGACCCATCTGGTCCACGAAGAGTTGATTTGGCCTCATCGGTGAAAAGAACTTTTTTAAAGCTGATTTTCATGTATTTCTGAGTCTTAACAAACGTTTTCCTCATGACTTTGATTTAAAACAAAATTTGCTATTGGCTTAATTCTTGTTGCAATTTCGTTTAAGACATTGCAGCGTGTATTTCTGGATAAGAAAAGTATTTCAGCCTTGTCAAATATATTAGCACTGTTGCTGTACAACTGCTTTATATATTGACAGAGAATTCTTCTAACACCACGAGCAGAAACTAACTTTCTTGTGTTGTTGTCCTTCCTTGATCTTGTTTTCGGATTTTTTACGAATGGATACAATGTTTTTCGATCTCTTCTGCGTTCCTAGGCTAAATCTACGAGAAATAGACCATCTGCAACAATAAGTTACTTCCCACAACTGTCAATCAACCCTTTCCATGCATTTTGAGAGAGACGCAATGACATGATACACACCTAGGATTAGCAGGAAATATGAAAATTGAGAAAATTTGGAAAATATTGGTTAAAATTCCATAAGACACAGGGAAATATAGCACTTTGTTATCCTCTTTCGGTGTACTAAATTTTATTTCTCTGTTTTTGATAGTAATTTCCAAATTCAAAAAACACTGACCTGCAAAATAGATATACAAATGCTTTATAAATATGTATATATATATATATATATATATATATATATTAATATATATATATATATATATATATATAACATTTAAAAAAAACATAAGATGTATTTTAATCGCATTTATAGTATGTAATTTATATGTGTATGTAGTACGACTTCCATACGTTCCGGTAAGAATGAAAGCTCACTAAATAAATAATTTAATATAAAAACATAATATTTTATATATATATTGCAGAAGGGCAGTAAACATTAGTATTGTTAATTTCAAATAATATATAGCTGTATCAGCTTATGGTCGAAAAATGTTAGATTCTTTTGGTCCTACATAATTGTATGTCTTTTCCGAGAAGATCAGGCAAAAACAGGAGTGATCCAATATTTGACGACGATTAACGGATCACTTGTATCGGATTTGAAACTGACGTACCGGATGTTTTTTTCTGACTTGATAAGTGTTCAGCTGTATAATAGATGTATAGATAAATGGATAGGTAAAATACGTGTATATATATATATATATATATATTGTATTACGAGGAGGATTTGATATTATAAAACATGTTATGTGTTATATAGTGGATGTGACATATTGTGCTTTTAACATATGTATTAAAACGTATGATTCGCATGTATATTTGTTCAGTCAGGAGGATATGATATTAAGGTGTAAACTAAGTCATGGTGTCAGAGTGATCACACGGCTATATTTCACAGTTCATATAAAAGAAGAAAATATATGCTTCATAACTTTTTCTTGAAGAGTTCTTATATCTTCACTTGCTGATTCCCGAAACGCAACCATGAAACGACCAGTACCATCCAATTAAGACTATGTTGTTTTCTTTTGTTAAATTACAAGAACAATACTTATATCTTTATGATATAAATGTATTTAAGTTGTCTCAAATGGTTGCACAGGGGTTGATAATCTTCTACAGGTTTCTTCTTCCAGCTCGCTCCCTGGTTGTCAATTACATTTATTTACCTTTGTGACTAAACCCCAACACTCTCGTCTGTTCACTCTGGTGATCAAACTCTGTCGACACTAAACTTCCCGATCTCTGACCTCAGTTCCGTTACGTCATCGTTCAAAAGCACACGTATCCCTTATGTGTGAGCTTTCTATATCTGCCTGCCCAAGGTTATTTTGTTTATAGGTAACCTAGCTAATTTATATATAATCCATTGTTATACTTTATTCTGAAAACAATAAATGACTCCCAATAAAACTATTTAAAGAATATCTTAGTAAAATAAATAGATAGGCAGATAATTCAATAATAACTAATTAATTTGTACAATGTTAATTACCTAACATATGTATATATATATATATATATATATATATATATATATATATATACTCATGTGTGTTTTTACGTGTATAAAAAACTGAGTTTAAAATGTGATTATAGATACATATACATATCCATTAATCTAATATTTATATATATATATATATATATATATATATATATATATATATATATATATATATATATATATATATATATATATATATATATACAGTATCGGCCATAATATAAGGAACGGAAAAAAAATACAATTATTCATGCATATTTAAAAAAATTAGTGCATGGATTTTTTTCTGAAATACTCAGAATAAACAAATAGAACCAATGTGTATGAACTAGTACCAAAAAAAAATTACGATTCAATATTGAGAAATATTTTAGTTTTAAATTATATCTGTGGATTTATCCTGGCCAAAAGTTAAGGAACGAAATAGAAAATTTATTTTTAAGAGACTACACTTTACATAAAAGTAGCTAGTTTTTAATATTGGAACTGCTGATAAGCACAACAAAGAAAAGTGCCGTCACCGACTCGCAAAACTCTGTCTCTCCAAGAAATAACAATAATTTTAGACAATTACAAGGAAAAGAAATAAATTTAAACAATTTCTAATATCGTTCGAAGATCAAAAAGTGATTTTCATCGTTTGATAGCTCGATATAAGAATAAAAATACAGTAGAAGCATCCCCTAAAACCGGCAGACCCTCTAAAACGTCTAAGAGAGAAGATAGGATTATGGTAAGGCAGGCTCTTAGTGACCGATTCAAATCCGCAACATCAATTTCTCGTGATTTTAATGAACAGACTGGGAAAATATATATCTAGAAAAACTGTTTTTCGAGGGTTAGCAGCTGGCGGATTGCATGCCAGGGTGCCAGTATCTAAACACTTGATCTCCAAGAAGAACAATAATAGTCGTTTGGAGTTTGCCCATGAGCATGTCGTCTGGACTGATGAACAATGGCCTAAGGTTCACTTCAGAGATGAATCCAAGTTCAATTTGTTTGGAAAGAAGCATGTACAGCGTAAACCAGGTGAACGATTATCCTCCAAATGTCTTAAAAAGACACTTAAATTCGGAGGGGGGAAGTATAATGGTGTGGGTTATGATATCCTGGGAAGGTGTTGGCCCTCTAGTTCGAATCTATGGTAGGGTTAATGCGGAGACTTATAAGCAGCTCCTTCAACAACATGTCATTGAGAGCTTACGCCTTTCACCTAATCAGCCAAGCATTTTATGCAAGATAACGCCCCTTGCCATAAAGCTTAAAAAGTGATAAGTTACCTCGAGGTAGAAGAAATAAGAGTAATGGACTGGCGAAGAGTCCGGATCTGAATCCGATAGAAAATGTTTGGAAAATGATTGAAAAAAGAGCATAGACGAGGAATCCCCAAAATCAAAATCATTTGTGGGATTTATTGAAGGAAGAATGGGTAAAGATAAATCCTGAATTTAGCAAGAAACTAATCCAGTCTTGTGGTCAAAGATGCGGTGAGGTCATAAAGAATAAAGGGATGTTCACTAAATATTGAATGAATTTATTTTTTAAAACATTTGCATTAAAAAACACATAAAGTTTCTATTTCGTTCCTTAACTTTTGGCCAGGATAAATCTACAGATATAATTTAAAACTAAAATATTTCTCAATATTGATTCGTATTTTTTGTACTAGTTTATACACATTGGTTCTATTTGTTTATTCCGAGTATTTCAGAAAAATCCATGCACGAATTTTTGAAATATACATGAATAATTGTAATTTTTTTCCGTTCCTTATATTATGGCCGATACTATATATATATGTATATATATATATATATATATATATATATATATATATATATATATATATATATATATATATATATATATATATATATATTCTAAAACCACGCATCTATTTATTTTCCATGTATGTTGCATTTATTACTAATCAATTGTGAACATTCATGTTGTTCAGTAATGCATTTCTTTTATTTGTATTTTGTAAAAGAAATATTGCATAGAGAACACATGGCGCTGTCAGAATTTATTTCAATACATAAAGTATTGCATTACGTCGACGTCATCTGTTCGGGCTTACTAAAATGGTAGGCAGAAAATGTGATTAGACTCAAAAGCGTTGCACGGCGAAAAAATATATGACTCTATGCGGGACTGGTTAAAAATTGGATTGGAAGAGCGAAGGTAAACGAAATTGTGTGTTTTTTTTATTCTAAATGGACCCATGATTATAGCCTAAGTGATATATATGCAACTGAGTACAAAATATTATTGACTAAAATTGTGTTACACTAATTACTGGGTATTTCAATGTAGTAAAAGTGAACTAACATATATGTATATATATATATATATATATATATATATATATATATATATTTATATGTGTGTGTGTGTGCGTGTGTTAGTCCTCGCGCGAAAGAGCAGGACCCAGAATGTTTTAAGTAATAATAATCATAATAATAATAATAATAATAATAATAATAATAATAATAATAATAATAATAATAATAATGATAGCAATGCCTTTCGCTGGCAGGGACAACTATTGACCGTAACCAGTTATACAATCCTTTTGAAAATTTCATCTCTATTTTTCTCGTTCTGCAATGAATATTTTAATGAAATCTATATTAAATATGTTCCTTATCCAAATTTAAAGATGTTCTATTGTGAAAGAAGTTTAATAAAAAAAAATAATCTAACATAGTTATTTTAAAGTTTTGTTTAAAAAATTCAGATTTTCTCATTATTCAGATCTGTATTACAAAGAAGGGGTTGACAACAAATGAGTTTTGGTGTGAGGAGAAATACAAAATCAAACAGAGAGCATATTCAGACCTGTACTAATACACAAAGCAGCTTGACAAAAAGTAGTTGTGGTGTGAGGAGAAATACAAACTGAAACAGAGAGAAAGAGAGTTTTCAAATATAATCTCAAAAACAGAAGATACAACTAAGAAAACATTTCACCAAAAGCATGAACATTGGTAACAAAATGTTTTACGATAGATTTTTAAAATAAAGGCACAAAATTCATTTTGAAATTTATTAATCTTCAAAGTTCACTTTTATACATTTTACAAAGTAAGGAATAAAATGTTAATTTAAATTGAATCAAGAAATTACCTTGGATTTATTTTATGCAATGTACATTTTGTTGCAATTTAAAAACATTGTCCTTCATCTAGTAATTAATGATATAGATATAAAATTTTCAATGATTTTTTTTAAAAGTGCAACAGAATGTAAATTACATAAAATAAATCCAAGGTAATTTTTTGATTCAATTTAAATTAAATCTGTATACCTTACTTTGTAAAAGTTATAAAAGTGCACTTTGAAGATAAATAAATGTCAAATTGAATATTCATTTTTGAAGCCTATAGCAAAAACATTTTGTTAACCAATTTTTATGCCTTGGATGAAATGCTTTTCTAACTTGTATATATATATATATATATATATATATATATATATATATATATATATATATATATATATAAATATATATATACGCATATATATGTATATATATGTATATATATGCATATATATGTCAATATATATGTATATACATATATGTATATATGTCTATATATATATGTGTCTTTATATATATATATGTATATTTATGTACGTATATATATGTATATATATATATGTGTATATCTATGTATGTATATGTATATATATATATGTATATCTGTATGGATATATATATATGTATATATATGTGTATATCTATGTATATACATGTATATATATATATGTATATCTGTATGTATATATATATATGTATATATATATATGTATATATATATATATTCATTTATATATATATATATGTATGGATATATATATATCTATGTATATATATATATATATATATATATATATATATATATATATATATATATATATATATACATATATATATATATTCAGATCCCTAAAATACTTCATCTCGGTTTAACATAAATTATTACAAATTGGCTTATGTTTTCGTGAACATGGAAAAATATGTGTTTCTGTGTTGGCTACAAAGATGAAATATACTTGACCCAGGTTTTTTTATATCAAGGTAAACTGTTATAATAAAGTCATCGAAACTTTTCGGTGCAACAAAGTACTACCTTAAGTATTTTATATCATAACATTTTCCTGTTTCTGAAAACTTCTCCACGTTTCTGAAAAATCCGTTAAAGTAAATATCTTGAACAAATCTTTATGGTCAGTATGTTGTATTTTCAAATATTTTTTTATTAAATTTTTAGCAGACAAATATTCAAGCAATATGTAAAGTCTCTGAACGTTCCATAGAGAACGAAGAAACTAACTGAAATGCAATTAACAGACTTTTGTGTAAAAAGTGTGATTTACACAAGCACGTTTAAAAAATCATAAGAGGGATACAATTTCAGAAAAGTTGATACTAGAAGCGAATTGTAAGTATTATTAACATTCAATGGCTAATTATCACCCACATTTCAAGGTAGGAAACAATGATCATTGAAATAATAGGACTTAATAACCGTATAACATAAGCAAATATTAATATTAATTAAACACGGTTATCAAATAATGCTTGATAAACGGGCGAGGTTCCTTGTACCTTATACTCTAGTAAAGCGCATTGTTTGGTTCTACCAAATAATGAGTTGTTTGTTTGTTGGTTTTCTTTGTTTTCCGGCATATCAACCTTTTTTAGGTCATTTAATGCCGAATCCAGTGATTTTGAAGAAAAAGTGTTTAATAATGTATATTTTTTCAAGTCAGTTTCTATTTAACCCATAGTGGGGACTCTAACAGGAACTACCACTCAGGGCCAGAGTGGACCTAAGAGCAATGGCAATTAAGGGGTGGCTCCCCACTCTTCAAAGCCCGCAAGCTGCGGCCCCACCATCTGATATAATTTAAGACCATATCCAGAACTAAAGTAATAGGTGATAAAGACTCACGTGAAATATCCTAGTAAGTGTTGTTGTAAGGTGGTGTTTTTTCCTTTTGTTTTTCAGGTATTCGGTTTGTTGATAAACAGCGGTCATGACTTAACATTCGAAGTTGATGAGAGTACGGAATGGGGTGTAAACATCAGCATGGGGCCTTTATCGTACAAGTACCGAGCAGCAAAACTCAAAGTTCACTTCGGAAGTCGTGATGATAGGGGATCAGAGCACACCATAGCTGACAGAGCATTTGTGGCAGAGGTAAGTTCAATCTGATTATACATTTTTAGATTGCTTTGTTACACATAAAAGAAAATGGTTACTTTGATGGCACACAGATTACAATAATCTACATGGTCGTGTTCCATTCCCCAGAGATGCAAATCAAACCAATCCCTATACCCCGATTGGAAGTAATTTAGTAGAACATTCTATGAAGATCGACACTGCAATTTATTGTCCATTCAAATTATATACAGTAATAATCTGGCTTCTGCATTTGCATAGAATATAAGAAACTATCAAATACGGCATTTTCTTATAATGTGTTCATGACTCCAAAAGTATTAGGTACCTTTAAGCTTCGGGACAGTAGGTGCAGATTTAGTGGCTATTAGATTCTGCCACTTGAATTATGGAAAAATTTTACATAATCTAAATTACAATGAGGTCAAAAATCTGGTGTTCGAGTTAAGGTGCAGAAATTATACAAACACTATTGTCTTCTGAAGTTGATGGAAATATGAAGTAATAAATAACTGTAAATCAGACAAACGGAAAACAAAATAAATAAACAATAGAGAAAATAAATCATTATTTTCAAAGCATCAGGGACAGTGGTTAGATATAAAACCATATTAAGTGTTCACTGTGACTAGCAGTTTCGCCAGGCTTTGCTCGGCCCCTATGTGCTGTTCATAATTTTATGAGCATAAGTATATATTAAAAAGTGTGAGTGTGTATCGTAATACATTTATATATAATAGGTTTCGTTTACTACCATGGGGAAACCTTGGTAGAGACACCAGGCTTCAAATGTGTGTTTTTTAGACCGCAATTATTACCTCTTAACATTTCGTGTTTGGTGCTCAAATTGAATTCAAATATTTGAGCCATGTCCAAGTTACATACATCTAAAATTGCAAGTGTTTAGACACAAAATTGGCGGAGGATTTTGGTAGGGTCTGCAAATAGAATCGCTGTAAACTTTGAACTCTTGCCAGACGAATTTTCGCCCAAAAACTGATTAAAAATCTTGCTGTATGTCTGAATACCCTTTATGTAAAATTTCAAATCTTTAGACAGAACATTGGTTAATAGTTTGCTGGTGATCGCAAAGGTTAAATCTTTGCAACTTCGACCGCTTGGCAGCATACTTTTTGGCCAAAATCGATTACAAAGCTTGCCCTATGTCTGAATACGATTTATGTAAGATTTTAAATGTTTAGACCAGACATTTTCTGAGTAATTTGGTAGAGACCACAAAGCTCATTTTTTTTAATTTGACCCGTATTATGACCTCTTTACATTTATTTTTCCAGCTCACATCAAGTTATTAAGTTAGACTTATGTCCAAGGAACCTATATCTAAAATTTCAAGTGTTTATACCCAAAATTGTCGGGGGAGTTTGGTAGAGTTCTCAAAGATTTAATCGTTGAACGTTGACCTCTTCACAGCAAAATGTCTAGCCGACTACGGATTACAAAGATTTTCCCGAAGCTCAGTAATCTGTATGTAAAATCTCGAGTCTGTAGAATTAAAATTGACAGAGTTATTGAGTAGGGGAATGTACACAGAAATACAGACACACACCCAGACAGACAGAAGACAGGCAGACAGATACGTTCACTTTTATTAGTCCTCGCGCGAAAGAGCAGGACACAGAATGTGTAAAAAAACAATTAAAAAAAATATAAATAATAATAATAATAATAATAATAATAATAATAATAATAATAATAATAATAATAATAATAATAAAAAAAGAATAACAATAGCAAATACTTTCGCTGGCAGGAACTACTATTGATCGTAACAAGTTATACAATCCTTTGAAATTTTCGTCTCTATTTTTCTCGTTATGTACTGATTATTTGTTAGTGAAACCTATGTGAAATGTGTTCCTTATAAAATTTTAAAGATTTTCTATTGTGAAAGAAGTTTTAAAAGAATTAATCTAAAAACTAATTGTAAAGTTTTGTTAAAAAAATTTAGATGTTCTCATTATTCAGGCCAGTATTACAAAAAGGGCGTTGCAAAAATGAGTTCTGGTTTGAGTAGAGTAACAAACTGAAACAGAGAGAATATTCAAAAATGAGTTGTGGGGTAAGGTGAAATACAAACTGAAATAGACAGAAAGAGATTTTTCAAATATAATCTAAAAACAGATAAGATACAAGTTAGAAAAGCATTTCATCAAAGGCATGAAACTTATTAACAACATGTTTTTGCTATAGACTTTTAAAAAAAACAGGTACAAAATTAAACTGGAAATTTATTAATCTTTAAAGTTCACTTTTATAAATTTTACAAAGTAAGGTATAAAAATTTAATTTAAATTGAATTAAAAAATACCTTGGATTTATTTTATACAATGTACATTTTGTTGCAATTTAAAACATTATCTTTCATCTAGCAATTAATAATATAGATATAAAATTTTCAATGACTTTTTTAAACAGTGCAACAGAATGTACGTGACATAAAATAAATTCAAGGTAAGTTTTTTGATTCAATTTAAATTACATTTTTATACCTTACTTTGTAAAGTTTATAAAAGTGGACTTTTCATATAAATAAATTACAAATTTAACATTGTACATTTATTTTTAAAGCCTATAGTATAAACATTATTTTTTTTTACCAATTTTCATGCCTTGGATGAAATGTTTTTCTAACTTGTAGATATATTGATAGATAGATATAGATAGATTGGACGCAATACGTAGTAATTATTGAAAAACTTAAAAAAGACTAGTGCACCACCACCGAGAATCGAAACTAAATCGTTCCCCTCACGATTTATGTTTGCCTCTGTCGTCAATGACTGAGCTATGAAGATATTTATAATGCTAAGCTAAAAATTAAAACATGAACCAATATAAACTACATTATGCATTCGTAATGCCGGCGTTCGACCATCACCTGGCAACTGTTTTTTTTTTAATTTTCACATTTTGCACCGATATTTCCCGGGTACAACCCAAATATAAAGTTTCGCATGAATTCAAATACCTTATATATGAAGGTTCCTCTCTGTAGAACAAAAACTCTAGGACGAGTTTCGTAGGCAAAATTTGTTAAACAAAAATATATAGTATACATAAATATATATGGAAACAAACAATGTTTACTATAAACTTTTTACGCAAATATTAAGCAAGTATAAATTATATAGAACATCTGCATTAATATAATTACACGTAATAGTTAACTAAAGATAACCTTCCTATAAGAACACTGAAGCAACTAATAAGAAAATTTATTAAAATGAATGTTTAAAAGAATATGCAAATAGAATATGCAATTCCACATCCCATATATCAGAAAGTATAATTTTCTTTTTAAATAACTAGAAAAGAGGCTAGCCTCTTTTCTGTTGTTCTTGGTCTGCGGGCCGGAATCAAAGTGGAATATCTGTTCTGCTGATGCTGAAATCAAGGTTATTTGTTCCAGTTAATGGAGGGGAACCCATCTATAATGGGGTAATTACTATTTTTGGGCACAACCAAAGTGCCCCTTTTGCATTTTTTCGGGGAGGTGTTTAACTCCACATTAAAAACGACCTTGTGTCACATTTTGGTTGGGTGGAAAAGCAAATAAATACTGATAGAAAAGAGGGTTTTTAATATGAATATCTATGCACACGCAAAAAAACGAATTTATAGGGGTATAGATATAGATAGATAGATTCCATTTTATTTACATATTCTTATGAGTAAAATATGTAGAATGTTTAATATAAATATTCACTGCATCGAATTTTAAAAACTATGAGTCAACATTATTAGATAATTTGCAATAATAAAAAACAAAACAAGAACATTTAACGGACTTTACACATGATTGAAGAAGTAAACATGAACTTTAACAATCAATATTACTAAGAGAAGATGATGCGTATTTTCATCAGCTAAAATATGCATAATTACTATAATTTTTTTGTGTATTAATATTCATGTTAAAAATGTTTTCTATTTATTTAAAAAGAAAACTGGTGTTACATAAGGTCGTGGAATTGCCTCCATCTGTAAAAGATCTAGCTTATTTTATATCCTTTGAAACATTTATTTCGAGAAGTTCCCTATAAGTTTTTTTATTAACTTTTAACTGGATAATAATCTTTCGTTAATTATTACGTGTAATTATATTCATGCTGATATTGTAATGATTTTTACTTTCGTAATATTTGCTTATAAACTTAATAATAAACGCAAAGCTCTTCATATATATATATATATATATATATTTATGTATGCGTATATATATATAAATATATATATATATATATTTGCTGAACAAAATTGACTACCAAATCTTATGTCGATTTTTGGTCATTTTGGTCGATTTTTGGTTATATATATATATATATATATATATATATATATATATATATATATATATATATATATATATATATATACAGTGATGATCATATTTATTGGCACGGTAAAATAAAAGTTAAATTTTGTCTTATAAATTCTAAAAAAGGGATTAAATTAAAGAAAATAACAAAGTATATTATGTATTTTTAACTGGCCTTTCCGATGCAGCAATCGGATTTTAGAAAAAATAAATAACAAAGGAACAACAAACATAATTGCAAATAACCCTTGTTCAAAATTATTGGCACGGCTGTTTTTCTTTTAGTATCAGTATAATATCAATCAATTTTCGGTTTACGTGCTTTCTGAACTTTTTTATAGCCATATTATGCTTGTTTAACGCTAATTCAGTGAATAATTTTTTTCAGATAATTTTTAGATAGCGATTTATTTAAACTATCATAAGTGACTAAATTATAATTTTCAATCGCCATGGTTAAAACTAAGGAACACAGCGAAGACGTCAGGAAGCTTGTTGTAGCATGCCATACCAATGGGGAGGGCTATGATAAGATTTCAAAGAAGCTAAACCTTCCCAAATCCACTGTTAGAGCCATAATAAACAAGTTCAAATCGCAAGGCCACGTTATGAGTTTAGAGGGTAGAGGGAGAAAAAGGATTATTTCCCCAAGAGATGAACGGAAAATTGTTCGACAAGTAAAACAAAACCCAAGGATCTCTGTTGGGGAGATTGTTGATGAACAGAGCACCTCTGGAGTGAATGTATCTCGACATACAGTTGGTAGAGTTTTGAAGAGAGCTGGTTTAAAAGCATGTCGTCCGAGAAAGACTCCCTTATTGAAGCCTATGCACCTGAAAGCAAGGCTAGCCTTTGCAAAACGTCATATTAGTAAAGATGTTGCATTCTGGAAACGTGTTCTATGGACTGACGAAACGAAAATAGAGTTATTTGGCCATAATAAAGTGTCTTATATTTACAGAAAATCTGGCGAAGCTTTCCTGCCTAAGAACACCATACCCACAGTGAAGCACGGTGGAGGCAGTTTGATGTTTTGGGGATCCTTTGCTGCCTCTGGACCAGGGCGACTTGTTAAGGTCACAGGTAGCATAAAAAAGGAAGAGTATGTTAAAATATTGGATGAAAACCTGAAAGACTCTGCTAAAGAGCTCTCACTTGGTCGGCGTTGGTGGTTCATGCAAGATAATGACCCAAAGCATTCGGCTAAACTT
Source organism: Euprymna scolopes (assembly GCF_053919585.1). Classification (NCBI taxonomy): domain Eukaryota; kingdom Metazoa; phylum Mollusca; class Cephalopoda; order Sepiida; family Sepiolidae; genus Euprymna; species Euprymna scolopes. Next base: position 32,959,268 of record NC_136489.1, on the reverse strand, counting down.
ACTAAGAAATGGCTTGAGGACAATCATATTAATGTTTTGGAGTGGCCATCACAAAGCCCAGACCTTAATCCAATTGAAAATTTATGGAGAACATTAAAATTTAGGGTAATGCAAAGGAAGCCTAAGAATCTTATTCAATTGGAGGATTATTGTCAGGAAGAGTGGGCTAAAATTACTACTGAAGAGTGCAACAACTTGGTTGTAAACTATGAAAAGCGACTGAGGAAGGTAATCAAGGCCAAAGGCTATACAATTGATTATAAAATAAATCGTGCCAATAATTTTGAACAAGGGTTTTTTGCAATTATGTTTGTTGTTCCTTTGTTATTTATTTTTTTCTAAAATCCGATTGCTGCATCGGAAAGGCCAGTTAAAAATACATAATATACTTTGTTATTTTCTTTAATTTTATCCCTTTTTTAGAATTTATAAGACAAAATTTAACTTTTATTTTACCGTGCCAATAAATATGATCATCACTGTATATATATATATATATATATATATATATATATATATATATAAATATATATATATATATATATATAACAACTCATGTTTTTAACAAAATAATCAAAAAGGACAAAAATACTGAAGATATTTTATGTACCGATCTTATACGTTTTTATATGGATGGATAATATATTGAAAAATGTCTATTTTAAAAATATTTAATATTTCAACTTTAGAAAAATGAAAACTAATCTCATTTGAAATAAAAACACCCTTACTTTTTTAGTGCTTTAACGTTGATAAATTATATAAAAAAGTATATTTGATTAATTGGACGGTAACAACGACTAAATACACACATTAATTAATCTTATTGCATTACAACTTGCCCTTTTCACATTCTCCTAATTCGACTGGTATCCCTTACATTACATTGCAATGTCACCTGTTTTTACATTATCACACGTATATATAAACCGAACACAATAATCCCATACAAATAAACTACATTTAAATAACATACAAAATTTATTTATAATGTATGCTAAGTATTTTTAAATGTATGAATTATAATTACCATTAAATGATTTGTTTTTTCTCGACATTGAACGTATCTCGCTAATGAGACTGCTTTATTATTTGTTTGAAGGTCGTGTGTCATATATGGGTGATTCCATTAGGTTTTCGCAGTCACTCACCGGTAGTAATTCATCTTTCAGACATGCCATATATATATATATATATATATATATATATATATATATATATATATATATATTCAACGTTTATACATCGTGAGCGTTAATTCCATGTAATGGTCATAGGCTTTCTCATCACCGGATACGATGTTTCTCCTCTTCACACATTGCTGGGCACATATGGCTATCTCTGTCGTTCACTAACACGAAAAATCACTTAAATGCGATTAACGTTCGATTAATTTCACTTGTTAGTCGACAGTATCCCACTGTTTATAATCTCTTTCTGTTTTATTATTACGTTTATATATATATATATATATATATATATATATATATATATATATATATATATATATATATATCATTAAAATAAGCATTGGACGTATTTATAGAAACACCAGACGTTCATCTATTTCTTTTGGATCGATTGAATTACATAATGCATAATATTATACATACTCTGTAAAAATATCTTTCACATTACTAAAATAATAAATATTGTTGTGTTTATATAATTTTATGTGTATTCACTAGAGGTTCTTAAATAGGTTATCATTAAAAATATGAAATTATAATGACCCGTGTGATGCTCTGCAGTATAAGGTACGCATATCGACCGATCCGCAGTATATCCGTATGTTCGGATAAAATTTGGACATATATTTGCCTTATTTCAACAACCGTTTCCCATTAATTTATCGCTAGCAATTGTTATTCACTAGAATTTGTGTGGCAATAAGCTTATTCGTGGTCCTAATCGTTTTCTCACTTAGCAAAGCTTATTGATCTAGTTTGTCAGCCATGCAAACCTGAATTTAAATTTAATAAATATGTTAGTGTAGCATCAACCGCAGTGTGTATATTTAAGATGTAAAAATGGAGTGTGTTTGTGAAGGAATGAATTTCTTGCAATTTCACTTGGTTTATGACGTGTGCCTTCCGTTTTTTTGTAAGGTAATTCTCTAGCAAATTCTGTATAGCTAGTTTGTAGCTTCTATTTTTTGTTCTCTCATTCGAGAATGTTTATTAAGTTTTCAGCCGTTATCATGGATGATGTCAACTGTATAGTTTTACTAGACAGCATATTCGTTTTTAATATTACTAGAGGTTGTCTCACATTTTATAAAAATTTCTCTTTGAGAACAAAATGTGATGTTCCCTGGAGTTTGAGTGACAGAAAGTCTCCCCAGATTTCCAGTACTGTCTACCTCTTTTATCAGCTGTGAAAATAAAATTAAGTTATCGCAACAGCCGGCTAGAGTATGTAGCTTATACGTATTGTTTACACATTCGAAGAGTTTCCTTAATATTTCAGCCGTGGTCATTATTATTATCTGTTGTATCTTCGTAATCATCTCTCTGATATTGATCGCCTCTGTTCTTTTTTCAAATTGTATCGTGATTGTCCTTAGTGTTTCTACTATTATCGGTGTTATGAATTTATGTTCCCGTTTCAGTAGTAATAGTACTCGTAGTATTATAGGCATACTAGTAAGCCGCTCGAAGTTGCCATAAATATTATATTTTAATTCGTGCAAATTTCTTATTAAAGAGACAATTATCCATTGATTATTTTCCAATGTATAGTTATGATTACAAAAGTTATAAAAACATGGATACCATTCGCTTGAATCGAAAGTGGGACGTTCAGTTATATATGCTTAGTCGTTATTTATCACTTCGGCGGCAATACCCTCTGAACTATCAAAAGATGGATACAATAGGTGAAAAAATCAGCGACTTTGGTTCATGGATATTTAATTGTGTGTATGCGCAAAAGAAACAGTATGAATAACGTTTTACTCGAGTTAACCTGTCAAGCCAATTATTTTGTTTTCAATTTTGAGTCTTTAAAAGCAAATTTATGCCAGTGAAATAACAAATCGAAAGAGTGCTATAGGTCCAAATGCACTATATATAAAAGTTTAACCCTGTGGACTAAATATTCAGAGGATATTTTGGTAGAGACTTTTCACGCACACACATACTATTTTGGTGGGCTACAATTGTTCATCTATATTGCAGAATGAAGAAACTATGCATAAATAGAATTCCGGCATCATAGTGCAAGGAAACAAATGATCTAATATAAAACAACAAAAAAGAATAAATAATTTAAAAAGCTCGTTTCTAAAATGAATTTGCAAATAAGTAACGCTCTGTGAAGTCGCTCAAATATCCATGACTGAATATATTAATAAGTTCTTTTTACTAATTTTAAATAGAAAAGTAAAGATTTTCATATCATACAAGCGGAAGAAAAAACTGTATTTTTAAGCATATAAATATTTCTGCTTGAATATTAGTAGACAGAAGGGGAGAAACTTATTTTGGAATTATTTAAACATGTTTGTTGTGTTTATGGACGCACCTATATAAAGTTGATGAATAACTTGAGTAAAACATGTCATTTTTCGTTATATGTTCACCGAAACATATTCGAGAGTTACTGAATAATGACATGGAAGGAAATCTGAGGAGTGAATTACGTAGTTAGCCATGCAATACATATATTTACCTATTTTCGTTTCTCCATTCCAAAAAAAATCTTTAAACAATTGTAACTAACGATGAAATACACTATTTGATGCTATAAAACCCATTCTTGGAGTCTTGGTCATTTGCTAAAACAATATATGCGTGCTCAATTATGAAATATGATAATTTTGTAGCTTACAAGCTATTGGTATATGAACGATTACTGAATTATATAAACCCAGTAAAATTCGGAATACTACTAATAATATATATATATATATATATATATAAATAATATAACCCATTCCTTATATATATATATATATATATATATATATATATATATATATATATATATATTGCTCTTCTATACAGTACATTAAAAAAACAAGTGCAATATCTTATAACAGTGAACGAATGTGAGGAGTTTCATATTGGTATCCACAATTTGTTTATTATTATAAAAACTTAATAATCAATCACGTCTCTGACATTGTTCATATACCTGGTGTCGATTATAGATGTACATAGTTGAAGCGTATGCTGATAAAATTATATTCAACTTAACAGATCGTGACACTGTTTTCTAATAAAAATATTTTAAGAATGTTTAAGTTGCATAGCCGATGCATGAACATTATACAAATTACGTATTTTGCTAAAGAGTATTGCGTAGCAACATTTCTCTCGATCTGTTACCGAAGTACCCAGTGTGCTATATGTTGACACGAACATTCTTATTTATGTAAAAATGATAATCAGTATTTCAGTCGAATTTGGCACTTAATTATATTTTAAAAAGGGAAAAATATTTAAATAGGTAAAATAAGACGTATACCTTGGAAAATCCAACTATTTGAAATGTATATGCAGAGCTAATAGGCGTACAAACATCAATAAATATATTATTACTCAGATCGTGATTCTTTTTTTTTTCATAAGAAATTTATCTTACTATCTCAACCTCGTTCTTAACAATGCTTTTTTCTGTTCTTTCTTCGGAAACAACATGATTATGCTCTGCAATATTATATGCGTGCGCACGAAATTTAGGGCTTAAATCGGTGTCGGCTTATTGAAAAAACGGAATGCGGAAACGGTATTTCTTCTAACATTTAAAAAAAAATGTTCTGTTTGGCAAGGAAAACAGTCGCAATCTTCTTCGTAACATCTTCGACGTCAGGGTAAATCAGTTTCTTCTGCTTAGTTTCTGGGTGCGATTAATTCCTTTACGGTCGCTGAATAGAAAACTTTACGGAAATAACCAAAAAACGTGAGCCAGGATGCAAGCAAGTGCATGAAACGTCTTATATGTGGCGTTTATTTTCGTTTCTTTCGGGATGATGGCGTACGAGTAGAATGCGTCGAAGGAAGAATTATTTGCGATTTTGACAGTTTTGTATCTTTGAAAGATGCCTACACTGACTGCTCTTGTTCTCTTTCGAAGTACAATTACCTGAGAAATATTCTATGTAAGAATATTTTTATGAAAAATCGTTACACATGGCAGATATTTTGGAGAAACGAACAAACTTAATAACCACCGCCATCATACTATATGAATATATACTGTTAGCATTGGTTTCCTCGATAATTTACTTGGTAGAATTCTTACTAGAAATACATAAGATACTTATGTGATGAAGCACTATAAGGTTGCCACTATCCAAAATGAAAGTGAGCTTTGTGAATTATTACTTAGAACACCCAGGTTGTCAGTCCTTTTCATCAACCACTAGACAACCGATATAATAAAAAATCTACAATATTATAGGACATGAAGCTAATTTGTTTGTCATTATTAGATATTTACTATAATATATCAGAATGAAAATAACTTAAAATGTGTAAGTATTCTTATTCCTAAGATACTGGAGTGTGGGTCTATGTTTTATAATTTCACTGCGTGTTTATCCTTATTAAAACCAGTTTCATAGTTTGCTAGTTTATAAAAGCTGGTTTCGCTGTCTAAACGTACAGATTAATTGAATTGTGACCAAACAGTTAAGAATTCGATTTTATTATAATACAAGTTTCAAGCAATCAAATACGACTAGACTGGTAACACAGTTTTATATTTATTACACTATCTTCAAAGGCCTATTTCTGCATCGTTATCTACTAAATAATTTTTGTGTAATTGCTGACTGTAATAGAAAACGTATATCGGTGTAAAATACAGTCGATCTTTATTTTAATAACTAATTATTACTTAAATACAATAAATATGGGATATGAAAATAGTAATATTAGAAAGAAGTTATGTTTACTAGATAGAACAATGAACAATATTTAAAATATGCTGAGTTGAATGTAATAATCAAAGAGGAAAGCGCCCCCGTGTGTAGTGTGGTCATGCAACTTACCTTCCGATGGGATCTGAGAGAAAGAGAAATTAAAGATGGCAGCCATGGCTTTATAAGGTGTAGTATTGTGGAATCTCACGAGATCTCATCTTCCACTGCACATGTATTACAATGGAATGGCGTCAGTTTTCTGATAAAATGTCTGTTGGCAGAGACAGTGGGGAGAGACGTGCTGGAAGTTGAGAGAAAAAGATTTCAGTGACGAATTCTAGCTAGACTTTTGCGTATTGTATTTGGTTTATTTTGTTTTGCTGTTTACCAACCCATTTAACGTCAAAATACTTGGCTGATAATTCAGATTTAATAAAGAACATATTGTAAGAAGTCTGTTAACACATTGGGATTAGAGAATTTGTTTTAATGTAATTTATAAATAATTAGCAAAAATACTTTCGGATGACTGTTCACTAGTCTTAATTGTTAGCTATTCGTAAAGGAACCTTAAAAAAATCCATCATGACGTAGAGATTATAATGACCGAAAGAGTAAATCATTTGCGTAGATGATATCTATACAGAGGAACATAATACATTACGGCCTTTACCTAAAAATAAAAGAAGAAATCTAATCATGAGAAGATTGTATCGAGAGTAATAAACGTATATTTACTGCTCACTGAAAAACATAGACACTGCATTGGTATAGTGTATTATGATGAATAATAATTTACGATAATACCCACCAAAAGATGAATTAAACGTTTCATGAGTTTTACCCTCCCATAAATGGTGTTCAATCCTTCAGGGCTACATGCCTCAATAGCGTACACCTGTTACACTAATATAAAACGAGAAAGCAATGGCTGGTATTTTACTATAGTACATGCATTACGTTATCTGCTACAAAATATAGCCTGTAACTCCTGGAAAGATCCTTCACATAAGTAGAAAGTATTGTATTGTTTGAAAGAGAAAATATACTAGAATAAGTAAATCTATCTCCTGATAAGATTCCATCATTATAACGACAGAAATTATATTAGTTACTCCCACAAAAGATATTGTTACAACTATGAAACGATCGCATTCTTAAAAATGAGAATGCAATTACTTACATCAAGATTTATGACTAGAGACACATATTATAATCTCCACTAATGTGAAAATATAGATTGGATTAAATTATATGTCTGAATTAATTCAATAATATATTCATGACTTTCGCCTAAGATCAATATGAAGTTTCAGAGTAAAATATTTCTGTTGCCACTACCGTTACTGAATTTTGCTCGACCATTCAGTCGGTGTAGGCCTAAACGGCAATCTCATTTATAGAGCCTTTTATGGTTTTCACAGCTATTGCTCATTTTTGTCGAGTTATGTTTGTGGTTAAAATAAATCCGCTTCGAATGTAGTTTGATGTCAGATATGAATCACCTCAGCAACTCTAATTTTTTTCCTACTTGATGATGGATCTGAAACACGTTAACTCTCAGTACTCTATAGTGCATTTTAGGAAGGGGAAAATCAAACCTGTGTCTCTGATACTACAGTCTTGAAGAGTGAAGTCTTGAGAACACCTTATTCTTCAAACTCTTAGGATTCGACGCCAAAATAATCTCCTGGCGCTAAACGTATCTTTATCAAGTTAGCCAAGAACAAGGAAAATACAAATGTTATTTTTGTTCTCATAATCCTTCCCGTAGCACAAATGGCTGTATTTATGTTCTTGATTAAAAAAGACTCATATGCAGTTACACTAAAATACTAGTACTAAAACAACTTAGCGAAAATCAGGTCCTAAGATATATTCCTAATCAGAAAATTAAGAACACTTACAAGTTTTTAAAAAGAATACTTCTAAGGGATAGATTATACACCCCTTTTTCCTAAGGTTACCAATACTATGACCAAAAGGTTTATGGGAAATTAGCTCCATTTTAAACATTTAATTCATAAATTTACATCTTTTAAATTGGGGGTATTTTACACGTGACAAAACTTATAAGACAAAAATTAAATTCGACGAAATTGTATGAGAATTATATTAAACTATTCAACAGCTAAATTTAATAAGATCAACCTCTCCTTGTTTTAATGACTTAGAAATCCTTTGGGGAATGCTATAAATCAGCGTTTCTATTAAGGTGTGGGGGATGTTACTCCAGTTTCTGAATATGTTTTCACGAAGTTCATTTTGGTTGAATATTGTTTGCAATTTCGATAAGCATCTCTTGTCATCCATCCGCAAACATTTTCAGTCAGGCCCAAATCTGATGAGGATGCAGGATATCCCAGCATATAGATTCATTTTTTTGCTGGAAAGGCAACGGACGTCGTGCAGCGTGGATTGCAACAGTATCCTCTGTACATTATTGTCCTTGTGCACACAAACTATGGTCCTCCGTCATCGACAATGCTTTTTGTAGCACGCTCATATAATCAGCGCCTAGCTGACGACCCTGCAACACTTGGAGCTATATCGTCGCTATGAAAAACTACACTCTATAGAATAATCACGCGCCACTACTATGATGTGTAGCGTAAATTTCAGGAGGAATATTTTCTGTATGCCAATATCGTTGGAAGCAATCAAGACCATCTGGATTAAATGTTTCTTTTATCAGAAAAAAAAGACTTGTTTTAACTTCTTAACGCTTAATGTTTGGAATTTAAGCAGTCTACCTAGCAATTTGTTTAGGATTTTTATTTCGTAAGAGACGTATGATAGTTATTAAACAGCAAGATACATCTGTGACAGCGTAAATTTGACTAGAAGTTCCCTGTCTTTCACAACAATCCCTCATATTTTCTTACTCAATGAATGGGAAATATTTGGGGGTATACCAGTGGATTTTGCTTTTCCAAAATTCTCAGTGTTCCATAGAAAGTTACTGCGATTTGCTCTGTGCGATCGCCTGCTGTGACAAAACTTGCTCATGGAAATCTCATGATTTCTACAGTAAATAATCGTTTTGCATTTCTTTAAATTTTCTCGGTCACTGACATCGGTTTTGTTTACTGCTTTGAACACAAGGACATTTCTATAGCTTTCTTTAATGTGAGATTTTAAGGTTAAATTCTTGGAGTTAATGTGAAAATGTCCTTGCCTGCAAAAAATTGTTTTTCCTAGATTCGTTCTCAGATGGGGATTCATCTCTTTTCATCAGAACTCGTGACTGGGGGGCATGTCAGTTTTCATTGCGGAAGCGAAGACGTATTCTTTAGCGTGCTGGATGGAGAATGTAACGGTGACAGTTTCTTTTTTATTTTATTTTTTTTATTACATCTTTACCCCAAACAAGGCACGTTGCCATTTTGGTGTAGGGGGCTACTATCAGGGGCAAGAACTACTGGGGTACTATGTTGGGATTTGGGCAGCAAGATGTCGGTTCCCGTTACACTTGAACTTCTGCATGTCAGTACAGTTGGGGAAGCAGGGACCTGGAATGGAATTCCAGAGTCTGGCGGTTCTGGGGATTAAACTACTGGAGTAGAAAGATTTTTTACATCTAGGGATTTCTAGTGTGTGGGGGTGGGATTTAGTTGCCTGTCGGGTTTGTCCAGGGTGTCTACGTCGTGGGGCACAAGTATCTGCAGTTAACCAGAGCATTCACCATTAAAATACTTGTAGAACAGGCAGAGGGATGCAACATTTTGTCGATGGGACAGAGACTGAAGCTTAGATGCCATTTCAGGGCCTATCAGATTGGCGACTCTCTTTTGAACCTTGTCTAGGAGCGAGAGACTAGTAGCAAATGCACCAGCTCAAAGATGAAAACAATACTCCATACATGGGTGAATGGTGGCCTTATACAGGTACAGGATACTTTCGGATGTTAGTAGTTTTCCAGCACGATAGAGCGGACCTACCGTCTTCGCAGCGGCCCTGGCAATACTTTCAATGTAATTGTTCGAACTCATGTTTCCTGTAAACGTTAGGCACAGCAGTTTGAAATATGTACTCTCAGATAAAGAGTCACTGGGCATTGCTATTGGTGGTAGAGAAGTTTCCCTGTAATTATTGAAGGAAACCAGTTTAGTCTTGGCAGCATTGAATGTGACCATCCATTTATGTCCCCATTCCACTACAGATTGGAGGTCATACTCTAGTATTTTTGCCATTTCTTTAGTTATGTGTTCATTTGTTTTCCTCTAATGCCTATTATAGAGTGTATTTTATTCTCTTTAGTACAGTAACCAAACTGAATCATTTCCATGTCTCTACTAGGGAGAGAGAAACTTGAAACTGCGAGCGATTTTTTTTTTGGGGGGGGGCGGAGGGACAGCATTCTCTGCCAAGAGTAAATAAGGAACTGGATTCTTTTTTATTCTTTAGTTAACCTTTTTTTTCATCTGATATATCAAAATTTCAAAAGCGCATTAAATTTGTTGCCTCCTCCCAGATATTTGCTTGTTCTAATTTCTAGTTTATCATTTTTCGTAAATGTTTGAGCATATGACTTAGAGTTGAATTTTGGATGGTAACAAGTTTCTAATAATCGTTGTTGGGTGGGGAGATTTATTTATCGTATTGCACTGCTTATCAAATTCATTTGGAGTTATTACTGTATTTGTTTTGGTGAGAGCTTTTCTTGTTGAAGATTTCTGTTTTCTTGCATCTGGATGATCTGAAACTCGATTATGGGGGTTTGTCAGAGGTTGTCTTTTCATGCAAGTATACATTAGATGACACGTAGTTCCACAAATCAAACACATAGGCACTCTCCCTGCATCAACAATAATTAGATTTTCGCCTCTATCTAGTAAGGGATTAGTAAAAATGATTCCTGTTTAATAATATATCAAAAGTCCAGGCTTCATTATAGTGGTCCACATCAACTCCGGACTTCCAAATCTATGCCGCCAGATATTACCCCCAGGACCACAAACATTGCACCCGTGTTCCTCCGTCTTACCATGTATTCCATGCTTAATCCGTACTCTAATGTTATAATTTCGTTTTTTGAAAGCGCGATACAGTCTTCTTCAGATTTAAATAGAGCAGACCATGTGTTGTAGTCTCTTTGCTTTAAAACTTGTTCAACGGTAGCTATTAGATTAGTTACCTTTTCTCTCGTTAACTAATCTAATTATTTTTTTAGATTCGATGACAAATGGCATTTGATTTTTCTCAAATTCTTGCCACCTCGGTTGTTCCAATGTAATTTCACTCTGTTACAAAATCTAGTTGTGTTCTAGTCTCAGCATTAAATGTTTCTACATTTATTTTTAAGGTTCGAGCTTTCTTTAAACCAGCAAAAGGTGAACCTTTTTTTCTTTCTTCTCCGACGGCACTTTGCTGCCAGCTGTAATAGGTGGCATAAAAAGTTCCCACTTCAATAAAAAAACGTTTGAAGTCAACCAGCAATAGTAGTATAACTAACAAAAACAAATAACAATAGCAAGATATATAAGGATAGAGAGTGCAACGAACTTGACTGACCTGACTATGTGGTTATTGTTAATATTTTTTTTCAACAAATAAGAATTTTAGAACATGGCCGAAAGAAAGGAGAAAAGGACGGTCTTCTACTGTCAAAATGCTAACTATTCTAACTCAAAATATATCTACTCTAGTAAAAACCATACGGATATATATGCAAAATGGGGTTTGGGAAATAGTAATACTATATACAAAAATTAATATGATTTGTACAATAGAAAAAAACGGTTGGTAAAATGGTTAAACTAATATGCGACAGATGCACCGTTTTGTCATAGAGCTAGTGTGATGCGGACTCGACCGTTTATTTACCAACACCGCTTACGAAAATTCGAAAGGGGGGGGGCGCATCTATGGTAAATCAGGAAATCTGTCCGCTGATGGGGACGCGAGGGAGAATCATCAAAATAAAAGTGGGAGAAAAATGCAAGATGGGAAAAACAGACAAAAACGGGGCCTAATGATATCATTCACACATTAGCTAGGTTATGAACTTAAAATAAATAAATCTAGAAACTTCAAAACTGATTACAACCTAACTTGTGTCATTTAGCATGTTAATCATTGGATATGAATATCCTTTGCCTAAAGCACGTCCAAATACCATCCCAATATTGCTCCACTCACACAGCCAACACGCGCAACTGTTTCGCAACCTTCAACCAAAGTCTAGCGAAGAGAATCTAACCCTCTCAGTCTTGATTACGGACTTCAAAACATGAAAATTCGAATACAACTGAGAGGATCGAAGGCATCGCCTTAATAAACAACTTTCATACAGGTAAACCAACTCACTCTCTTTGCAAGGCTAAGTAAGATCAAAATTAAATACTTTATAACCTTATCAGTTTTGAGTGCTCTGTTGGTACAAATATTTCTATATTCCAGTGTGGTAGAAACCATATTCACTCCCAGGAATAACGTCCAGGAAAGACTTACGATCTTGACTTGGGGGAGGTTGTTCTACCTCTTCATTCTGAGACCCCCCCTCATGAGCAGGTTCCTTGTAGGTCATTTTCTTCCTTCGGCGTCTTCCATTCAACAACACTATGCTTGTCAATCCGGAACATATGGCTCGACACGTCAACTTCCAGGCCCATTTGAATACTTTCCGGTAAACTTGACAAGGTCACAGTTTGACGTTTTGAGGGCATGTCCTAAACATAGCTTCGGGTATCTAATCCACACAATTCTAACTAGAAAAATAATTATTTAGACATTTACGGAGATAGATATATAGATCGATCGATAGATAGGAAAACACGTACATAGATAGATAGAGATAATTAGTAAAAATGATAGATAAACGGATAAATTACTGCTTCTGTTTGTCACCATATATATATATATATATATATATATATATATACATACATATATATATATATATATATTTACATGTATATATATGGAGGTTCTTTTGATCAAAGTGCCTGAAACTTTTCGATATGAGGTTTTATATATTTCAAGATGACAATTATATACATGACAATTTTATAATACGGTACGTATTACATAAATAGCCCCCTTTCACGAAATCATCAATTACCCATTCATCGTCAAAGAAATTGCCAAAAAATATGAAAATTAATGAAAAACTAAAATAATGCAAAAGTATAAGGTTGCATAGGTACACAAGGAGTACATTTCATTTCCATATATTTATATATATATATATATATATATATATATATATATGCGTGTGTGTGTATATGTGGAATAATATAGTTAAAGTCCTATCATTAAAAAACAATATAAATGGCATTTTGTAATAACTATTTGTCATGAAAATATATTGCGTCTTCACGAATGTCCACGAAATTATTGAACGTAAAACACTTACACATTTATTATGATTTTTTTAAATAAAAAATAAATAAATAGACAGCGTCCATCATTCATTTGAAAATATTTCGTGACAAACTAATTTTTAGAACCCGAAGTCTCACCGGTGCAAAATAACAATGTTTTCAATTTCAAATAAAAAAGCATAATCGCAGAAAAGATTGCAAAATAATTTGAATATTTCGTTCAACAACGAGCTGTTCATTTTCTATAATTATAATTCATTTTTTAGAGAAACTTCTTTATTTCCTATGGGTATTCTTAAATATGCGTCGTCCGTACTAAAAATATGGGGAAAGTCTTTATCAAAAAACATCTTTGGAAAGTATTCAACATTTTTTTAAATATTAAAATGAAAATAAAAATATTCATTTTAATTATTTATTTTATTGAATGTTCGTTTTCATATCTTTCGTGAACTTCAATGTTTAAAATGATAACGTAGTAGAAAATAGTTTAGAATATGGAAATGTTGTATAATTTTAATGAAAAGACGCAGACAAAAAGAAATCCCTGGCCAATATATTCTGTATGTGTTGAAGTCAATCATCAACTGAGAGAGTTTCGTCAGACTAATTATTTCATCTAAATTTATATTGTGAATATAACCTATTTTTGAAACATTTATCAACTTCTTAGACATCCCATTTATATATTAAGACAATATGAATATTCATTAATATTTAGTTTTGTTGTTGTTGTTGTTTTAGCTAAATTGCAAGGCGTCTAATTTAATACTATTTATAGAAAGAAACAATCAATGTTTTGGAAAAGAGCAAGGACGACATGGAATGCGAAATAAGATAACCGGAAGGAAAAAAAGAAAAAATATATACATAGGAGAGATAAAATAAGAGAATCGGACCAGGTTCCAGGCTAGTGTAACGTTACAGATGTAACGAAAATTAACGTGTGGCGGAGGACTGAGGAAATAAATATTGTTTTTCCCCGTATAATATATATGTATATATATATATATATTATATATATATATATATATATATATATATATATATATATTATATCCACATATATATATTATATATATATATATTATATATATATATATATTATACACATATATATTATATATTGTATATATTATACCTATATGTATTATACATATATATATATATTCTATATATATTATACATATATATATTCTATATATATATATATTCTATATATATATATTATACACACAGATATATATATATATATATATATATATATATATATATATATATATATATATACTAGCAATGGTGCCAGTTGTTCGGGTGTTTGTGTTTTGAGCAAAAAAAATCTGGTAGTAGGAAGCCAGGCTCGCACCCGTTCCGCGAAGGAGGAAAAGAACGTGAAAAAACGTGACGTCTTTGCTGTTACGACCACCGCCAAACCGGAAGTGACGTAGGTTAATTAAAGACTAGACAATTGTCCAGAGGGGATCTTTCGAAAATATTGGCGAAAAAAATAACCCATCCCTGTAGAAAAATGCCCAGATGAGGGGGGAGACATTAATGTTTTTAGACTATTTTTTGTCATGTGTCGAGCTTCAAAACGATACTCATCTTCTAAAAATCCATCGCATCGGTCGAAAGGTTTAGGCAGACATGCCAACATACATAGATGTATATATTTACAGCTCAAATTTTTACCAAAACCGATTAAAATACTTGCCTTATCTCTGAATACCTTTGATGTGAAATTTCAAATGTTTAGACCAGAAATTATCTGAGTAATTTGGTAAAGACCACATGAGTCACGTGTTTTTGTGTTTTTTAATTTTATTATGCCCCCTTAACGTGTATTGGTTTGGACTCAAATCAAGTTATTAAGTTAGATCCATGTCCAAGGAACGTATATCTAAAATTCCAAATGTTACGACCCAAAATTGGTGGAGGAGTTTGGTAGTGTTCTCAAAGGTCAAATTGTAAAACTGGGTCCCCTTAACAGCGAAATTTCTGGCCAAAAATTGATTAAAAGATTTTTCCAAATCGTATTACCCTGTATAGCACATTTGGAGTCTGTAGACTCAGAATTGACAGAATTTGTTTTAGGGAAATGTACACAGACATACAGACAGACAGATAGACAGGCACTTTCACTTTTATAGATATACTAGCAGTTCCGCCCGGCTTTTCTCGGGCCCTATGTACTCTTTATAACTTTGTGAGCATATGTATGTATTAACAAGTGTGAATATTTATCGTAATGCCTTTCTATAAAATAGGTTTCTTTAACTATCATAGAAAAACGTTGGTAGACCCCACAACTTTTTTAAAATTGCGTACCCAATTTTTAAGCCTTAACATTTATTGTTTTTGGCTTAAATAATTTCAAATATTTCATCAATGTCCAAGTAACCTACATAGAAAATTTCAAGTGGGTAGACCAAAAATTGGCGGATGAATTTGGTAGAGTCTCTAAACTTTGACCTCTTGCAAGACAAAATTTCGCCCAAACACTGATTAAAAAGATGATGCATGCCTGAATACCATTCATGTAAAATTCCAAATATTTAGATACAAAATTGGCTTAATAGTTTGATAGAGATCGTAAAAATCAAATATTATGTACTTCGACCCCTTGACAGTCAACTTTTTGGCCAAAACCGATTAAAAAGCTTGCCCTATGTCTGAATACCCGTTATGTAAATTCCAAATGCTTAGACCAGAAATTGAGTAATTTGGTAGAGACGGCAAGGGGTCATTTTTTTTAATTTGACCCCCATTATGACCCCTTATTATTTTGGATTCAAATCAAGTTATTATGTTAGGTCCATGTCCGCGCATTCTCTATCTAAAATTTACTGTGTGTAAACACAAAATTCGCGAAGGAGTTTGGTAGAATTCTCAGATGCTAAATCCTGGAACTTTGACGCCCTAGAAGCTAAAATCCTGGGAGAAAACGGATTACAAAGATTTTTCCAAATCTCAGTACCCTGTATATAAAATTTCGAGTCTATAGACTAAAAATTGACAGTTATTGCGTAGGGAAATGTACACAGACACACAGACACACAGAAACGTTCTCTTTTTATTTATTTAAAAAAAAAAAATTTTTAGTATATTTTCACCCCAAACAAGGCACATTGCCACTTTGGTGTGAGGGGCTACTACCAGGGGCAAGAACAACTGAGGTACTATGTTGGGATTTGGGCGGCAAGATGTCGGTTCACGTTACACTTGAACTTCTGCATGTCATTACAGTTGGGAAAGCAACGATTTCGTGAATTTACTTGCATTACACTTGAATTAAAATTAAAACAAATAAATTCATTTAGAATTCGAGAAAACAAAAGTCATTTACATTTACAATTCGTTCACTGTGGAATTGATCTTTGACCTAATTCACTTTTTAGTTAATTCAGCGCGTTTTTTTTTTCATTTTTTTCTGCGGTTTCGCCGAAATGATTCGAGTTCGAGCACCTCCCCTCCCATCAAACTTTTTGGAATTTTTCAAACACACGGGCACCGCCGGACCGTTCGTATTTTATCACGTTCATATTTTTAATTGTTTTTCTTCGGATTTTTTCTTGATAGTTTTAACATTGTTTTTTTTTTAATATTTAAACATTGTTATTACTTCGCTTTGTCCTCATTTTACTACCCTCGCCAACAACACACACATCTAAACACCTGGGCAACGCCGGGTATTCACCGCTAATAATAAATAAAATCTCATAATTTCGTGAATATCACAGGGACTTGGATTACATTTCGCGAAATAACTAACCTTGAAATACTCATTCGATGATAAATTTTCATTTTTGTTTGAAGTATATTTTGTGAAGTATTTATATCCTACTTATATGCAATAGAGCCCTTGGCACTGTTTATATATCATGTCTATGTTTATGGATATAAAATTGAAAATATGATTAGGTATTGCTATATAATGAAATATATGTATATATTTACAGACAGAGAGAGAAAAAAATCGGAGAGAGACAGACAGGAAGTGGTGTTCATTATTTCTCTGTTTTTTTTCATATCTGTACCTTTAACACTTATAATATTTCTATCTTTTCTGAACTTAACATACAGACATACACACACTTTTATATATATATATTCATACATGTGTATATATAATGTGTATTATTCATAATATATAGTGACCATGCATATTACACAGATATACAAAATATATCTAGTCAAATAAGCTATATTAGGTAAAAAAAAAAAAAAATGCTATCATATTCTTGAACTGAACTTAATAATCAATAACACGTGATGAATGACAGTCGTGATTCGTTTGGAACCATAAAAATAGTTGCTGAAACGGAAATTGGATATGTTAACTAATCGCCATGAATAAAGCTATATTATAGAAAGATATTATATTTTGAAATATAACACAACGCTATAATTAAAGAGATATAGCATACAGAGAGCAACATATAACCGAATGTTATCTAAGTTTCCAGTAAGCCTTATATCAAGATTTATTTTACGCCATAACTTACACTCATCGATCATATATAATACTCACACACACGACCACACACACACACACACACACACACACACACACACACACACACACACAGACACACACACGCACATGTACATTTTATATTTAAAAGTCTGTATTTGTAATTATATCTGTATCTTGTAAAATATGTATTAATCTTCACGCGAAATAGCAGGGCACGATATGTTTTCAATAATAATAATAATAATAATAATAATAATAATAATAATAATAATAGAATAACAATAACAAAAACTTTCGCTGGGGAGGACTACTATTGACCGTAACCATTTATACAGTCCTTTTTCTCGATATGAACTAGATATTTGTTTTAAATATTTTCTATTCTGAAAGACGTTTTTCAAAAATCAATCTAAAAATGTTATTTTAAAGTTTTTGTTAAAAAAAATCAGATTTTCTAATTATTCAGACCTGTATTACAAAAAAATGAGTTGTGGTGTGACTGGAAATACAAACTGAAGCAGAGAGAATATTGAGACCTGTAATAATACAAAGAGGGGGTCGCAAAAATGAGTTGTGGTGTGAGGAGAAATACAAACTGAAATAGAGAAAAGTAGAGTTTTATAACATAATCCTAAAAAAAGATATGATACTAGTTAGAAAAGCATTTCATCCGAGGCATGAAAATTGTTAAACAAAATAGTTTTACTATAGGCTTTAAAAAATAAAGGTGTAAGATTCAATTTGAAATTGATTTATCTTCAAAGTGCACTTTTATAAATTTAACACAATCAGGTATAAAAAAGTAATTTAAATTGAATCCAAAAATTTCCTTGGATTTATTTTATGCAACGTACATTTTGTTGCAATTTAAAAACATTAACTCCCATCTAGCAATTAATGATATAGATATAAAATTTTCAATGAATGTTTCTTAAGTGCAACAGAATGTACATTGAATAAAATAAATCCAAGGTAATTTTTTGATCAAATTTTTATACTTTACTTTGTAAAATTTATAAAAGTGCATTTTGCAGTTAAATAAATTTCAAATTGAATCTTGTACCTTTATTTTTAAAGCCTAATAAAAACATTCTGTTAAATAATTTTCATGCCTTGGATTAAATGCTTTTCTGACATATATATATATATATATATATATATATATATATATATATATGTCAGAAAAGCATTTAATCCAAGGCATGAAAATTATTTAACATATGTATATATATATATATATATATATATATATATATATATATATATATATATATATACATATATATATATATATATATATATATATGTATATATATATATATATATATATTAGCAAAAGTACCCCTCCTTGACTGGGTTCAAAAACAGCCTACAGCACATGGACTCTGATTTATGAAAGTATGATAGGTTATCAAAAGGAAGGGTTGTACAGAGATAGTTTCGAATTTGGGGGTATCAAAACCAAAGCAAATCATGCTGAAAGAAAAAATAAAATAGATAAGACACATAATTTATTATACCATACCTGTTCACACTGGAACACTTATCACAATATTCTGTGGATCTATATTAACACTTGTTAAACTTTGTGACATATGTCCATTCTATGGAGATAAAGCGCGAACGAACACCCCATAATTTTATTATACCATATTTCTTCAAACAGAAACATAATAATCAAAGTATACTTACTCAGATAGGTATTAACAGTTTTTATTAACGTTTGTGCGTATTTCCATTCTATGGAGGCCACAATTTTATTATACCATCTTTATTTAAGTCAAAACATACTTATCAAAGTAGTCTTATGTACATCTATATCAAACACACTTGTAATCGTTTTTTTTTAAGTTTTTTATTTCCATACTTTGTAGACCAGGAGCGACCGCAGACCCCACAATTTTTATGAACCGCCGTTCTGCCAGATTAAACATACCCATTCCTGTGTCTCCATACATCATCTTATATGTAATCAGTTTTATTTTGTAAACTAGTCAATCATATAGGAGCCTATTCGTGACCAGACGCACACACACACACATTCAGCTTATATATATATATATATATATATATATATATATATATATATATATATATATATATGTATATATATATGTAAATCTCGGTACATCAAAGTACATGGCTTTACTTCTACTATAATGCTACTTTGGAACTTATTCCCTTTTCATTGCCTCCATTTTCTGAATTATTCCACGGATTTCTGCTTTTTGGATTACTTCTACTTACGCAATTTTCTTGGATTCTACTTGCGGAATTGAAAATTTAACCAACTTTTTTACATTTGGGATTTTTTTCAATTTTACCGTTATTGGATATTTTACCCTTCACCAGACTACCCATTCACGTGAAATCACCTTTTTCTTCACCCTATTCCCTCTGCTTCACTATTTGTTACGAGGTAAGATCAATGACTTACTTGTTGTTACCATTAAATACTTTTGCAAGCAAAATCCGATCTCGCATTTTGCTAAACCCTGATTAGAAGGAAAGTATTTCTTCGAAACTCCGCGGATTAAGGACTATCCACTTATTTTGTCCTTCTTTTTTTAAAATTAAATATTTTTAACTCTTTTAAAAAGTGTGTTAAGTTTTGAGGCATTATGTTGAACACAGATGGCGGCGGGGTTCAGATCAATGATTGGCAGTAACGAGGATGGCGGCCAAAAATCAAATGCGGTTGCCAGTAACTAAAATGATGGCGTAGTTCAGATCAGTAATTGGCAGTAACCAAAATGGCGGCCAAGAATCAAAGTCAGTCCGTGGCGTAGTTAACGGCGAACTGATTGAATCCAAAATTCGACAATTTGTGTAATAATTTTTAAAGGTTTTCATTGGTTGTTTAGCACAACCGGTGGTTATACAAATAAATCAGCGAATCCATTCATCATTAGTTCGTCTGATGGGGATGTGTCTCCTAGCAGCTTCGGCTGCAGGGAGACAGGGTAGTCGTACTCGTCAAGGATTCGTTATTGACACTTAGCCCGACCGGTGAAGGGCCGAGATTCGGTCCAGCACCTGTCGGACTGAGATACACCGCTTGGGTACTACCTACGGCGTCTACCCTCCCAGGCCTTGTCACCGGGCTTTCCGGTTGTACAAGTTAATTGCTTTTCGCCTGAGGCGCCCCTACTGACTAATGCCAACAGAGGGGCTAGGCAATTTTTGATTAGGCAAGACTGGTCCTGCTTTAGGGGAGTTTGTCTATATCCACCTTCCGGTCTTGTACAACATTTTGGTGTGGTGGACACCAAATAAATAACTACCACCATTAGGAGCCCAAAACATTTTACAAAGTGTTTTTTTAACATGTTTTATTAACTACTTGTTCTTCTTTTGTTTATCCGTCTATAAAGAGTACTAGGTTAGAAGATGCTATCTATAGACCAGCCATCATTTACCTCCTTAGATATCTCCGATAGGAAACATCGGATAGTTTATATGGTGTACAATTATTTCCTATCTTAAACTCACCAGCCTTACCTTAAAACCAATCTACTACTCATTACTTCTTCTCGTTTAGACACAACCTTAGCAAGTTTACTTTTAAATCCTACTCTTACACCTTACTATGTTTCTGAGTAGTTTTCTCACACAACGTTATTTACTTTTATTGTCTTCACTGTTTTTCACCAATCTTAGACAGTACTCTGTTCAACTATATCCTGGTAGTGTAGAAGCAATATTTCCGAGGAACAGAAATTTACTTTACTACTGAAGCTTCTCAGATTTCTCTGTCAACTGCAAGCTTAATTACTTTATGGACCGTTTCTTTTTACAACGTGCTACTTTACGACCCTTTTTCCAGATCATATAATTTCCACTTAACGCATTTTCTGGGGAAACCAGGTTAAGCCTCATAAGCCTTAAGTATCATAGACGGCTTGGAAAGTCTTATCACTCTGGAATAGTTTTTTGATAGGATTATGTCTAAATCATTTACCTCAAAATGAAGCACCGTTATGGCCAAAAGCCTAATCGAGAAACTTGTATAGAGTAGTATATAGTCTATTATAATATCATAGGGTATCAGGAATGTATAATATAATTTATTATATAATAATAGTAAAAATATGCAAATAATAAAAATCAGAGACACCTTATGAATAAATATATTTTCCCTTCTCTTTAAACAGTACGAAACAGAGCTACGAACACTTATACAAAACATGGGCTAAGAAGAACTCACTATCGGCAACAGTTTATTTCGACTTGAACAGCTTCTCTTTACTATAAACATGCCTTCAGCATATGATATTGTAATATGTCACTTAAAGATCGACAAAGCACCTAAGATAATTGTAAGATTTAAATGAACTTCATGTAATGTACATGCAGGTTTGGCCAGAAAACGCACCGCCTAACGCATATTAGGTACATTAGCACCACAACGGTAATTTGATTTTTCCCCCGTTTCCGCTAACAATTGTGTTCTCACTAAGCAAATAAATTTCATTGCCGTGATCATAATCCCTTCTTTAATTACTAGATATCTTACAAAATCTTTCCCCGCAAACGCATCGATCTGAACTTCAACATTAATAACATGCCATCTGTTTCTGTACTCTCAAATACGTTGCTCAATCTTGTTTTCATGAAAGCTGTGGTATTTGTTTTCAAGTATTACCGTTCTAATCCCCTTCAGTTCGTCGACAAAATGATTTAATCATCACTGATGTTCTATCAGGTCGGGAATGATAATCTTATGTTCAACAGCATAAATATTGCCAATCCGGTTCAACTGCGAATGCTAAAAACAATGCCTTTGACACGATCTGCTATGAAGATATTCTAGATTAAATTAATCTATACTATATCTAAAGAGACATTTAATAAAATCAGTTGTTAACTAAAAGAATGATTCACGTCATTCAATATGATCTAAAGAACATGTGAACGCATGTATAAGTTAGAGACCGATGCTTGAACAAGATTTGACTGATTTTATAAAACCATGCAATCCTATATTATTAAGACGTTTTATACACGATATGTTTGCAGATGAAAGGCAAACCTTGAAAAAGTAATACGTGCATCCTTATTAAATGTTAATTATGTAGCTTCTTTGGACGAGCATTAGATAGGTGCGGGTAGTTCTACTAAGACCAGGTTTCTTTTCACTTTTAGAGGCATCATAATATGCGTCCTCTTTGAATAAGAAGAACGGATATTGAAAGACTGTAAAGCATGCCGCATGTTTGAAGCAAGATGTAGTAGGCAAAACAAAAAATAATCAGGAACACAGATAGGAACTAGTCAGTATCGCCAACCTCGAGAAGAGATGGGTTTCTTGTCTGTAATAACCGTGGAGAAGGAAGACAAAAAAAAACAGAAAGAAAAAAAAATCGCTTCTCGAAGACACGTGGTTCGTCACAAAGCACACTCCCATCGACAGAACCACCTACACACAATCTGCAGGACGCCCCCCCCCCCGACTACTTTCAAGTGGCCTGCCTTTATAACGGCTGGGAATTATGTATTTGCATAATCACGCGAGAGCAGACAGATGCTACGATAATTGCATGGGGTAAACGCTAATAAAAGTGCACGCCAGTGGAATTCTCTTCCATTGCCTACTTTCCACCTGGCTACAACTTGTACATCTTCAAGCACAACATAAAAAAAATGCCTGATTAATCGCTCCCTTAAGTAAGACACTTTATCATACCTCCAATACCATTGATTATTGTACACAAAATAACCATTATCCCCGTATGGCTTCCGGGTCTTGATAAGTGGTGATCCCCATGTAAAAAAATAAAAAAATACAAAATAAAATCCCATGTACGCAATCTTGGAACTCTCTCTTCCGCTCAAGCCGAAACACAACAGACGTACCCGAGGTAAGCTCTCTAATTCCCCTCATTTCGGTTATTGCTAATTCTGTTACACGTCCCCCTGATCTCATGATCACAAACGGGGCAGGGGGCAGTCGTCTTTGTCGGGTACTTCTTCGAAGAACCGGAGTAAGCACTTCCTCCTTGTTATCTTCTTCATTACCACCGTTATTGCCACCAGACTGTTCTATAGGCGGTGTTTCCCAATCAGGACAGGGGAGCAGTATCCATCTTTCTCGGATACTTCTTCGTAAAGGCAAGAGGGGTGGTCCCTCTTCCGCTTCTTCAGTATTCGTATTATTCAGCTCAAAATCCTCTCCGTCGTCCTGCATCATACTCTCTGTCCTTTCACAAGTTATTGTACTGTCTGAGTATTCCTCTTCCTCCGATGTAACTACATAATGGCGAGGGTGCAGATCTTTCACGTGGCGAGGCACACCGTCCACCAAAATCGGTTGATGCCTTATACCTTGGTCACCTCACCCTTGCCGAACCTCGTGGTATATCGATTTTGCGGTCTTTTGACTCACATGCGATCTCAAACCTGGTAAGAGCTGTTATTGGGACCTGATGATGCAGTTTCGAGATTGGTCTCCTTTACTCGAACTTCGAATCGATAAATCCTGTTGGCAGGTGCAGTGAAGGGAGATGTGTCGTCTCTTAGTGTGATGTTATACCAGTAGAGAGCCTCCTGTATGGGACAGCCCATTCTAGCCGCTATTCGTTTCACTGTACAGTGACATCGGTCCGCTATGCCATTCCCGGCTGGAGCGTACGCACAACGGAATCGCAAGTGAACTCCCCATTTATGTGCAAATGCTTGGAACGCGTTGCTGCAGAAAGCCGTGTCATTGTCTAAAAGGAGTTCATGCGGCGGGCCACGCTCGCGGAACACTGCCTCCAACTGATGAATCACACTTGCTGAGTCCTGCCTTGCCAATTTCCTCCAAATGGAGAAACGCGATGAGCCACAGTCTGTTAGAGCTAAAAAGTGGAAGGTGCCGTAATGCGTGATATTCATTCCAATTCTCTGCCAACTTTCGTTAACTTCCAGCTTTCACTTTTCACAATGGACTGGCACTCCTCACATTTCTGTATGACCGTTACAACGGTTGCTTTTGTCGTGGTTCCGCAACTTCTCCTGACAAAGTATGTAGTGTGTCGCACGCCCGGATGTCCACTCCTTTGTGAATAGCCATGATTTGACTCTCATCCAGGTCGTCTGTGGGAACCGCGCCTATCACCGGGTCAAGCCCGTTTTTATTTTTCCTTGCCTCAAACCATCGCTTTGGTACTCGTGTTAATCGGTCAGTGATGTTTCGTACTGATGGAACCAGCGTCACGTCCACTCTTTCACGAGCTCCTTGAGAGTGCTTAGTCGCCTCTTAATAAGCACCTCGCTTGCTGCTTTGGTGCGTACTCGCGCCTTTCCAGTTAGCGTGTCCGCGACCCAATGGTATACGCAGACAGAATTTGTCTTTATGTGTAGCACCTTGCTCTGCCACTGAAGAGCCAAATTGATACATTTCAATACGGTATCCAGTTCGGCTAAGCTGATATGTTTAGAATCATCATCAGGTCGCAGCCAACATGCATCTTCCAACATAGTTTAACGCATCTCCAAGACTGCACTGATTGCTACGAAGCTATCATTGCCCCATACATTCAGCTCTTTCCGTCCACATACCAATCTCCCCGGGCGGACCGTTCTGCTGCGCAGATTTTAAGGTTTCGAACATCATACAATGCAGAACGGCGCTCCTTGCATCATCATCCCAGCCCTTCGTTACTGAACTTACTCTCTTTCTGAACATTCCACAAGCCACACTAATCCAACCGCACACTGGAAAGTGCCCGACAAGTTGACCACACAGGGAAAACATTGTTCGTCGCGTAACAATGCTAGGAGCCTCTGGAATTGCATTTCCTCGCTTCCACCGTAGTGCACTGCGTTCCATCTTGGCCGCAAATCCCAGCACCCGTGCACTGTCCTTCAACTGCTCTGGGTTCTTGCACTCCAACCCGAGTTATGCTAGGTGTTCTCTTACACGAGTCGCGGCCACCACGGCTTCCTTGACAAAAATGTCATCAATGTAAGCAGATGCTGCGCGGCTTACAACTTCTTCCTGAGATAATATTTGCTGACAATTGCTCTCATTATCGGGGGGGGCACATTGAAACCGAATCCCAGACGGGTCAGACAGTATTTTTCCGTCGATTTCCAATATTAATTATGTTGATAACCTCGGTAAAAACCTGACGTCCTTTTTAAATATGTGAAATGTTTGAATACAAATGCGATGAAATAGAGAAGCACGTTCTTACAAATACATATATATCAACCTAAACATTTGACAATAAACAATTGTTTTAATTAAAATCTAGGATATTAATAAAATATCACCAAAATAATTCGAAAGTGGAGTAAAAGGCTATTTTATAATTGTGAAAATGTCATTTATCGCGCTTACAGCGTTTTACATGTTTTTTATCAGTGTGTGAAATTCTTACTTAATTATAAAAATATTTTTTTTAATATATCATGTACGAACACCTAACGAAATGGTAAAATCTTGTTCCGTAAAGGACGTAAATTGATCAAATAATTGTATTTTTTAAGAGCATACGTTTTAAGCAATTAGTGCGAATTCATAGATATTATCACTAAAAAATAACATGTTTTACTTATTTTGGGTTATCTCCATTTCGTCAACTTATTCGCAAGATAATGGCCTGAAACAATCGTTTCTTTTCTACTCGGAAAATTAGATTTTCTTTTTTTTTAAATAAAACTATTTGATCGATTTACTTGTGTGTCTTTTTTATGATACTTTAATTCTTTCAGATGTTCATAGATGATACATATTGGTTCATATTGGAAATTCTGTAAAAGAACCGTTTGTTTGTTTTTTTTTGTATATTTTATTGTACCATTGCTTATTATTATAATATAAATTATTTAGTCTATACATTTCATTGTCGTTTCTTTAGGAAAACCTGTACGAACGCTCTAATCTCTGATCATATTGTTCGAGATCTTTTCCATCATATGGACCTTCTGTTGCATTGTTATCATAAAAGGGGCACCGTTGTGTGATCGTCCGTGCTGTCTATGTGTGATATATTCATATCTAATTGTTCATATGCAGTTGTGTGTGAGCTACATGTATTTTGGACATACCTTATCTTCATGCATCGTTGATCTTGTCCTATACCACTATCAGCCGGTCACTGAGGTGTGACCGACAGACGTGGTATAGTAAATGTCTTAAAGCGGTCTCATGAAGATATCAAGATGGGCCAGTCATTAGGATCTGTGTAGCAAGAAGAAAATCATACCTGAGATGTTGGATCTGGGTGTGGCTCCTTTCCTTTCTCAAGATGATCTCTTCACCCTGGTGGCATTCTGGTGGGAATCTTCATGTCTTTGTCCTCAGGGCCGCCTTTCGACTTCAGACATTTATGAAGGCATTCATGGCAGACACAAGAAAAATGACACACGACACAATTGTAATATACATAAGGTATAACTAACTATTTTATTTTACAAAATATATATTACAATACATATTACAATTAATTTTATCAATTAAAACTGGATAACAGGCTTTTCGAAGCTAACTAAGCTACCCTAACTAGTGTTGAGGGAGGGAGTCCCCCCCCCATTTACGGAGAGACAGACTATGCGTCCTCACATCATGGTGGTCGTACAGGAAAGAGACAGAAAGATAGCAAGGGAATTATGGGAAGGGATTTCTTTATCTCTACGCTCATGGACAACTTACCACCCGTCCATGCTGCAGAGTGTGTTAGAAACAGTGGCACAAGGAAATAGTGTCACATTCCTCCCTATGCAATCCGAAATTCATAAATTTCAGAAGTCCCTAATTTTCCGTGAACAGGCCGTCATGCTCTACGTTCCATCAGGAACTCAGTGAATCAAGTTTTATTTTTCCACCAGGCTCCTGGTAGACTGGTATACTGCTTCAGATACCAAAGAGGGTAATCATCCTCGCCCTCCATCGAGGCAATGGCCTCATGATTTCAGTTACTGGATTTACACTTTCTTAAGCAACCAGTATAATACTTTTTTTTTAACAAAGCCGGATTTTACGTGAGTTCATCACGCCGACCTATACATATTTGACTAAGCCGGATTCTACGTGAGTTTTTCACGCCGACATTTTACAACCCGTCCATGCTGCAGACTGTGTTAGAAACAGTGGCACAAGGAAATAGTGTCACAGTCCACCTGGATTTCATCTTGTGTCTTGGAGGGGAGACTGGAAACCTGTTTCGGACGATGAATTGGTTTTATATAGTGTTTTTTTATTCACCTTCCAGATGTCCATCTCAGAAGAATGGAAAGTGAAAGTCTTTGCTTGCATGGTTCTTCCAAAGTCTTATTTTCACACACGTAAGCCCTCCCTTCCAGTGAAGGGGAGAAGATGACCTGTTAAGCCGTCTCTTTTTGTCTACGTCCAAACCCACACTCACTGATTCCAGCTCACCTGATCACGTGACTCACACGCAGATCCGATCAGCTGACCCTGACTTCCGGTAAATCGTGTCTACACTATAATTTACCATATTTCTTTCTTATGGTCGACCTATTTCCGAACACTTCTATTTAAGGTTGACAATATTTATATCGAACTCAGGAAGAGTTTTTCTTACAATAAGATATGTTTATTTCACCCCAAATCAGACGTGTGACACTAAGGCTAGAGGGCACTTTTTGAGACAAGACGAAATGGACAAAATGTAGAAAGTTTAGCTGCGGGATGTCTGTTCTTCAGGATAGTACAGTCATCGAAGGAAAGACCAGGAGCTTAATAGTTGAAGAGATAACAATTAGAGTAGAATGCTTTCCAGGATGGATATCTCTACAATGTAGAAGTAGTATTTTGAAACCTATCTGGATAGTTGCATTTTCGCCGAAGGGGTACAAGTATTTGAGTTCTTCGGAGCACATTCTTGATTTACATGCCCGATTTGCAGTTAGTTTTATTAATATTGTATTTCCGTGTCTGATTTACAAGTATTTTTATAATACGCTACCTTAAACGCTTTTTACACGTGTACAGACTCATGAATTGGAACAAATACTTTGAGGAAATTGCTAAGCATCTCTGGAAGAAAAATTGGTTTCTCTATCGTGTTAGAAATTACTCACACCTGAGTGTATCATATGCATCTACAAAATCGTCACGTCATTTAAACGAAGGGCATAGTTTGAAGATAGATTAATGTGCTGGAGCTATTAGGTTTGAGATTGTATTCGGACCATTTCCCAGAACGAGATGTTAGTGGAAGATTCACCAATAATGCAGGCCTGCGCGAAATGCGGTTTTGTAGATGCATATGATGCACTCAAGTGTGAGTAATTTCTAACACGATAGAAAAACCAATTTTTCTTCCAGAGAACCTTAGCAATTTCCTCAAAGTATTTGTCCCAATTCATGTAGCCTGTAAATGTGTAAAAAGCGTTTAAGGTAGCGTATTGTTAATCATGAAAATCAGAAATTAGATAGTTTCTTGTAATGTTTATAGGAGAAACGATTGGTCTTGGCAGTATTGAATGTTACTATGCCCTTATGGCCCCACCCCTACATGCTGGAGGTATTCCTTTAAAATTTTAGCTTTTGCCTTTTATATGTGTTCAGTCGTTGTTGCTTTGTTTATGTTATAAAGCATTGTGCCATGTGCAAATACACTCATTACGTAGACATTTTAATCGGGGAGGTTATTTATTAATATCAGCAATAATAAAAGTCCAAATTATTGACAAGTACGGCACATCCTCATTTTCTCATGTTGAGTTGAGATACGACTATGACAGACCGCCTGTATTTTCTTTTATTTAAGAAATATTTATTATATTACGTGTTTATCCCGTAATACCATATGATATAATCTTGATCAGAAATACTATATCTTGTAAAACGGCTATGATAAACACATATCTACTGAGGAAGCCCCTCCTGCCTTATACAGTTCATATTATATGCCTTCAGATATTGCACTAAGGACTTTTGCAGTAGGACCGCCTGGTTTACATCCATACTGTTAGTCGGAAAATTGTCAACTCGATAATGTGGTGGACAAGTCCTTGATTTATTAAGGACTGAAAGATTTGGGCGCAAAAAGGAATAAAATAGGAAATAAGGCTAATACGATAAATAAGTAGGGCAGTTTTTTTACTATAATTCATGAAAACGGTTAACACATAATTTTCCAGCAGTCTGAAAAGCAAGAATTGGTAAGACCTTTGTTAAGAGTTTGTAGATCCCTCGAGCAATGTCGGCGGAAGAGTTTTTACTAGCATACATTGTATGCGATCAAGTCAACGCGCGTATAATATGTATATTATTTTATTATATTTTAACCACTTGAAATGAAATGATTTTCAGATCATCGAGTGTAAATTCAGTCCAAAAGCATTTTTTAAGAGGGATTGGTTTGTTTTGTCCAAAATGAATTTAAATTGCAATCGCCAAGTAATCAGGTTAGTATTCTCATTTGGCATACGGTATAAATTAAAATTGTTTAATAGTGGGAGAAATGTTGTTGTAAATTATTCTGTTACAAATTTGATAGAAATTGCGAGTTTTTAATCACCGCGGCTGTTGTAATTTCTACTCATTTTTGTATGCTTTCATTTGAATGCGGCTACATAACTAATAATTATTTCTAGCTATTGTAGACGTTTGTCAATATTTGCCGGACATATTTTTGCTAAATCTGAAAAATGCGTGCTGCCTTTGAACAATAACAGCTGCACAATTAGAGATTAACAATTATCGTGAGTTGGGTTAACTATACAACTTCCATATTCGGACATGTGTTTCAATTAATATATAATATAAAGAAATGTAGAGAAAATCAGGTGTCCAGTCCACCAAAACAACATGACTAGGGCTTATTATTTAATTCTCATTATTCCTAATATTGACAAATGCCCTCCTCATTAAATTATTTATAATATATATGCAAGTAAAATAGCCATCTATAAAGGACATGAGGTGAAAAACGAATATGCACATACTTAAGAAATCGAACACTCTTAGATAACGACTTTCAATCAGTTGTTTAATAGGTTAGTAAATTGGTGTTAGTTTTTAATTATATTTGTACTTACTTCCTTTCCCTTTAACAACCACAAAGTAACTGATAGATACGACTGATAACATCCCATCATAGAACTAATTCTTACATATACATCAGATTAATATTACAAAAAAACATGAATTGGAATGAATACATCAACGGCAATGCGAGGAGAACCGCAAAAAAGGTAGCATTTTTCTACCGGTTTAGAAAATTACTCGCGATTCATATTTCTTTAAAGTAGCCATTAATCCACGCACAAGATAATCTTTCTACATCTGGGCAGGTATTCTTACAAGATTTTCTCTCCTAGACAGCGTCCAAAAATTATCTCCAACCTAATATGTTGAGCACTATCATCCAAGCTCTAACCTCTGTCCAATCGCAGCAATGTTTTGCAAGTAATTTTCTAAAATGTAAATTAGTCTACGTATTGCATTTGTGTTCATGTACATAACCACTAAAACAGATTTGTAATAAACTTTCACACAACTGTAGAGGCGATTATATACTGAAATGATTTTCTTCATTCGGACTGCGAATTTCCCTATGTTTATTGCGTCCGTGACGGTTCTAACATACAGAAATTGTACCATAGCAGGTAGAATCCTATCGTGACATAGTCACTGGTAGACGTTATCTCAAAGAATCGATCCGTACGTTACAATGTCCCACAGTGTAGAACGTTGGAAATTTATCACCCGAAATATTGCAAACACACATGGAAATCTATTTAGCTAGATAAATACCGCAACGTTTCATTAGTTTAGTAGAATTTCAAATTAAACCACGACGGTTTCAACTTTAAGAAAAACTTTTAGATAACGAAGATAATTCCTAGAAAAATTTAAATGTTTCCTTTCAAATATGCACTTTAATGTCGTTATTGAAGTTCCTTATTTGCTGTCGTTTACTCCCACGGGTTCGAAATGCTTCTTTATGTCTTTTTTATGTTTTTTATGCTTAAACTGATCCCCATAACCTGTCTTCCTATGCATTTGTCTGTTGAGATTAGCTTTAAGCGGGAATGCGAATCCGGATGTTGAGCTGTGGAACGGCTTAAGCCTTGTTTTCATCGTTCGAATTCGGAATAAGATCAAATAACCGACAACTAAGAAAAGGACAAAGCCGATTTGCGTCTCTGTACACTGTCTCGGTGGACAAGGGGAAATGCAGGTGACGTGGCTCTTCAATTCTAACGTTTTTATATGAGATTTTATCAGAACAGAATTCGGTTCAACTAACAAACAGTCAGTAAAAATAAGAAGCAAGAATTAAAAAAATTGAGAAAAGACACACATCAATGTTATTTTGTTTCTTTTATTTATTTCATTATTTATATTTTATTATTTTGGGATGTTTATTTAATGTTTATTTAAGGTGATACTTTTATTTTTATTCAATGATTATACATTGTTTTAACGTTCTTTTATTTATATGTTCTACGTTTTTTTGTTTGCTATTTTGTAGTATTTATTTCTTATGGAATTTTCTTTTTCGCTCGGATTGAAATTGCATTTTCGCAAGAACCCTATTCTTTCTGCAAAACAAAATTGGCAGTTTCTATTTTGTTGCTTGCATTGCGCTGTGATTATTTTATTAATTTTATATTTCTAATTTTTTTTTTCACAAGCGTTTCCCTCTTGTGCTTTGTTTTATTTTACAAGTTAAAAGCATTTTTTATCAATAAAATGTGTGTGGCATGTTGTGTATATACATGCGGAAATCTTTTTTTCTGTAAAAATCTTATATGTAATAGTCCTAATAAAATCTAAATAAATCATTCTTAGACGTTTAATTATGAATATGGAGCTCTGAATACGTTGGTCACACGAAACAAAATGACACAGTTCAATCTCAAGGTGAAGAAGTCACGATATTAGCATGTTTTGTAAGAAGTGATAAAGAAGTCTGATGTGGAGACAATTATATATATATATATATATATATATATATATATATATATATATATATATATATATACATACGGGCAAAAGTACACGTAGTTGACTGGGTTCAGAAACAGCCTACAGAAAATGGACTCTGCTTTATGAAAGTATGATAGGTTATGAAAAGGAAGGGTTGTACAGAGATAGCTTCGAATTTGGGGGCATCAAAACCAAAGCAAAATATGATGAAAGTAAAAATAAAATAGATAAACAACATAATTTTTTATACCATACCTGTTCACACTGAAACACTTATCACAATATTCTGTGGATCTGTTTTTAAAAAAAAACTTGTGAAACTTTGTGACATATTTACATTTGTGACATATTTACATTCTATGGAGGTCAGGTGCGAACGAACACCCCATAATTTTTATACCATATTTCTTCAAACAGAAACATAATTATCAAAGTATACTTACGCATATAAATATTATCATTATTAAAGTGTGTGCCTATTTCCATTCTATGGAAACCAGGCGCGAACTCCGACCCACAATTATATTATACCATCCCTTTTTAAGTTAAAACATACTTATAAAAGTATTAGTATGTACATCTATATTAAAAAACACTTGTAATGTTTTTTTTTTATTTTTGTATTTCCATACTTTGTTGACCAGGCGCGAACGCAGATCCCACAATTTTAATGAATCATCATTATGCCAGATCAAACATACCAATTCCAGTGCTTCAGTACATCTTCTATCATTATAGGTGATCAGTTTTCTATAATACTCAACGATATAGGAGCCAATTCGTTACCAG
The DNA here is from genome assembly GCF_053919585.1 of Euprymna scolopes. Lineage (NCBI taxonomy): Eukaryota > Metazoa > Mollusca > Cephalopoda > Sepiida > Sepiolidae > Euprymna > Euprymna scolopes. The sequence continues at coordinate 32,925,915 of NC_136489.1, read as the reverse complement.
ACACACACACAGACGTTCAGCTATATATATATATATACATATATATATATATATATATATATATATATATATATATATAAGGGAGAGAGAATAAAGTAAAATATGGTATAAGGAGATGGGAGAGAGGAGAATATATCAGAAAATATATAGAAATATATAGGATTAGTGAATAGGTAAAGAAACAGGATATTGGGAAGAAAAGGGTACGCCCAATAAATTGGTCACATAATTAACGTTAAAATTTTCTTGGGGAATAACAAGTAGAAAGGGAGTCTAGACGATTATATACTGATTAGTTGGGTGAAATGATCGTACTAGTTTGTAATAATTATAATGTTTGGGGAGGGGTCTGTAACAAAACCTGCTTTGAGAAAATGCATTTTAGTTCTCAATCCGCATGGATCATTGGTACAGTCGGTTTCAAATCCGATATATAGAGATATCTCAAACCGTCCTAATTATCGGCCTTGAAACCGACTGTACCAATGACTTGTCTCATCTAGAAACTTTCGGTACACAAAATAAAATATAATGTATGTATATATATATATATATATATATATATATATATGTATATATATATATATATATATATATATATATACACATTTTTTGTGACATTCTCAGTTCAAAACGTCAACAACTATTTATCAGATATTAACAAATAAAGAGTTAGAAAATGAAGAGTCGTTAGGAATCCGATGACATCAAATATGTAATGAACTATATATACTTTCCATTAAGGTCGCACGTTAAGTGGATCACTTTGTTTATTACAGCAATAAAGTATTTAAATCACAGTCATTTTTTAATTTTTTTTCCAGATAATTTACAAAATATCTGATATTTCCCCAAACCTCTGGCTTGGATGGCGGGGGAGACTAAAACTTTCTGTTATGTTTTCGAATGATGTGTAATAACAACAAGAGAAGACTTGATTCCAAATATTTCTCATATATTATATCTCCCCTCTTTGATTTTCGTACATGAAGTAAATTTCACATTTTGTAAGGATTTACAACATATGAACTATATGGCATAGTCTCACATTTTATAATTTCAATAACAGATAGGTTAACGAATGTTTGATTATATCAAACGGATAAAACGTTATATATACTGATGTACATGTAAAAACATGAATAGTCTTTTTTCACATTGAATTCATTTAATTGAGGACACAATTCAATCAAGCAAAACCCTTAGTCGATAAGGTTCGTCTTTAACGCCTTTTTGATGTGTTCGTACTGCGATCGTTGATCATCCAGTCTATATCAGTTTCGCTGAAAAATAAAGTCCATGCACGCAAACGCAAATAGGCGTGTTATTGTGGATTTTTTTTTTATTGACAGAGATAGATTTTTTTGCAAAAGATAAAAAAGGGAATGTGCCTGTTTTTAGGTTTAGAACAACAACATTGTTTTTCCATAGAATTTGTCACCGGAAAGCATTCTTGGGGAATTCTATTTTTTCCACTGCATTTTTGATATGTTTTATCTATTCAACTACAAATATTAGCTACACACACAAACACCTGTTAAATTTAAATCATATGATTATAATTTAACGTAGTCCTTACGCTTAAACTGTGTTCGTTACAGTTCAAAACTTACGAGTATCCTCATGCGAAAAGATACCATAAATAAATAAATCCTATGCGGCGTTTTTTTTCTGCTTTAGCTAACGACATTTATTATCGTTACTATCGACACAATGCCTGCAACTTGTTTTTGTTTTTGTTGTTGTTGTTGTTTTTTGTTTTTGTTTTTGTTTTTTTTTTACTGTTCATTTCGTCTGCCATCTCGATACCAGCTGAAAGGTCTCGGACGACAAGTCCATCTGGCTCTGTCGTTTCTTCTCGCTTGACCTCACGCTGAACATAGCCAACCATTTCTCATCGTAGACTTCACATATCCGTCTTTCATGGTTGATTTTTTTTTCTCATTTGGGACACGTGCTGTTATATTTATTCTTTTTTTTCTGACGAAAGCAAGGGCGCAATTGTTAATTTGCATACGTGCCCAAACGTTGCAGCTGCTGCTAGTACTTTCCTTGGCCATTTATTCTTCGGCTAACAACTGGACGTAACCATATTACATCATCCGCGTATATGTTCAGCTTGTTTTTTTTTTACTAAAGATCTGACTCCTGTTAGTAGGTGCTTGTCTGTACTGGAAATTAACTTAAATGATATGCTTTCAAAACATATACACTAGTTTATCACATATTTACCTACTGGCGTAGGGTCATAACAAGAGGCGTTTATTATGTGTTTAAATTCTTACTTCGGAGAAGCATTTCTATTACATGTAGAATTGGTTATAATCACTGTGGAAGCTATATTATATACAAATGCCGCCCTCTCCTTAAAAGTTCTAACATTCATATGAAATTTACTAGGAGTTTAAGCTATATATCTCATCCTTGTGAAAAGAGAAGTGACCGGTCTTTCTCCATTTAATATTATCCAGTTGTTTTAGGGACCCGATAACTTGGGAAATATCAGTACAAATCAAACTGAAAATCGCGAATATTATGAACGTTAAATAACTTCAAAATCCTCATAAAATATCAACTAAATCATCGTTACCCATGCATATTCTTATTTCTTCTTGTTTTATTCATTGTGTGTAATTACAATCAAAAGTACACAAGAATAAATTTAATATTATTTTAATCATCATAAATTACTATAAAAATATTAGCTCGCTGGAATCCTGGAAACTACACTATGGAATATTTATTGGGATAAAATATAAAAAATACTGAACGAATTAGGCACAAGATCAATCAAAAGTTTTGTGATAATGCTTGTCGTTGATTGTCGTTGGTCACATATACTTAAAATGTCTATCCTACCAGAACTGTATCCGTAACAACAATATCATATTCACTCCAAGGGCTGTCCTACTTAAGTTAAACACAAATTGCAAAATTTTTATTTAATCATAAATATGTACAGATATTGTACACTTAAAAATATCTATTTGCACAAAACAAATAAGGCGCACGACCATTTAAAGGTCGTGCGCCTATTACAATAATGAATGGGGATAATTAATGTCGTTAGTCATCCTTGTTCTCACATACATAAACATTTTGTCGTATTCTTTTGGTCTAAATGTGGGTGAAAAAAACAAAGAGGGGGACGAGACTACTTCCAAGATTAGTACACATTGTGGATAAAAGCCTAGGAGGGGAAAATAAAAGTGGCGAGTGGGAATCTTGGAAGATTTCTATTACCAGTTTGGGGGAACTAATTAACTTTACTCGCTAAGAGCCTAGAAGCTTAAAAACTTATCCAACGGGCTTGAGTCCTACAGGATCTTGAACTACGTGCGGCATGCTTTACCGGGGAACACATACTCATATTTGACTCCTCTTCTCACACATAAGGTTGCCACTTTTGTTCCCCGGCTTTCAAACTCTGAAAATTGTAATCTTTCTTAATCATGTATGATCTTTATCCTCAGCTGGTGCTTGAAGAATGCGATCAGAGCCTGATCAGTGAATAAAAAAAGATCTTTGGTCCACGATTAGGCGCCACTGTAGCACCATCCGTGCCTTACCTAAGATTGTGAGAATTATCGTTTCTCCCCGGCCTGCGGTGGGGGGGCATCAATGACGATGAAGTAAGAAACGTTCAGCGGGCGATGATGCTCGGGATCGATAGAAGCCGTATTCTCGCGAACACATCCCCAGTACCGTCGGAGTTCAAGGCAATCACTGGAAGCGTGCTAGCTCGTTTCGTCTTTTCTTGGAGTCTCATTAAAGTGCTGGATCTTAGCCAAAAAGTCCAAGAAACCATGAAAGTGATTAAACTGCAAGAATGTTGAATTACATTCCTTCAGCGCAATGAAACAAGGGAAATGAATGTGTTAGGCGAAATATAAAGAGGGAGTTATGAAAAAACCGATAAATGGAAGAAATGAGAAAGTAGGAGAGATAAAGAGATGACTGGAGAGAGAGAGGGGGGGATAGAAATTTTAAACATTGGATGTTATGCACATTATTTATATTCTTTTTAATTTTATGGTCCTGAGCAACTCCGGGAAGCCCTTTAATTATATAATAAAACTAACAAAGTGATTACAAAATAAAGATAAAACGTAAGAAAGAAGAAACAGTGACAAAAATAAAGAAAAAGAAAAGAAAAGAAAAAATGGCAATACCTTTTCTTCTTAGTGGTCGCTGTACATAAATACATAATTATAAATATATATATATATAACAAAATTAATAGAAAAGAAATAGAAAAGAAATTAATTAAATAAAAACATGTGTATGTGTTTAAAATATAATATCAGCATATCTAATAGAAACACACAGACAAAATCCTCATGGAACCATATTACGTTTATTATTAGACTCCTTTTCCATGTTGAATTTTACGAGTGCGCTTTCAACTTAAATTATGAGCTGCATCAAAATATTAATTAATGTTTCATTCGCCAGAATATAATCAAATAATATATTTAATAATAAACAGGAAAAACAAAAAAAATAAGCGGGGAAATAATAATAATAAACATAATAATAATAATAATAATAATAATAATAATAATAATAATAATAATAATAATAATAATAATAATAATAATTAAAATATATAAATAAAAATAATAATATTAATAATAACATCATTAATAATAATAATAATAAAATATTAATAATAATAATAATAGTAATAATAATTATAATAATATTTATAATAATAATAAAAGAAAAATTATGTCAAATCGTAGACTTTGCTGTTCCAGCTGACAACAAGGTGAGTATCAAACGAAAGGAAAAGGGAGCAAATACACAGAGCTAGCCAGAGAGCTGTAAGGGGTATGGAAGATTAAGTAAATCAAAAGTATGCCTATAATAGTAGGAACACTAGAAACAATCTCAAAATGCTTTGAAAAAAGAATAGGAGAAATTGAAATCAGCGGAATGACTGGAAAATACTACATAAAACAATGAAAACAGTTGAAATATTAAGGAAAACTCTTTAATGTGGAGACTAACACATACGAACCACAAGCGTAGACCAGACAAACTGCAACAGAGACAAAACATGTAGAGCTACATGGAACAATGATCATTGAAGCTGAATAACTTTAAGTTCTCTAACCCCATCCACATCCCAAATTACCACATCACTGCACCTCCGCCTCCCAAAGAGTGAGACTGAATAGCCAAGTAGACAAGGAGGAAGGAAAGGACGAGGAGTGAGAACTGATCTGACCTTCACTATAAGTGCGAAGAGAACTGGGACCTTGGGGAAGTTTATTACTACTGAAATCCCAGTAAAGACCGATGACCACTGTCACCGTTAAACCAATGGCAAGCAGTTGTTGCGATAATGCAAATTTATTTGCAAATGTTATCAACAGAGGTGAAAAGTACTAGAAAATTTGGGGAAACTTGTTGACACTCAGCTTCCATAGAACAGCTTGTAATGTGCATCCAGGAGACAAGCGCCCGCGTGTTTGTGTGTTGTGTGGGTGCGTAAGAGAGACGGACGAAAAGGAAAGACTTACCTCGGGGCCGGCTCGGCATCGCCAACTGAAAATAGAGAAAGAAAGATCAAGATGGCGGCCGCCGTCTTTTGTAAAGGATGATATCTCGCAAAGTCACATGACTTCTCGCAATATGCAAATTTAGCCGGCCTGCAACGGCCATAAAAGCGGGTGATTGAAAGTCGTTGGGAGAGCGATGATTGACTTGGTCGGGAATCGTGTTGCTGTTGCTTCTCATGCCGTGTGGGTGTGAGCATATCTTACCGTTGTTGGGACCGTTCTGAGTAACCGATTGTTGGGTCCGTTCTGAGTAACCGTTCGCGTCCGTCTAGGTACCTTGCTAGTTGGATTCCGTAGAGAACCGGTGTTTACTGGTTATTGAAGTGCTTCACGTTGCTGCAACATTATACATCTACGGAGGGCGCAGTACTTTTAAAGGATTTTCCTTATACATCTACAGAGGGCGCAGTAATTTTATAGGACTTTCCTTACACATTTTCTACATAGCTCAGGCTGTATTCAATGAGATTTTTGATGACCTGTGTGAAAACTCCTTATGAGTCAATAATAATAAAAATAATTATTATTATTATAATATTAATAATAATGAGTTAGGAAACCTTACGCAGACGTCCTATTTCTGCTTGATAGCTGAACTAACCTCACTTCCCGTTACATTTTAAGATAGTTCCTCTTTATTAACGATTTTATTTTGATTCCTTAATTTAAAACAGAAAGATGTTATCACCGATAACTTGATTTTCATTTGATATATGTTTTGAAAATAGTTATATGTAAAAAATAAAAGCAAAAACCAACACGACGTTATTTCGTTTATGTTTGTTCATACGTCACATCAATTCAACAGTCTTCTCCTTGTGTTCCTATTGATTTCTTATAGTTTCATATTAAAAAAAACATATTTGTGGTTAAATTAGTCCAGTCTCAATTGTTAGATGTGATACCCTGCTGCTAAAATTCCTTAGTCACAAAACTCAACTCTCTGCTATTACTCTCTCAACTTCCAAAGCGCTTCTGCTGATCGGACTTACTTCTTCAATCTCTAACTAAGGAGCATCTCATTTGCATATCAGGTCGTAACGTTGCAGGCCTATAAAAAGATAAGGCGAGTATTTTTTATTTCTTTTTTCTCCATTCATATTTAGTCTACCCTTATTCATACAAGTTGCACAACACAGGTTTGTAACAACTATTTAAACATTTCAAACCACAGACCCCTCGGATCTTTACCCCGTGCCCACACTGGCTCGGTAGGGCTCTCTGTAGTCTTTGCATGACTCAAGTTGTTAGGGGATTGCACCCCAGTAATCATTCTTCTTTCTCATTGTATCGTACATCGCGTATTCAGAATTTTCCCCAACCCTTTTTCCCTTTTTTTAGATTCTGGGGGACCCTTGGTCATATGGGGGCATATTCTTTGGATTCCTCCATTCGTAACTAAATAATGATCTATCTGGCACAGTGTCCTCTTTCTGTCCGATCTTGGGAGCCATGTTTTTCCAAATTTTGCCTCTGCTGGTGATATTCCTCCGCTTTTCGATATTTCTTTCAACGTCCGATGGTGTCACCCTACTATTCCGTTTCCTCTAATCTTCCTTTTTTAACATCGCCTCGGGAACTTCTGGGCGAAAAACAGCGCCATTGTCTATCATCACCTCCTCCACTAGACCTCGTTCAACCGTCACCTTTTCCAATTCCTCTGAAACCGAATATGCCGATTCCGCACGTAACTTCCTCTATATTGCTAGCCTCCCAAGACCACACTCAATCATTTACAAGTATGCTCCTCTACGATAGTGCGTTATGTTTATCGTTAATCTTGTCCACTTCTTCGTAATCCCCATCTCCCCAGGATCATGTGCATTCGACGCAGGATCAATCGACTGACATCGAAGGATATTTTTAACTACTTTTTCAACCTCTTCCCGTTTTATATGTGAATAAACTTTCAGCGCCAAACATAACGTTCTATCACTCCCCTGTCGTGCATGCCATGAACTTTTCTAGTTCACCAATTCTAAATCGGGACCTTTTCTTTTTAATGTAACCACTGTCTTTTTTCCGTGTTAATCCATCTGCTTTGTTTTTTTTTCTGAAGGCATATACGCGCAGTTCAAACTGAGATACTAACTTTCCAAGCATCTCTAATCTCTGTTTTACAATCATTTCTCCAGCACCCTTGTTCGTATTCTTCCACTCTCTTCAACTGTTGCATTTACCCAACTTAGTACCGTGGTTGAATCAGTTCTGGTGTTTTTGCTATTAGTCCTAATTATTTCAAATGGTACACAGTCTCTGTATGGTATATGGTTAGAAAAGAAAGAAAAAAGAAACGTACCGGGCGTATCTGCATCGCTCTTTGGGAAAGAAGAAGGAAAGGATGGCCAGCGTATTTGTATACGCGAAGGGCATCTTGAGAAGGCAGAGCATGATGGGAGAAGCTATTTTTCCTGTCTCTTCCTTTTTTTTCTAGATAGGAGGATATAAAAGCAGGGAAAAAATCCCTGGGGGAGTAGAGAGAAAAAAGTCGTGGAAATCTTCTCTTGAAAAGAATTTTGTATTGCTGACGTTCGGATTGTAAGGTGTGACTTTGGTGGCGAGAGACCAGATGTGGTCGATTGGAAAAAAGAGGGTAGAAACGTGCTGTTGTCGAGTGACTCACTCCTTCCCGAACCCCAGAACCGAATCCTGACTATAACCCTAGAGTCTCTTTTGTTGATATTTCGTTACATCCACCATTATGTCATCGATGTACGAATCACTGACTTCCTTAGTTTTGCTTCCGTTCTTCAATACCGTTTTTGAAGACAGCTGCAATAATCTTCGGTGCAACATTCAGTCCGAATCCGAGCCGTGTTAGGCAGTAAGTTTGTCCCATATAGCAGACCAACTGATAGACCCTTCGCTACATCCTGCTGTATGTAGGCAGACTTAAGATTCACAATTTCAGTTCCTCCCACCAATCGTCGTTTTTTCTCATCTTGTTATCAGATACGTCTAATATATCGCTCCTTGTATGGCATGCTACAAAACGGTTCAATTCAAGGAAGTCTTCATCTGACCTAACTGTCCCTTTTGTGGCCTGGAGCACTGTCATTAATGGTAACACAATCTTTCTGCCTCCTTTCCATGCTATACATCGGGCAACCTCCTTTTTAAACCATAAGGTAATCTTACTTTCTACGTTTTTTTTTATAATACATCACTTTATTCCGTAACACTGGGACTCTCCATCTAATTTCCATTTCACTGTAAATTATTCGCTGTCAAAATTGGCCTTAAGGTGTTTATCCTCCATTTGATATACATCCGAATGATGGGCAGCTACAGTAAAATGTATGTCTCCAAATCTTACTTCAGTTTTCTTTATAATCACGCCGCCCATCTTATTGATGACATTCATAACAATTATGACATGTATCCATCAATGATGTAACTCATTCCAATCGCCTCCACTTTTACATGTACTCCATGGACCTTACTCTCCACTTCTAAAGCTCCTCTGCATGTTATGACCCTTCATAAGCTGCTTTCAACGTGCTACTCCTATACTATCCATTGATGGATTCAGAATTAATGTGATGGTGCATCCAGAATCAACAAGTGTGATATTTACCTTATGATTTGCCTCCCCTTCCGCTTTTTCTCGTTTCCCTACAAGAGGGCAATATCTTGCTATGAGACCGATCTTTCCACAATTGAAGCAATGCACTCCAGGCCCCTCTTTACAATTTACATAAAATGCGGTCCTCAACATATAGAAAAAAAACTGAATGTGTTTCTGGGTGTTGTTTTGTGCACTCCAGTCTCTCGAATTCTTTTGCTGACTTAAAGCCTAGCAGTGCATATCAGTTTTTTTTTTTTACGTCCATTCTCTGTACATGTGATAACTGTCGTGAAGTCACAGATACATCATCCGGAAATCATGTGATAAAAGCAAATTTGACTCATGATCACTCCCCATCCCTAGGTATTTCGCTCGTTCTGCCAATTTTTTGATTGCATCGGCATATACATCAACGGACTCTTCTGTCCACTTGAACTGTTTTAGCCTTTCGTACGCTTCAAATGGTCCTTCGGTAAATGCTGTCACTAATCGCATTTCTGTTTGGTTTGCATCCAGCCGAGCTTCTGCGTTCATCTCAAGATGGAAGGACAGCGTATCTCTATGCATAAAGAGGGGAATTAAACTTGCCAGATTTTGCACTTTTTGTAGCTTAGCAACCAATTGCACTTTTTGATCCATGCGATGAGGGTACCTTATCGGCTAAAAGATGGTATCACATCCTTTCCCAATCTAGGTCCTGATTCCGTGATCATTTTGCGCCGAAATAGCTTGTGGTTTTATTATTCAAGTCGCAATTGATATATTAGACACACTACTGTCAAAATTCCTCAATCCAAAAACTCCATTCTCTGCTGGTAATCTCTCATTCCTAAGCATTTCTGCTGATCGAACTTAAACTCCAAAATCCACACCCTCTCTAAAAATCAGGCCTCTTTTCATCTCCAACCAGGAGAATCTTACTTATTTATAAGGTGGTACACCCAAGGCATGTTTTTAACAACTTTTTAAACATTTCAGACCACAATTTTATAAAACTCGTCGTCTTAGTTTGATTATCCGCAGATGAATTCGTCGCGTATTTACACAGACGACACAACGATTAATAACTTGAGAATTTCTGTTTTACGTTTTCGAACCTGAACCTTTATAGTCTACGAAGATTAAGCGTTTCAATATCTTGTGAATTAGGCTTAGTTATTGTATTACAAATAATATCAATACTATAATACCTTTCATAACATCATTGAATTATACTGTTCTAGGCGCCTAATTCCCATAGCTGGATATTGATCATCAGTTAATACTGTCTTTCTAACCTTTTATTTAATTTCCTCACACACACACACAATATATATATATATATATATATATATATATATATATATATATATATATATATATATATATATATATATATATATATATCCTGGGGGTACAAACTTTATTAAGGCAATCCTGAAGGGAAGATGTATTCCTTCGGAATTCATTTTATATTAAAAAAAAGAAATATATATATATATATATTTGCATATATATGTATATATATATATATATGTATATTTATATATATATATATATATATCGAATGTTTTAATTAAGAGTCATCATTAATCAAGTCTTTCGTGCTATACTGGATGGAGGTAGAATTGTTTTTTTTTCAAATGGACGTTGAATTTACACAGGTGATGTTAAACATGTATTCAATTTGGAATTATTTTACTAGAGGAGCACGTATTTATTTTATAATTCCGTCTCATCTTGATAATTCTCCAGTCTATTCTAAAAGAAAATAAAGAAAATAGTCATAATTCTGAAATAAAATTTACAACGTTGTTTTTTTCCTACTAAACAATATTCACTTATTATCGTGAACATTCACTTTAGGAAAAGGCTACATATTTTTAAAGTAGACTGTGAGGCAATGCTTTGAGAGAACAGTAGTTGCGATTGGACAAAACAATCGCAACTAGCTGGGCACCCTGTGTACACAAGAGGATTATAAAGAAAATAGTATTTTTACATGGAATTAACAATTCGTTCAATGTTAAATTTCCGGGCAATTTGTACGCGTTTTGCTATTAATGACGTTACTTATGGCAACCGATATGAATCTGAAAATAAAATGCTTCATATTCTAATCTTTTTAGCTCAGTGTACTTTCAATCGCTGCTTAAGGTTGATGACTATGGAAGAGTAAGTGGTGAGCTTATAAGTATAAACTTGTAGGAGAAATGTAGGAAGCGAGTTAATAAGTAGGATGTTTGTTAACTTTATATTTATTTTATGCAGGTTTACACTATCGTAAAAACAAATAAATACGAAGTGACTATGTTCAAGCGGTAGAATTGCCTTGCATTGAGGGGCATCTATTGTGAATAAAAATGTCTAGTAGACACTTTCCATGGGTGTCTAAGAGTAACTGTACAGAGTATTGTCATTACAATAATACATTTCCCTTCCAATAAACTCTGACAAAGTTTTCAAAATTACATAGTATTTGTGGCCTAAATAAGCTCTCATTCGTATAGCCAAATCACAGTGACCTATTCGAGCAATGGTGCATTTTCTGCCAGTCTTGCATATCATAACATCAATAAACTGGGTGCTCCAACAAACTAGGAGAATTATTGTCATGGAATCCTGTTAGCAAAGAAACTTAAGAAAATATGTTCTATACCATATATAACTAGTAAATTAGTAAAGGAAATAAGTATATTCTTAACTTTTTTTATTAACTGAAAATTTGATAAGTAAAAGTGATTATATGAAATATTCGCTTACTTATCTATCTCGAACAAGGCCATATTTTTAGAACTTCGTCTGAAGAAAAAGAAAGTTACCTATCGTAAAATGATGCGATTTTCTTCTTTGCCAGAATGAGAAAATAGAGTTGTAGGTTTGGGTTTCGTTGGAGAGTGCAAGTGCATTAATTTAATTGAAACACATATCGTGAAATTACGCGTAAAACAATCAGAGGTTCGTCACAACGCGATGATGTTACAAGAGCGGAAGTTTTTAAAACCGTATCGAACTTATAAAGTTAGTACGTCAGAGTTCTCTTTTGACCCGTGTTCAAGGGGGGTGAGTCTACTAGTTTGTTAAGCAACTAATATTCGGCAACACTATTTTAGTCGACCCTGATTTAAGCTGGCACTGCTTGTCACAATACTTATGTATATTAATGGATTCACTTTCGAGGCAATACGTACATCGAACTGAAATCTTAGTATACGGTTTTCTATCATTGTCTCGGCTTTTTACATTTGAAAAGACAACACATTTACAGTAAAGTTTAAGTATATGCTGCTGATTTATGAGATGTTTTAATAGACATCGTTGCTCTTAAATTAGTAATATGTTATTGGGTATGTTAGCTTTATTGCTCTGATTTCATACCAGTAAAGTATTAATAATAGTAGCATTTCTAGAAGATGTAGTAGGAGTAAAAGTAGGGGGAAAAGGAGGAAGAAGATGATGAAGGAGAAAGAGAAGAAAAAAGAAGAAAAGAAGAAGAAAGAATTCTTGTAGAGGTAAAAAGACTGTCGATTTTACCATCGTGGCGTGAATTTTTATTTCATATATTGGTTTGTTTTATGGTATGCAAGGCGTTGCTAGGAGAATAAATTTGCATTTAAGACATTAACTTATATTTTGACGAGCGAAGCTATTTGACGTTTTCCGGAAGCAATAACTTTAAACGTAGACTTGGAGAATTTTTATTGCAAATTTCTTACTTTCGGTAACTTTCATTTTGTTTTCTCGCTATTTGAAATTGTAGAACTTGCAGCATTCGCATGGCAATAGGGAATAAAGCCGATAATAAAATGAGCGCCATGTTTCGATTATGATACTCTAAAACACAATTCAAAGACCTCAGCTTCAAATAATTGGAAAATTTTTAGCTCTACTGAAAGCATTGAAAATCATATTACGGAAACCAATAAATGAAATAAAGAGCCATAGAAAATGAAGATGAATTTAATGAATCCAATAAAGCTATTTAAAAAAAAAAACGGATTATCACAGGCAATCAAAGAAAATTATTAATTCTGTTTCAGGATTAATCCTCGTATTAACATAAGAGGCATTGTCGATCAGTTAGCAGCACATAAATTTGTACCTGTTTTAAGTTTAATTTAACAAAAGTCAAACATTGAGGAAACTATCTGAACAAGCTGCAACATTCACGAATACTTACATTCACGAATACTCACATTCTGTTGTGTATGGCGCACTAATATACATTTTATTGCAAAATTCTATTCATAAAACACATTTGATTTTACGGTACTAGTGCACTTATTGATCCGTGCTGAAATAATAAAGTGATTATTTAAAAATCCATTCTTAACGTGAAGGAGAGGGTGTTTTGTACCTATTTTATACTTTAACCTTACAATTGAATAATAAAAAAAAACATATTATAAAACTTTAATTAAACTTGGAAATACGGTTTAAAAGATACCGCGGATCAGTAAGTGCACTAGCGCCGATTTTACTTCAGACAACGCGTAATATAAGGAATTAACATGAACAAAGTATAATTAACGCAAAGACATGGGTTACGTATTGTATTACTCCTGAAATGACGGAGGTTAAAAATAGAAGAAAAAAAAACAGTCAGTACGAATAGAGTTCAATAAGACCTGGAATAAGTAAACTTTGATACAATTAGGCATCGAAATATTTACCTGATAGAGACCACTAGACGAATGAGATAAACCAGTTGCAAAGAAAGGATAACCTAATAGGCCGCACAATTCTTACGAACACATGTCGTCCCCGTATTTATAGAAAATGATGAGCCTAACATCACAATCGATGTGACAGTTGCAGAAAAAATAATGAATAGGCAAATGTAATATCTTTACTAGATACTTTGTATGATTTCATTTATTTATTTTTTTTTTACAAGGTGATCACCACTTATCAGGCCCGGAAGCCACTCAGGGATAAGGATTATTGCATGTACAGTACGTTAATGTGGGGATTTAATAAAAATGTCTACTTAAGAGGAGCGGTTCATCAGGAATTTGTTTACGTTGGACTTGAAGACATCCAGGTTGTAGTCAGGTGAGAAGCAGGCAGAGGGAGCAGAGTTCCACATGCGTTCAGTTCTAAGAAAGAAGCTTTGTTCATGGAATCTACGTTTTGATCTAGGCACAGATAAGGAGTGGGGAATTTTTTTGATAGTGGTTTCAGCTAGACGGGTGTTTTTCGTAAAAGATTTCCGAGGGCGGACGAGACATTGGAGCTCAGACGAGCACCTGCCTTGGAAATAGTGATAAAACAAAGATAGGTTCGCAACGTCTCTTCTGTGGGAGAGAGGTTGCAGAGAATAGAAAAGGGCATCCCCCACTAAACCACGAAGTCTATTCTGTACTCTGTCAAGGCAGCATAGGCTATTTTAGCAGCTCCTGCCCAGATATGGCAGCAGTATTCCATCCTGTAAAATCTTTTATGTGTAAACCCGGATGAAGTTAACTTTCATTTTAATTTCTCCTTTGCAATTATACTTTTAGTAGAGAAGAGTCAAAATAGTGATAAATAAATTTTATAATTATTGCCGGTTTGTCTATAATCGTATGCCAGCAGCGTTAACCCTATTTGTGTTAGACTCATATAATGTGAAGGAAAAGTTTCAAGCGAATATCACGTTCACATATTCTTACAAAGTCAGGTGTATATCACTATTAGTGGTGATGATGACGTTACGTTTTCTGCAGTTCTTGTAGAAAGATGTGCATGTAATCATTAGAGATAGGACAACAGCATATTATTTTGATTGTTTGGACTCTCGAGTGCGCATCACTTGATATATTATATGCTTTTATATAGAGTGATGTGTTTTCGGTTTATTAGCTGTCTAACTGTGTCGGATATATACTCGGGAGTCAAAACAATAAAAAGAATATGCTTTTATCATAGCCCTAGTAATCATACAAAGCGCGCATATTATTCTTAAATACTCCGCCATCTTGTACTGAGTAGGATCAACGTTTCTTAACTGCAATGGTCCAATGAGAACAAGTGTGTTAACTTGATGATTCCTATAGTATATAAAGGCACTAAACATTTTCAGAATCATGAGTAAATGTATATGTTGAATAAATGTATATATCAGAAAAAATGCGTCACAACATCTAAATAATCTGATCTGTATGCAAGCAAAACTCCTTGTATCTGTCCCATTTCAGTTGCAAATATGATTTTTACACATATACGACAGAAATATGCAAGCGAGCTTGCTTCAGAATATCAGTTTGTTATTACTTCATTTCTAGATTAGTGAAGTTCAAATAAAAATGTTCAACTGCAAAAAGATCATTCACTTGTTATCGATTGTCGCTATGTACAAGAATATTTCTTTACTTCTATGATAACTTTAAACGAAGATTCGCTAAGAGCAAATAAATGCTTGATAAATCCATATTGAAAAGGGCACGTTTCATGCTCGCGAATCTGCAACTTAATTTACTAACTAGCGGGAGAGTATCCGGCGTTGCCCGAGTGTTTTGGCGGTGTGTGTGGTCGGGGGCGGGAGTGGGGGGGTTAATGAAAACCTAAGAATAAGCGAAGTAAAAAATAAAAGGAAAACAGAAAAACGAACGTTAAAACTTATCTGAAAAATAAAGCGGGCGGTAAAACTTCTGAAAAAAAAAAAAAAAACACGTGAAAAATGTCTTAAATACGCCTGTTTCAATATTAAAATTAAACAAATCGGTGGGTATCCGTGTGTTTTTGGGTGTGTGTGGTCGGTCGAGGGTGGTGGTTTTAATGAAAACCTAAGAATAAGCGAAGTAAAAAAAAAAAGCAGAAAACGAAAGTTAAAACTTATTTGAAAAATAAAGCTTTGGGTATCCGGGCGGGGAGGGGGGTAATCAAAACAAAAAACACAAAAAAACTAACGTAAGACAAACGAGCGATGTTAAATGATAAAATCTGAAAAACAAAAAGAATAAAGAAAAACCAACGTTAAAACTTCTGAAAAATAAACCTCCCTCCCCCAAAAAAAAGACGTGACAAATGCTGTTTGAATATTAAAATTTAAAAAAATCGGTGGGTACCCGTGAGTTTTTGGGTGTGTGTGGTCGGTCGCTTTAAATGATTGAAACCCTTCATTTGCAGATGCCTTCTGATGGTTTTAGGACTACATTTAACTGCTGTTTGGCTTTTCAATCGACTTGAGCTCATACTGGAGTTTGTTTTTAAACTTCTTCTGATACAGCGATCCAGTGATGGGGTTATTATTTTTGGTCGACCTATACTCTTTTTGTGGCCATATTGATCTGGATTTCTTAAAAAAAATGAGATGACTGTTTAGCTACGATTCACTTCGTTTGCAATGGACCTATGGGAGAGTTCTCCCCTATTAAGCTCAAAGATCCTTCCTCTCCCAAACTCTGATAATGGTTTCCCTTTTGCCATTTATAATTTAGGAAGATGTTTTTTTATCCACTAACAAGTTGCTTTCAGTAACATAGAAAGCTTTTCGTATTCATTTTTTCAAAACTAGTCGATTTTATTTAAGTGGTCCTATCATTTTGACCCGGTGAAAATGTTTTTTTTTATATATATAATTATTAGATCAGGGTTAAGATTTCGAATGAAGCAGATTTCATTTTTTCCATCATAATGGTTTCAACCATTTGTTTGATTAAAAATTCGATAATATGCGTAAACGCTTACTTTCTTAAGTGGTCTTATGATTTTGACCAGGTATATATATATATATATATATATATATATATATATATATATATATATATATATATATGTATATATATATATATATATATATACAGATATATATCAATATATAGACACACATTTATACATATACATGTCAATATATATACACCTATATTACTTTTTATTAATATTACAATCATTATCATGATATGTAAGTGACCTCCTTTGGATGTAGCTTCATTGTCGAATACCATTAGATTAATATAAAATAATTGTTATGATATGTAAGTTACCTTCCTTGGATGTAGCTCCATTGTCAAATTCTATTAGAATAATACAATCATTATAATATGCAATAACCTCCCTTGGGTGTACATTCATTGTCGAATTCCATTAGATTAATATGCAATCATTGTTACAATATGCAAGTGATCTCCCTTGGATATATAGTCAACTTGAACAGCACAACATTAACCGACTTAAATATGCCGCCGAATACAAGACTTGGGATGAAATGAAGTGGGAAAATATAATTTTCTCCGATGAGAAAAAGTTTAATCTAGATGGTCCAGATGGATTTCAACACTATTTGCATGATCAAAATTTGTCCAAAGAGACTTTTTACAACTCGGCGTAGTGGAGGAGGTTCTTCAATGATATAGGGTGCTTTCTAGACAGCTGGGAACCTAAAGTTGCAACTAGTGAAAGGCCGGCAAACATCATTGAAGTACATTTCAATGCTTGTAAATACTTCTATCAGGACTGAAGGTCTACGTCTGTGGGGAAGAAATTTGATTTTCCAGCAAGACAACGCTGCTATACACACTTCTCGACAAGCATGAGAATACTTTTCTTCAAATAATATAGAATTGTTAGATCATCCAGCATGTTCTCCGGACCTCAATCGCATTGAAAATCTTTGGGGATGGATGGCAAAAGAAGCGTTCAAGGATGGAACCCGGTATGATTCGATAAAGGAACTTTCTGACTCAGTTTTTTTTTTTTTTTACATTTTTACCCCAAACAAGGCACGTTGCCACTTTGGTGTAGGGGGCTACGATCAGGAGCAGCAACTACTGGGGTACTATGTACGGATTTGGGCAGAAAGATGTCGGTTCACGTTGCGCTTGAACTTCTGCATGTCAGTACAGTTAGGAAAGCAGGAACCTGGAATTGAATTCCAGAGTCTAGCGGTTCTGGGGAAGAAACTACTGGAGTAGAAAGATATTTTACATATAAGGATCTCTACTGTGTGGGAGTTGGATTTTAGCTGCCTGTCGGGTTTGTCCAGGGTATCTACGTCGTGGGGCCACAGATGTCTGCAGTTCGTCAGAGCATTCACCATTAAAATACCTATAGAACAAGCAGAGGGATGCAACATTTCGTCGAAGGGATAGAGGCTTAAGCTTAGATGCCAGTTCAGGACCTATCAGATTGACGAATCTTTTTTTCAACCTTGTCTAGGAGCGAGAGACTAGTAGTAGATGCACCAGCCCAAATTTGACAACAATACTCCATACATGGACGAATGGTGGCCCTATAGACGTACAGGATACTTTCAGGTGTCGGTAGTTTTCTAGCACGGTAGAGAGAGCCTACCTTTTCGTAGCGGCCCTGGCAATGTTTTCAATATAATTGTTCCAGCTCATGTTTCCTGTGAACGTTAGGCCAAGCAGTTTGAAAGATGTACTCTCAGACAGGGAGTCACTGGCCATTGCTATTGGTGGAAGAGAAGGTTTCTTGTAATTATTGAAAGAAACCAGTTTAGTCTTGGCAGCATTGAATGTGACCATCCATTTATGTCCCCATTTCACTACAAGTTGGAGGTCATCCTCTAGTGTTTTTGCCATTTCTTTAGATATGTGTTCATTTGTTTTACTGTCATGCCTGTTATAGAGTGTAGTGTCATCAGCATATATACCCATCTCAGAGGCAGTTTTGTCGGGGAGGTCATTAATAAATATCAGGAACAATAGAGGTCCGAGAAAAGACCCCTGAGGCACTCCCGCATTTATATCACACTGTTTAGATGTTCGACCGTCGAGGACAACCTGGATTTTTCTCTTGTCTAAGAAGGATTCAATTATGCTAAGTATTCTACCAGTTATATTTTATGATTAAATTTTCCTGAAGAGGCCCTTGTACCATACCCTGTCAAAATCCTTAGATATATCTAGAGCTACTGCTCTGCCCTCCCCTGCTTTGTCCAGTGAATGGTATATACGTTCAGAGATTACAGTGAGGATGTCAGCTGTTGAACGGGATTGTCTAAATCCATATTGTTTGTCAGTCAGGAGTTACGCATCTGTAAGGTGCCGGACTAGAGCAGTACATGGGATAAAATTCCTTCGCAACTGATAAAACACTTAGTCGCAAGCATGCCGAAGAGAATTTCTGAAGTAATTCGTAATAATGGAGGCTATGCCAAATACTGAGACCCTTTTTAGTAATTTATAATTGCCTTTTGTTAGATAAATTATCAGTGATCTGAAAATTTTGACCCGGTTAAAATGTGTTTTTTAAAAAATAATGATTAGATCAGGGTTAAGGTTTCGAATGAAGCAGCTTTCATTTTTTTATCATGTTTTCCCTTTTGGCAATGGATTCAACCATTTGTTTGATTAAAAATTCGATAATATGCGTAAACGCTTACTTTCTTATGTGGTCTTATGATTTTGACCAGGAAGCTATATATATATATATATATATATATATATATATATATATATATATATATATATATATATATATATATATATATATATTGTTATAATGGAATAATTCAAGGAGGAAATCCGGGTATGAGAGCTCAATGTGGTAAACAGAGCAATAACATAAAAATATAATACGGAAATTACATAATTACAATAATGTAATTTCCGTGTTATATTTTATATATGATGGACTCTCCCGTCGATTTCGACGTATGAGGTTCGGACAACCCATATTTCTTAAACTCATTTATGCTTTTGCATCTGATGACTTTTTAGTCCAGCAAGGGACTTGCAGACAAGGCCACAAATAGAACATGAATGTGGATTTAATGCTGCAGATATTGGTGCGGCTGGTAGTCGTTTTGCCCTTACTCTGTTTTCTTTCAGTTGCCTTAAGCTTTCAGATTGAAACCTCTGGAGACCTTCAAAACACCTTGATCTCCATCCTTTTCAGTCATTCACCTCATCTTCAAGACTCCTGTATGGTATGTTCACTGCAGACAAGTTACTCTTCAACTTGTCCTTGTACCTAAGCCAAGGACGTCCGACAATTCTTTTACCACCCTCAAATTGACTGTACATCGCAATTTATATATATATATATATATATATATATATATATATATATATATATATATATATATATATATGTATACGAGAGTGTAGCCGTCACCATATTTAGGTTTTTAAGACTTTTGCATATTTTTATATAATTTTATAACGTGTTTCGAGCCTTTCTTAGCTGTCATCAGATACTTTTATTTAAAAGTTTTTTTTTAGTTAAAAGTTTGTGGAATTTCTTCTTAGAAATCATTTTATTTCTGCTAACACCGATTATGCTTCTGTGACAAACGCCAATATGAAGCTTGGCTTTACCTGCTTCACTGGAGACAGTAAGTTTGACATTGACATTTGATTAAAAAGCAGAGTCAGTGCTAGTAGAAAAAATGTTTTCTAAAATGACATTTTGTAAAAACTGATATATATATATATATAAACGTATCTGATGAGAGCTAAACAACGGTCGAAACGCGTTATAAAAATATTTTTAAATATTAAAAAATGCTACAAGTCATAAACCTACAATAGTTGATGGCCACAGTCTTTAAAATATACACTGCTTTCTCTCGTTTGAATCAAACACTCATCGCTTTATATATATATATATATGTATATATATATATATATAAATTCAAACAACAAAACGAATATATAGATATCGACATCAATTTTAATATTTACAATTGTAACGTATCGTAAAAATGTTACATATTTAATACATATATGTATATATATATATATATATATATATATATATATATATATGAACTAGTAGATGTATCGAGGTGGCCTTGTAGTAAACGTGATGTAAAATCTCATTAAATAAAATAAAATACAGAAAGAAACTGAAACATGTGTGCATTGTGTTTTTAACAGTTTACGTTTTGTATAAATAAAATGACTAGAGCTGAAATCAAGACCAAAACCTGAACACAGTGAGTCAAGTTCGATAACAATTCGGCTAGTCACGATCTTTAAAAAGCAGTTTCAATATTAATTAACATAACTGAGTTGTTTTTGGAACGATTCGCTGATGCTAGATCGTGAGACAGTGTAAAACATAAAAATATGATTACAAATACCATTTTTTCCATATTTTTCCTTGGAGTAAATTTTTCTATTTTTTTA
Organism: Euprymna scolopes; assembly: GCF_053919585.1. Taxonomy (NCBI): domain Eukaryota; kingdom Metazoa; phylum Mollusca; class Cephalopoda; order Sepiida; family Sepiolidae; genus Euprymna; species Euprymna scolopes. The sequence continues at coordinate 32,904,724 of NC_136489.1, read as the reverse complement.
TTAAAATATTTTCCACGTGAGTGAATACTTTATATATCAAATTCCATCAGTCAAAAGTTCGCCGAGTATATACAGGCTGTTCAAAAATCACTTACGGGTTTTGTAACGAAAATAAATTCCTTGTTGTTTATTATATATTTCCTTAATTTTAACAAAACACGACTGAGACATTTGGATTTTTTAATGGAAAAATCAAACAATTTTATTTATGAAAAATAATTGCTTTTAACATGTTGCTCATTTTCACTTTCGCATATTTCTGCTCTTTCCAAAACATTATTCATGACGGATTGCAGTATCTCTCGATTGCGACTTCCCTCCCTCGTCTTGTTCTTGATGTATTTCTGTAATTCTTGTAGGGTTTAGTGTGTCCAAAAAGTCACTGCTAGAATTGAAATGAAACATCAGGAAGGAAATAAGGAAGTTAAATCGAAATCCAGCAATTTTACAATCAATCATAAATAAGTTTTGGGAAAGAGCACAACTACCCGAATCGAAAAATGGCCAACATCTAAAAAACATTATTTTTCATACATAAAGAGTGTTTGAATTTTTGCATTTGTTTTTTTTTTTTTAACTTTCCTGATGCGTTAATAGGATTGTGTTTACATTACAGAAAGATAACATAAAATATAACAAATAAAGAATGTATTCAAGGTACAAATCATTCAGTGCTTTATGTATTCCCCGTATGCCATTAATTGTCTTAACACACACAGTCTCACTTTTATAGATGTACTAACAGAGCCCTCGACGTTGATCGATCCTAAAATAGTCATAAATATTATATATTTATTGATACGCAATTCTTATTTATTATATACAGAAATAGGTCGTTCGTATTATAAGTACGGGTAATTTCCTTTAAAATGAAGTAAAAAAAATGACAAAAAACAGAAATGTGCATGCGAGGATTGTTTCTGTTTAACGGGTTCAATTTTTAAAAACATACTCGAGTTGCGATCGAAACCAAAACCTTACGAAAGTGAGTCAGGTACGATGATTAATAGAACAGTTAAACACAAAGTGTATTCAAACCTGCTTATTGTTATCATAAATAACTTGTCATATGACAATTTACGTATAGGTATTGTCAAACGGAAAAAAATCCGATCACAGGCTCGTACCAATATATCAATTTTGACTGCTAAACCACCATTTTTTTTCCGGATGAAATCCGATTAAAATTTTTCCACGTGTCCGAATACATTATATGCCGAATTTAATGTCTGTAGATAAAAATCCGTTCTGTATATAGGTGAAGAATCCTCCTCAAACACAAACATTCTCACTTATATAGAGATACATAATACAATGTTAAGGCGTTTCTACAAGAAAATTGTGAATACTTTAAACGCTTGTACCTCTTTGTTCTGTGTTTACGAAATTAGATTGTGAAGCAATGTTATCATCTCGAGCGGTAACTTATTGATTTTCTCCTTCATTCATCGCCTCAGCCGATCTAATAATAACTGATATATATGTTTATCCAATCTATTTCATCTATTGCTGAAGACAACTCGGAACATTTCAATTGTAATCTGATTTCTTTAAAATCGCAAACTGGATGACAGTAGACAAAATGGATTGGTGCGGACTCTTCTATGTTCACAACCTGTGAAGACGTTAAATTTCACGACACCAAAAATAAATTAACCTCGTCAATTGTGAGCATTTTCAAATTCACCAGGGATTGGCGAATGTGGCAAGCGGCTATCCTAAGGTCATTTGCCACCGCTTTGAAAGTTAGAACCCGAAAATGTTAAATTAACCCCAGGCTGCAAAATTCGAACACTTTTACAGTTTGGTCGCTGTGCGTTGATTGTTCGGCGAAAGTTTCTTTTATATTGAATGATTGCGTAACGATCCATCTGAATGGGACACTGCTTTCGTTTCTTCCTCTTTATGGGGAAAAAAGGCGCTTTAAATGAAGATGAAGAGGGATAAATAAGTTTGATGTATTAGATTATAGTGAGAAATTGTAAAGTATTAGAGGTTGAAATAAATAAAGATTTTTTTTTCGACAAACGAAAATAAGATAAACGATTCATAAAAATCCAGTATGAAAAGTAATATAAAAATGAATATTAAAAGATATTGGATCACCAAATGAAAACCATAGTTAATATAAAGCACGTTGGCTTGAGGTGTGACTAGCTGAATGTGTTATAACAAAATATGGTTGTGAACTATAAAATTATGAGTGTGAAACCAATGGTAAAAAGCTATTGCGATAATGCGCATTTATTTGTAATGCTTATAATCACTTGCAAAAATTTCTTAAAAATCGTAGCTTGTATAGTATATTTGAGGTTAAGCATATGCATGCTAACAATAATTCTGACGGGAGGATGTCTGGCAATCATAAAACAATATAATTGAATAAAGTATGTATATGATTTAGTACATGGGAAATTCGATTTTTTCTATACTATCGATTAAATAGGAAAACGTTGTATGCTTGCAATACCGGTAATATTAAATATTAATATCTAACAATTAAAATAAGCCTTTCCAACCACAGATATCCAGGACAAATAACACGATATGAGAGAATTATTATTTCAAACTCCTGGGTTTAACATTCACAGGGAATATGAACTAGAACACATATTTGCAGACATTATGAAGATTGCTGCAAAAGGGGGATCCTTTATCTGATTTGAAGACTACTTATCCTTCAGAATAGTCTGCACATCTAGAAAGTCACCATTCGCCCATGCATAATGTATTGTTACCACATCTGTCCTGGTTCAAGTCCCACTTATCTTTACCTATTAGATCAGGCCCAAAAATAGTCTCCAACCTAATAGGTCCTATTGTCAACCTCTTCAATCTAATAAGTCCTATAATATGTTAACTAAGCTCCAACCCCTGTCCCCTCGCCGCAATGTTGCATCCGTGTGTTTGTTTTATATATGCTTTAATGGAATGTTCGCTGCTGAACTCGATATGCCCTCTCGATGTTCACATCCCCAACAAACCCTCTTAACAACAACATCACACCCTTCAATATTTAGGTTTCTAAATGCCAGAAAAAAGAAAGTCGTTCCAAAAGTAATATATCTTATATATATATTCTGCTTGAATAAATTAGAAGGGGTTGAGGATTGCATTGTTATGATGATTGAACTCATGAATTTATGAACCGAAAGTTTCATGCTTCAGGTACATATATAGATAGAGTAAGGCTCTTTGAAAATAACCCATTTCATATACCTGCCATTGTATAATTTATTTTATTTTATTATTTGTGGACTGTTATCTGCCCAATTATTCCTCTGACCTTCATCACATGGTTAACCGTGACGTAATACTGATATCCCCAAGAATTCCAAATTAAGTCATCGCAAAATCATTAGCAAATCTTAATAGAAGAAATTTAAATTTGGAGTAAACTAATATCACGCAGACTTAATGAACCATCAGTCGTTAATATCCGGGCATAGTTTTATGGTTATGACTTGTGTGCATACTTTTACTAAGTACAAAATAAATAAATATTTTAATAGCATGCGAACACTCTGCTTTGTTCGGTCGTTATATATGCTTCAATATGACATTTTTATTCGTCCAGATGTCGCATATATTATGATAGTGTCGTGATTTCAAAAGTGAAAAAAAGTATTTGGGTGCTATCAGCTAGAATCGAAACTAAAAGCAAAACTATAGCAATCAAATATGATGACGTTACCACTGTTTAACTTAACTTTCATAAGAATTGATGAAAAATAAACCAAGATGAATCTACAAAATATAACAACGTTTTTTTTTTCAATTTTGACGTCTCACAAACTTTTTCAACCGGCTAAAGACTTATAAAAAAAAACATTCCATAAAAATCCAATCATTTGAGGGTGCTAGCGCCGATCTGTTACTTTTGGTTGTGGAGGGATAGAGATTGAACATAGGGAGGCAGACAGAAAGTTCTTTCTTTTTCTTTTAGATGTTGTAGTGCATAATAAGTGATGATGATTTTATTAAGATCATTTTCCAGATATGTTTTATCATAATTTTATTATAGAAGGTTGCGATCATTTCTAGCTGAAGGTAACCATGCAGGACAAACTGCCATCGAACTTGACACACCCAAGTTTCCAGTACGTGACTTTAAACTCCGAGTCAACATCATCTTGCTGATGCTGTTGCTCTTAGTATTTTTGTTGCTGTTTTTTTTCTTTTCTACAGATTCTTCATCCTTCTATTTTTCTTCCTTTTCTAGTTATTATTATTATTATTATTGTTATTATTATTATTATTATTTAGATATTTTATAACTGTGTTGGTTTCGATTTCGAAATATTAATTAGCTGCATTTATATATATTTCCAGATACATATATACTTTTATAATGGAGAACTTTATACGAACTTCAGTGACAGCATACGTGCACCTCATGGAATAGCAGCGCTTTCTTTATTGGTAAAGGTAAGCAATGCCCTATTCTATTTCAGCAGAATATTTTCAATGGACTAAATTATCTATTTTGTTTGACCTATGCCCCATACACACAGTGAGGATATACCGAAGATTAAGGTCATAGATCTCGGCACGATGGTTTTTCACTACTCGTTTGTACCAACATTCCTATACACACATACTATAACGAACATATTCTAAATATAAACCAATATAAGCACAAAAATACATATATAACAAACATATACCAATATAAACCAATGTAAACACACAAAAATACATGTATAACCAATATATACTAAATATAAACTAATATAATCACGAGCAATACATATATAACAAACATATATCTATATACACCAATATAAACACACAAAAATACATGCATAACCAATATATACTAAATATAAACCAATATAAGCACGAACAATACATATATAACAAACATATATCAATATAAACCAATATAAATACACAAAAATACATGTATAACCAACATATTTTAAATATAAAACAATATAAAGACGAACAATACATATATAACAAACATATATCAATATAAACCAATATAAACACACAGAAATACATGTATAACCAATATATACTAAATATAAAGCAATATAAACACGAATAATACATATATAACAAACATATATCTATATACACCAATCTAAACACACTAAAATACATGTATAACCAATATATACTAAATATAAACTAATATAAACATAAAAAATACATATATAACAAACATATATCTATATAAACCAATGTGAACACACTAAAATACATGTATAACCAATATATACTAAATATAAACTAATATAAACACGAACAATACATATATAACAAACATATATCTATATAAACCAATGTAAACACACTAAAATACATGTATAACCAATATATACTAAATATAAACCAATATAAACACGAACAATACATATATAACAAACATATATATATATAAACCAATGTAAACACACAAAAATACATATATAACCAACATATAGTAAATAAAAACCAATATAAACACACAAAACTAAAGAATACATTTTCTATCCACAAGTCTCTGCGAAAGTTTTACATCTGACTATTACAATAAAATAGTCATGTTTTATTGCATTCCATTTCCGAAAATTATATTTCAACAACGTATATATACAAAATGGATAGTGTATTTATTACAATAAGAGAAAATGTTTAAGTATTTTATTGGATATACATTAATCAAGAGAGCACACATATACGGCAAAATATCTTATTTTAACACAGACTTGTGCTGCTTGTGTGCGTTTTATATATGCGCACCTACTGCACCATCGTCGTTATTAAATGAAGAACAAAATACATTAAAATCTGTAGTCTTTAGTATATACGTTTGATCTTCAATACTTACGTTTAACTTCCGATCTCCTTATCTGCTCGCCGGATCGTTTAGTAACTCGACTTTGTTTCGAAGAGGATCAAAGCTTATGCATGAGAACACAAAGAGGCTGCTTACCGTTTTAATGCTTTATTTTGAGGGCGAATTCTATTTAATCTAACAAGGAGAGAAACATAAAATTATTCTTCATAGGAAACCGTTGTCTAAACTTATATTATTTGTATAACTTATGACTACTCTAAATATGAATTTGTTATTCGCCCGGACATCTGCATTGTTAACACACATTTTTTCTGTTCGACTCTCAGATGTAAACTATTCGAGAACACTGTTTAAATTCCGAATGGGTTGAACACGTGATCTATAATCTTACGTCTTTATCACTTGCACCGATATCGTGTAGGGGGAGTTGGGATTTGTTCTTAACTTCTTGATTAGTCGGGTACAAGGAGTATATCTCGCTCACTGCTGTGCCGTACTAATTGCCCTTAAGTGTAGTTTCCTCGAAATGTACTCTTATTGTGCAATACCGGCCACAAGATAAAACACAATTATGGATTAAAAAACAATGTACATATGAAATTCTATAACATAGTATATTTGATTCTTGCTATTTGTTGGTTAATATCTTATATAATTATTCGATGAAAATTATAATAAATTATGCTATTTTCATGTTATTCACATCTCTTATAAAAAAAACTTCCGTTGCAATCTTGTTATCGATTCGTAGAGTTCGTTTCTAAAAACAATGTTCTTAATAATATTTGAACATAGGACAGAACATTCAAATTTACTCATCTGATAGAGAAACGTTAACATTTTTTGGTATTTTTTTAGAATGACGCGAAGGTTTGATCAGTCAAATAATATTCAACTATCGTCTTTCTTTTTCTTTTCACTAAATCGATATCTGTTGTTATTAAATAACTGGTAATTAATTACTGAAATACCCAGGAAATATATTTTTTAAAAGACAACTACGTTTTAACTTGATTATATTAAATGTTAACCTGTAATAAGCTGTGTTTTGTCTCATTTATATACTAACAAAATGACTCGACGTTGCCTGTAAATAAATGATGATCAACATATGTTTCACAGTTCAATATTTTTGTCATCGAAATCGGCAAAATCGATCATTATAAAATCAAATCGAGGATCACCGGGAGGAAGTTTATCCGTCTCCTTCCAATGACTTAGTGCATAATACAGGCTGAATTTCACTGGAAAGAACCGAGTGTTAATTTTATAAAATTAGTTTTACATATAACGACTTGAATGAAAGTTGGAAATTAAAATGTCATGCATCATGGTCCAACTGTGCTCTTAACAGAATCATTTATGTCGAATGCGCCCCTGTTATATAAAAAACACACTGTTGATTTTATATGTCGTGCTTTTCTGCTTGTGTGGTAATAACACTTTTTAGATGCAGTTGTGATGTTACGCTGTATAAGACTTTTTTTAATTTTGTTTTCGATTATCGATTCTTATCAATGGAATGCAAAAAAAAACAAAAAAAAAACAAAGAAAAACTACGACAACCGCCAGTATGTTTGTGTAAAATGTCTTAAATATCGGTCCAGCTATTTCAGAGTCTATAGAAAACACACCATCTCTCACACACAAAAAGTTCCTTTTATATAATAAACGGATAACATTTCCGACGTGTGTGGAATATTTTTAATTAAATTTCGGTAAAACAGTTTTAGTGCGATGAATGTAAACAATTTTGCATTTATTGATGTATCGGCGAAAAAAGATATAACGTTAGGGAAAAAGGAGACGTGCTTATATTTTAAAGAAAATAAATAGTTTTACGAATGAAATGAAGAAGTCGGTGTTTAAGTATATGCCAAGAATTAAAACAATAATTTAGTGCAATACAATTTAAAAAAGAGGGCAATATATATATATACATACATATATATATATATATATTTATATATATATATATATATAATTATTTTGGTTTGTGTGTGTGTGAGTGCGTGTTTAAAGGAGGGGGGTTTGATTTACTTTTATAACTATGTTTTTTTTTTCGTTTGTGGAATAAATTATCGAATAGTTTCCAAGATATAAAAAATTAGATTTTAAAAATTCGGGGAGCAATTCAATTTAAACTTATGGTCATTTTTCTTGTGAGAGCGTCTATTGTTTTTTTTTTTGGGGGGGGTGTTCATTTGGTAATCCTAGCCTGGTATACTAACACAAAACATACCTTAAAAACATTTTTTTTCAATAGGTTGTATGGTCTGCTGAAAACGAATATGCCACTCAGTATTTCCGCTAATAAGTATTTTTCCGGGTATAATACAATGTAATTATTTATGTTTTAAGTTGTGAACATTGTTGTACACACAAGCGCACAAAATTATTGTTAATACCATGAAAAATACTTATTTGCTGAAAATAAAAATGCGATATTCATTTAAGCACACTGAAAAACCTATAAAAAATTATAGTAGGTTTGTGTATGTCTACAAATCCACAATAATCACTATCCTTGAAAAAAGAAGTCTAATATGTCGGTAATAAAGTGGATGCTCATTTATCCATAAATTAATATAGAAAGTGATTCCCCACTTTTTGAAACTATAATTTTTCATAACTTAGAAACTACAGTTTCCTGAAATTTTAAACTTTATTTTCGTTTTCAGCATTCTCAAAAACCTATAATATTAGTAATTGTAAAATAATTTTGGAGAATGGAAACAGACTGCACCTTTACTGAAATATTTTATGGCTGGAAGAGAAGTGCCAAAATAGGCTTTGATTTATCCCCTTAATATGCCAACTGAAAGGGCAAATATCACAAAGATTACTACACAATACAGGACATTACCTTTCTAACGAGACTTCGATTATTAAATACCGATCAATAGTCACTGAGATTTAGAACTTATAAAATTGAAAAAAAATGGTATGTATATATATGTATGTATGTATCTATCTATCTCTCTCTTTCTCTCTCTCTCTCTCTCTATATATATATATATATATATATATATATATATATATATATATATACTCGTAGCCAAATTGAATATTGGAGTACTTAGCTCGTTGGTTCTAAGGGACTAAACTAGATTAAAATGTTGTTTTTTTAAGATTATAATACTATTCTTTAGTTTAAATTTTATCACGATTGGTCCAAAGACTTGTATTTTCAAGATGCCCAAAACTGCCTGCATTTATATATAGATAATATCTTTGCAAGCTTTAGTTTTGCTGCTTATGGATTCATTCTGCTTATGAATTTTCTTTGCTGGCTTTTCTCCCCTGTTTCTTTTACAGGCCATATACACAGACTGCAAAAAGAAAGTCCGCATTATATTTACCTTATATTTGCAGATTTTGACAACAAAATCTGCAAATTTAAGCTAAATATAATGTAACTGTTTAAACTTACTATACCTCATTGGAGTGGCCTTTTATTCTTCTATAATTTTTATATATATTATTATCTATATTGTTTATATTTGACATTTAATTGAAATATTCTGGTGTTTCCGTCAGTTTAAAAAATAACTTAAAATTGAGGATGCAGAAAGAAAGTCTGCACAATAACAAATTGTTATTTAAATGTAATTTTAGGACAGAAATGCAACACAAAGACAATAGGAACACAATCAACTAGTTAATATTTAGTAGCATTGCGATTCTTCAATTGACAACCTGCAATCTTTTGTGAATTCGTTTAATTAGACTACAGCAATACTCTAGGAAAAGGGCATCCAACATTTTCTGTAATTTTTGTCCAACGTTCTTCCAAATTTGAGATTTTAGCATAGTGTAGCTGTTGCTTTATGCAATTCCATATGTTTTCGATAAAACTGAGGACTGGAAATTGTGCAAGCTAATTCAAACACGGAATATCATGCTCTTCTTGATATTGCCAGTTGTGTGAATAAGAGCATACATGAAGATGAGGTTGTTTTCCAAATTTCGACCAAAGTAGAATAGAAAATGCTCAGTCAACGTATTAATGTACTCGGTCGTATTAATTCGACCTTGCAAGCGAATTATATGTCCTGGACCATTCGTACTCATAATGCCTCACACCACAACTGAGCTTCCACCACCTCGCAGCGTTGAGACTAAGCACCTAGGATAAAATCCTTCGTCTTTCCTCCGACGGGGGTACTGCCTACCATCACTGCCTAATGGATTGAACTTGCTGTCGTCGGTAAAAAAGCACTTTTGCCCAATATGAAGAGTCATGATATTCATTGAATCTGACGAAGTCCAGACGGCGCTTTCTGTTTTTTACAGAAATCATTGGCATGCAATATAACCTTCGCAAATTAAATTCCTTTAATTCTTGTCAGTAAAAAGACAGCACGTTTTTACAAGATTGCACTGTTGTTGGATATATATATATATATATATATATATATATATATATATATATATATATATATATATATATATATATATATAAGAAATTTATTACTGTGAGTCCAGAATGAGTTTACATATTGTTTCAACTAGAGGAAGATCCCCAAAGAGAGGAAATGTTCAACTAGCATCGTCAGAATTCATAGATGTTCATCTATAAACTCTGACGATGCTAGTTGAACATTTCCTCTCTTTGGGGATCTTCCTCTAGTTGAAACAATATGTAAACTCATTCTGGACTCACAGTAATAAATTTCTTATATACTGCTCTGGCTACACATTGAGCACACTATTCCGGTTTTGTCACCACTGGTATATATATATATATATATATATATATATATATATATATATATATATATATATATATATATATATGTATGTATATATACGTAATGGGGTTCAAAAGGGCCCTATTTTTATAAACCGATTAATTGACTTTAGATGGGAAAATCCTTTTAATGGTAACTAGAGTTATTTAATCATAACCTAGAACGTATATCTGTTCGTTGGAGATATTGAAAGGATAGGAATCTAAAAAAAGCAACTTTTCTCTAGATTATCGTCATTTTTTATCACAAAAATATCATTGGGGTATGATTTGAGAAAGATGCACATACTATCAGATAACACAACATAGGTTTATACACACAAATCCATATTTATTCCTAGAACCTAATATTAATGCAGTTGCTGTTTTTTTTTAATTACTTATATATCCCGGTATTTTTAAGCATTGCCAATACGGTGATAAACAGACTTTAAACATCAGTATATAAAACTATATAATATTCAAGTTAAACCATATCTAGATATTATAGCTTCTGTTTATTTAAACAACGGAAACAGATTTCATTTTAGCCAGATATTGCGTAACATCCTTTTACTTTTTTATATAAATAATTTTTTTAATACATATCTCTTAATTTTAATATGCTGAATGGAGCGAGCTAAAATTACCTATTTATATTATCCCGCTCCATGAAAGATTTAAGCATTCTTACGTATGGGATATAATATTCTTAAATAGCTCTTTTATATTTCTCATGGGAAACTTTGGGACACGGGACCTGCTACTTATTTTGTTATGCGTACCGTAAAAAGTTGGAAATAAGTACGAGATTTAAATTTCCAAATGTCGGGACATTCGATCAATTTTTTTTAAATAAATGCATACTCGCGGTGGGGTGTAATGAAAGAATTAATCAAAAAGCAATGCAATATAGATAAATCAAGTCTTACTCAAACATATTTAAGAGTTGAAATAGCGGTGCCCATTTCTGTACAAATGAGCCACCACTTATCAACGCTCAACTACCAAATATAACGGGTTAAAATTGTAAGATGGTCACTGAGACACCAAGTTAGTAATGATTGTTATTAGTGAAAAATTGGTAGAATTTAATTATTTAAGCGATGAGGTTCAACAATGATTTGTTTACATTAGACGTGAAAACAAACATGTCGTAGCTCGATGGAAAGCAGGCAAATATAATAGTTCAGCAGTGAGGCTAGCCTATAAAAAACGTTGTTCATGGAATTGCATTTATATTGACTCATAGATTAATAATAGGGGAAATTTTGCTGGTGCTTGTAGTTAGACGAATGATTGATGTAAAGGCTTGGGCAGGGAAATGCATAGTTTAAAGGTCTGATACACTCATGGGATGAAAGTAACGAAGGAGCAGATACATGCTAGCAACGCCTCTTTTGTGTGAACGAGGTTGCTGTGAGAAGAAAATTACATCATTTTCTAGGTTTCCTATCGAATTTTTTTAATGTGAAAAATGATGCCCGGGTCAGCTCCTCCCCAGTTGTGGCAACAATACTCCATTTTGTGATGTATAAATTTTATGCTGGCAGGGAATTAATGTTAAAACCTGACCTTTGCTGTTAGATATATGTATCCCAACAACGTAGCTGGTGGAAAGAATTCCTAACTTGTTCCCTGTGTTCAAATAACGGACACGATAATCTCATATATCAATAACAAAGGTCACTAGTTTCTTAAGATTTGAGTTTTTTTTTTATCGCAATGAGTGACTGGTCATTATGCGCGCGGAGTTTGTGAATGTTGATTAAAAGATGTCGCAAAAAGAATATACATGTCAACATACGTTACATTATTTATGTCAAATAACAAGCATGGGAAAAAAGTAATAAAAGCGAAAACTATTATACTTATCCTTACTTTACCAATGTTTGCTCTGTAAAGATTTCGTTAATGTAAGAGCAAACAATATACATAATTCACCAGTATCAAGTTTGATATGTTGAAAAACAAACCTGTGTTCATTCGCGTAACTAGACATCATTTTCAATTAACTTACAAAAATACTCATGGTTATCGCATGTTCTGATTTTATTTTTTACATCTATGCGTTCCAGTGTATATTTTCCCAGTCCCTTCCCCCTCTCTCTCTCTCTCTTTCTATCTCTACCTCTTTCGGGTGTCTTTCCTTTTTGCCCCTCTCTGTACTTAATAATGGCCGAGGCTAATAAATAATGGACATAATAAAAGAGACTGTAAACCGATTATTCAATAAAAGGATTAAGGACAATAGCTCTACAATTCGAAATCATAGCTGAAAGGGAAAACGAGGAAAACAATCATGAAATATTACCCGCAGAAAATAGATTACGATGTTATCTTTTTTCCATACAGCAGGCAACTGCTCGTTTCCCGGTCGTAAAGTACGTTTTAATATCATGTAATTCGTGTACATTTCAATAGAGCATATTCGTTATTGATCATTACATAGAATCCAATATATAGTAATGATTTAAGAAATCTTCAAAATATTACCCACGTGCCCTCAGTAAGGCAGGAAACCAAAACATTTTGCTTTCTAGCGATTTCTGTACACACCTGGGCTAACGACATATACATATCAAAACTTGACAAATTAACACAATTACGCGTATTAATATATTGGCGTATGTTTATAATATACACATTACACCCAATTACGTCTACGATGATCTCATCGTTTAATTTCAACCTCCTTGCAGCTATTTTATTGATAAAGATTAACTCAGGTTTCACCTGTAAGAATACCTGATATATCAAGTTTCAAGTCTGTAGACCAGAATTATTGAGAGAGTAATTTAATAAACGCAGTTGGACTAATAAAAATGTAATATAAGTCCAGCGTCAAGTGATATGCAATGCAGTGAAATTAGACTATAGATTATAATTATTTGAAAAGAAATATGTTGGTATATTAATGACTTAGTATATAAGAAATTTGTGTTATCTTTTAAAGTCGCAGAGTAGGCTTAGCCATCATTTGCAATAAGTGTGTACTGATTTAATTTGCCAGTTCACTATTCTATACGATAACCAATGCAACCCTTAATGACTAATACTCTTTCTCGTAATTGTATACATATGACTTTCGATGACGCATGTATATATGTGCCATGTCTTGCATTAAAATTAATAAAAGTTCAACGTGACATGACCGCCATAATTCTGAGGGAAGAGTTTTATTTTTTCATATTAGAAAACGGAGAACAGCGCAGTTAGAATAATTCAGATTGAAGATATGAGGGGATTTTTTTCGCGATTGTCTATTTTACCCAAAGACTTGAATATCTTAAGTTTTCAACATTGAAGATAATATTAAGAACAATTTTCGTTAATCTATCAGGAAATTTAAAAGCAATTCTGACCACTATAAAGATTGCTAAAACGTATTTTATAGTGCGCATTAAAAATCTGTTTCCTGGGTATATGTATATACTAGTAGGGAAACCCGACATTGCCCAGGATTAAATGATGATCAACAAATATTTCACACTCATATATTTTATTGTCATAGAAATCCATGAAATCACCCAGGAGGAAGCCCACATGCCCCCATGCAGTAACTTAGTCCAAAATGGGTGTTACTCTACATTGCACTCTAGAACACCTGTTTCTTTTATAAAATTATTTCATATAAACTTCTATCCAGTTAACGAAAAAAACATTAAGAAATTAAGGGGGGGGCTGGCTACCTACAGACAACGTCATGCAAAAATAAAATACACGTAACTTTTCAAATCTTATATAATTCTTTGCAGTTAATGAAAAATTAATTAACGAATTTACCTCGTGCGGAGTATTCATCTACAGATTACGTCATGCAAAAGAAAAAGACACCATCAACTTAACCACAGTAAAATTTTCACGGTCCGCTGTTCTATCATTGTTGCTAAGCGAGGTATGGAATAAATGACCTTACCGATGATGAATAAATTAAAATAACAGTTTCTATCATCGATTAGCGGTAGACGTCGGGCGTATTCTGAAAACAAAAAATTAACAAAGATCACTCCCAAACTTGTACACTAAAGGTCTGAAATTTCGGAAGAAAATATGTTCAGCCATTTCAGAGCTAATAAGGTAAATAACTCACACACACAGACAAAATTGCATTTATATACGTGTTGAGAAGATATATTATATATATATATATTATATAATATATATATATATATATATATATATATATATATATATATATATATATATATATATAAAGATAAATGAGAAAACTTTAACACCCATGGAATGATGAAATAATTTTTTATTTACTTTGTTGATATTGCATTCCAATATTTCGCTAAAGCTAATTTTTCTCATACAGGTTTTAGGTCTAGTCCGTATTTTTTTTCATTTTGTTATTATGAAGGAGGAGGTAATTCCTTGGAGAAGAAAATAATTAATGCACGTGCTGTCTAGTTATTTACGTGTGCATCGCCCTAGTTCCGGGCATGAATATGAAGTGAAAAATAGTTACACACGTTTAGAAAACATTTATTTTGAATAAAATTTAAAGATGAATTAAAAAACTTCTAATGTGGTTTTAGTTTACATTGTTGATGTTGCACTCCAATATTTCGTTAAAATATTTAACCGCATCAGGGTATAAGGTACAGTCCGGATTTTTTTTCTTCATTTTGTTGTCATGTCTTCTAAAAGTGTGTAACTACTTTTCACTTTATATTCATACCGGAACTGGAGCTACGCACACGTCAAATAACTGGACAGCACGTACATTAAAGTTTTTCTCCTTCAAGGAATTACGTCCTCCTTAATAACACCAAAAGGAAAACTGGATCTAAAATACTGATGATTCTATTTTTAGCTAAATCTTGGAATCCAACATCAACAAAGTAAATAACATATGAGTTTTTTTCATTTTATGACATTTAATTTTGCAAATTCTATTAAAAATAAATATTTTTTAAAAGTGTGTAACTACTTTTCACTATATATATATATATATTTATAGATATATATGTATGTATGCAATATATGTATATATATATATATTTATATATATACATATATATATTTATGCAATATATATATGCATATATACATTTCTATATATGCAATATATATATATGCAATATATATATATATGAATATATATGCAAGTGTATATATATATATATATTTATACGCAAGTGTTATATATATATTATATATTATATATATGTGGGTGTGTATGTGTAAATAGATACACAGGTATATATATGTGTTTATATATATATATATATATATATACCTATATATATATGTGTGTGTATGCAAGTTTATATATATATATATATATATATATATATATACGCTCTTGATTAGTTTTATATAAACAGAAATATTTTTTTACACATTCATCAGCATTTTTCGCTTAGATAGCTACGAGTAATTAAAGACCTCCTCAGGCGGTACAGCTTATACGAAAGCAAAGTTTGCTTTTCTATAATCTGTCTCGTCAGAAGAAGTACCAAGTACTAGTAGTTCGCTGACCGAAACATGCTCATGAGTGTAGCAACATAGTGCTTCTTATGTTAAACAAACAAAGTGTAGCCACTGGTCTACTTCGGTATTGAGCACTCCATGTTTTGTACCACAGTGCATTTCATTGGTTACTTTGCTACTGGAAACAATAAGCTATAATTAACACAAGTGATAAAGGAATTATCATCACAGTCATGACGTAAACAGTATATAAATGGCATTGTCATCTTCTGTTCTGCATCCCTGTAATATATGTATCCCTTATTATGAACGTCTTGTTGTCCGATATTGATGTATATTTCGGAGAATCAGAATTTAATTTAAATGTTATATTTCGCGGTATCAGAACGAAGATGGATGATAATTACAATATTAAGGCAGTGACATTTGTATACATTTACATCGCGACAACAACTGTGACGATTCGTGGGACTTCATATTATTAATACAGATCTGGGACATTTATGCAACAGTTCTTGTTTACGTAGAGGATGAAGGAGAGAAGAGACGGACCGGTATTATTTTGAGGGTGTAATACAAGTTCGTTTAAGAGATGATAGACAAAACACGTTTACCTTTCAGTTGTAATCACGACGAAGAGACAAGTTCTCAAATATTAGATGATTCCTTATTCATACCAACTGAACGATTGATACTTTTCAGGGATTCAAGCATTTACGACAACATGGCTCCCTCTACCCTCCTTCGCCTCTAAGGGGCATCAGCTTCCAGCCTGAGCAACTCTCTCTGAGTATCTCAGGCTGTAACCGTGCTTTATTATTCTCTCTAACTTCGTATTCTATCACAATATATTGAGAATATCCTTTCTTTATGACGTCAGAGGGATGGTCAACCAATGTGACTTTATCACCTTTCAAGTTTCCCCTAACCTTTGCACATGTATCTACACAACTGGGATAAACAAAAGAAATTCCTAAATTTAATTGTATATCTTTTAACTTATTTTGCTAATTATTTATAAAACTCGTATTGTTCATTCTTTCAACTGACATATTAATATTCAGATATTTCTAACGGAATGAGCAATTACCTGCATTAATCAATTAAATATATATCTCTGACATAAATAATATTAGTTATTTGCGAAAAAAATGGCAATGGTTCTGCATTCGCAGGATTTCAATATGTCTAATATTTAAACACTCGCCTACTGAGTCGATTCTAGCCTTTTCCTGTCATTTTCAAACTTATCTAGTTTTGCTTTCTTACTTACTGGAGTCTGTCCCTTCATAACACAATTGGCTTACTTGTAAACAGTTAAATTGGCTTACTCGTAAACAACAATAAGCAGTTCTAAGTGACAGTCTTTTCAATTTTATTAGTAGATGAGTGTTGATGATTTGTGTCATGCTGAATATACAACCTACTTTTTCATATAGAATGATATGTTCAGAATGTTTCGCCTGAGTTTACCTCCTTGGGTGCATCTTGTTAATGGTGGAATTCTTTACTTCACACTGAGAAATCTTTAAAAAATCCGGAATAGACTCTCAACGCCATAGATAAATACATTTAGTAATAAAGTACCTTGGGGTTATTGCGACAACTAGCTAAAAAGTGTATTATTTAATTGTAATTCATTATTAAGAGTAGTATTATTTATAAATTTTATTTAGTGCGGACCCTTATCCTCATCTTTTTCGTAGTTGTTTCACGACGTTTCGGTCAACTATTCCTCTGTCCTTCGTAAGGTGGTAACCGCGACGGCATAGGAACTCTGAATCCCCTGACTGCCTCCACTGCAATTAATGCGGTCCGTGGTGAGACGACAACAACTACGAAAGTAAGTAATTGCAGTAGATGCAGTAAGGAGATTCAGAGTTCTTATCCCGTCGCGGTTACCATCTGATGAAGGCTAGAGGCATAGTTGGCCGAAACGTCGTGAGACAACAAAGAAAAAATGAGGATAATGGGCTACAATAAATATAATTAATAGCTGAACGTGCTCTTTTGGCAACCACGCATATAAAGAGCACCGTTTTAGTTGGCGCAATTACCTCGAAATTGGGTATATAATTTTACGTGAGTCTTCTGGTGTAACATACGTAGTACGGGCAATACTAAAAAAAAAATGCAGTTTGTAATTAATATTTTCTCTCGGTAATGGTGGTCAGGACAATATATGTTTAATAAATATTTCGTTAGAATTTGCGTCCAACTATTACAAGTCGACGTAAGTACATTTGTCTTTTAGTTTGAAGAAAATTGCAATGCTATAAAAATCGCATTCAGTATGTAAATAGTATTACGAAAAAAATTAAATACTAAATATTAATATTTACTTTCTATAATAGAGTGATAAACAATAGACTAAATGTAAATTAAATTTAGAATTCAGTTTCTAATTTCATCCGTGTTCCCACGTTTGTACAAGCGACTTCCGCGTTTGATAGACTGTTTCACGAGTTTGAATAGGACAAGAAAGATTAATAACGTTTAATTATTTGTACATTTTTAAATCCCATTTTCCCTAATCTCCCAAAACTAGGAATATTTAAACGAAATCATAACGTCTAATTTTTGATGGCATGCGTATCGCGGCATTAATTAAGTAATTAATTATCATGAAATATATTTGCATTACATTATACTTAATGCATGTCATTTTGAATTCAAGGAATCAGTAAAAAAGGGGAGGATCCGAGATCTATTAGCTTGAGGAAAGAAATTATTAGATCATAAAAAACCCGATATCTAATAAATTCTACCATAAAAGATGTGGAAAAAGAAAAAAAAGGAAAAATGGATGTTTCTCTATTTTCCTTTTGATATATCCTTCATACACGAAAGAGATAATACTCCAAAAAATACGAATATATATATATATATATATATATATATATATATATATATATATCAGACAAAAATTCATGGTAGACAACTGATTATCCTGAATTAACATTAGAAGTATTGTAAATTAAAGAAAGCAAGTTGATGCAGCGATTTCTGTGAAGTCTGATGAAATTATTAGATCGTTAATAAGACTCCGGTAATTGAAACATGTATAACCAAGCAGATTAAAAACGGTAATAAAACGCAACACAACACACCCACACACACACACATACACACACATACATACAAACACATACACACACACACACACACATATATATATATATATATATATATATATATATATATATATATATATATATATATATACTAGCATTTCACTCCGGCGTTGTCCGAGTGTTTGCAGATGTATGTTGAGCAATAAAAAGCGGTCAATTTTTTTTAAACTTTGACCCCTATTATGACCCATTAACATGTATTGTTTTGTGCTTAAATCCTGTTATTAAGTTAGATCTATGTCCAAGGAACTTATATCATGAATTTCAAGTTTTTAGAGCCAAATTTTGCGGAATATTTTGGCAGAGTTCTCGAAGGCTAAATCCTTGAACTGTGTCGCCTTTAGAGCCAAATTTCTTGCCGAAAACCGATCACAAAGATTTTTCCAAAACTCAGTACAATATATATCAAATTGCGAGTCTGTAGACTTAAAAATGACTGAGTTATTGCGTATGAAAATGTACACACACAGACACGTTCACTTTATATATATATATATATATATATATATATACACATACATATATATATATATATATAATATTTTTAAACGTTATACCCATCGAGTATAGTGTGAAGTAGTGAATAATAGATTCGTGATAGCAAGACCTCAGTCTTCTATTAAGTAATTGAAAAATATAATAGGAAAATTGAATTCAACTTTCCCCTTTTTTAATGCATAAAAATCACTGAATAAAAGAATTGCCTTTATATTAAGGTGTATACTAATATCATTGCCGGGGTGGGTGATTAGAGCACTGAATTTCTGCGGGCCATTTAACACGAATAAATATATGGTTTTATTATGCTTTATTATATTGTAGGATTGAAAGTAACGAATATATATATATATGTGTGTGTGTGTGTGAGTGTGTGGGGGGTGATAGAAAAAGGGACACAGAGAGATCGAAGGTGGAGAGTAAAATGGATAGGATAATAGGTTCTTTAGATTTATTCAAGGAAGGGATGGACACTCACTTAATACACCTATTGAAATTTATATAAAAATTCTCATACTTTACCGCTATTGTATGATTTGGCTTATTTGGATAAATGTTTCCATTGTTATATTCACAACGATTTATTTTTCGAGGCCGGTAATCTCTTTGGTTAAGTTGGAATCCGAATAGAATTTCGAATGGAAACATTTCCGTCTACTATGGTGTCGTAGAAGTTTACCGTAATTCGCAATTGAATTCTTCGTATCGTCTGCACTAAGGATTCAACATTAAATCTTCAGATTAGTGAACATTATAACAAATGTTTACTTAGTAGATTATCCGTTAAACTAGGGGGCCATATATCCAGATACGTTGTGACGCGTAATCCGTAGATGAGAACAGTTGTTTGAAGAATCTAAACAATAGAAATCGTCAATTCTCAACTAAAAAACAGAACTACAATATAGGTATAAGGTTACATAACATCAAAACTCTCATCCGTAATTACAATACCTATATGGTATATATATATATATATATATATATATATATATATATATATGAGGTGTCGTCCATAAGATTTCAGACATTATACGTATGCGCATATTTACAGTACACATATAGAAGTAATCTCCTCTCGCTGCAAAGCACTTGCACTGTTCTAGCAACTCCTGGAAGTTCTCATAGAAGTCCTTCTGTGGTAACGTCTCTTCACAAACTCTTTATTTCCTAAATTGTCTCATAATGGCAGTCTCTACAGTTTTCTGTTAACTTAAGGAGTAACCAACTTACTTTCGGAAGAACCCCCCCCCATCAGCCTTTTCTTTTATATCGTAAGCTTCTTAAAACGTTACTAGCTTAAGTTCAGAAGAAAATCACGATTTTCTTTTAACGGCTAATTTCAAAAAAAAATGTTTTGAACGCTACTAACTGAATTTCTTTCAATGCAGTTTGCAATTTGGAGACGGAATTGTTTTTGTTGAGATAAGTGATTTCAATCATGCTTTTTATTTTAGATTTAAAATATTAACAACTCCATTTTATTTCAGTATTTAATTTGTGTATTTCTGTTTTATTAAATGCTAGCTTTTTTCTAGTCCAATACCGGCTTCCATCTTACCTCGAAATTACTTATAACGGCACCAACTTACTTTCGGAAGAACCCCCCCCATCAGCCTTTTCTTTTATATCGTAAGCTTCTTAAAACGTTACTAGCTTAAGTTCAGAATAAAATCACAATTTTCTTTTAACGGCTAATTTAAAAAAAAAATGTTTTGAACGCTATTAACTGAATTTCTTTCAATGCAGTTTGCAATTTGGAGACGGAATTGTTTTTGTTGAGATAAGTGATTTCAATCATGCTTTTTATTTTAGAGTTAAAATATTAACAACTCCATTTTATTTCAGTATTTAATTTGTGTATTTCTGTTTTATTAAATGCTAGCTTTTTTTTTCCTCGTACATATGTTTATTTATCTACCGAGTTGATAGCAAAAATTACGAATTATACTCATTTTAATTCGTGTGAGGGGAATCTATCACCATACTTTCCCTTAAACATGTCTGTTGGACTTTTATTAAGTACAATACTTAATAGTTTTTTTTTTTTTTTTTTTTTTAATGGAGAGTAGAAAACGCATTGTGGATGCGTTATCGGCAGCTCCTGTTACTCTCGCGTCTTCTTATTTGTCCCTCAGTCCTCATTTTTTAAATGAGTGATTTTTCGGACAAAGGGAGAAGAAAAAGCTGTTTTCTAGGTTGGCAGTATTTTTGCGAACAGTTGGCTGAGATGGCGGAAATTTTCTGTTTCTATGTCTATCCTTGTAGCCATGTCACTAGTAAGGGTGCTGGAGGTAAACGTTTTGTCTGGGCTGACGTTATCCGCCTGATAGTCAGGGACCCGAACCTTGGATTAACCACTAAGGAGGCTGTCCTATCAGCAGGTGCAAAGTACTGGGGCTGCTGTATTGCCATTTGGTGAATGGATTCTGGACCATGCAGTAGCTTCTGGTGGGGCCTCTCGATGCCATACTAGTGGGTAATTGTTACGGCTTTACCTTATCATTAGCTACAAATAAAAAAAAAATTCTTCGTTTCTTTTTCTCTCTTAATTTCCCCTCTCTGTCCTGCTCTAAGTAAATCTGTCGACCTAGTCCACAAATTCCAAAATTTCATCATGACAAGTTTCAAGAAAAAATACACGATTAAACCCGGTTCTCCAACTTCCAACGTAGACCCCTACTACCATGTCTCCTTCTCCATCATCAGGGGTCTTCGTTCTAACCTTCCAGAGGTTGAAACCCAATTACAGGAGACTAAACCAGACCTTTTATTTTTAAGTGAAACTGGCATTGGGCAGGCTATTTCCCTAGATGAGTTTGCAATTTCAGGATACTCTAACTTAACTTCTAAATCTGACCCCCAAGATCGCCATGGGCATGGAATATGTGCCTATATTAAAGATAGCTTTCCATGTGGGAGGGACATCTCCAGGGAAGATCCTAACTTACCCTCTATGTCCTTCCGGGTTGCTTTAGCTCACACTACTGCATTTATATTTACTCTCTATCGCCCCCACAACAGCGGAGTTACTATCTTTCAAAGCATATCTGAGAAAATTGACCAAGTCCTTTCTACTTATCCTTCAGCTAACATTCACGTATGTGGAGACTTCAATGTTCACAACGTCGAATGGTTGACCCACTCAAACAAGACCGATGATGAGGGGAGGTTCTGTCATGATTTCTCCATTGCCTATGACCTCACTCAGATTGTTCATGAACCTACCCGTGTGCCCGATAATGACGGCCAGTATGCGAGCCTACTAGACCTTTTTCTCACAACTTGCCCTGAACTATGTTCAGTTTCTGTTCTGTCGCCTCTTGGATCTTCCGACCACTCTGTTGTATCAATTAAGATAAAAATGAAATGTAATAAGTCCCCAGACGTACCTCTTCATCGTACAGTATATCGATACACTAAGGCTGACTGGGATAGCTTCTGTACATTTATATCTGATCTACCTCTGCATTCCATGTTTAAAAAGGATGTGTCCTATATAGTATTAGACCTAACTGAATGGTTAATTGTAGGTATTGACCATTTCATACCCTCTAAAAAGTTTCAGCAAAAACCTAACAGCCAGCCATGGTTCTCTCCAGAATGTGCTGCTGCCATTGCGCACAGAAATCACTTTTTCCACTGCTTCAAACGTAATAGATATATGGAAACTAAAGCCGTTTTCAGGACTGCCAGCAACCATTGTAAGAAAGTAATAAGGAACGCAAGAGTGTAGTATGCTCAATCTGTTAAGTCCAAAGTAGCTGAGCAGCGGCTTGGTTCCCACCAGTTTTGGCAAATATCAAACAGGATCCTGAACAGAAGCGTGTGCTCCATCCCAACTATTATCAATGGACCTGAGGTAATCTCGTCAGCATCAGACAAAGCCAAACTCTTTGTCAAGAACTTTGCAGTTAATTCTACCCTTTGCGACCAAGACCGCCAACCCTCAATATTTCCTCATGTATCAGAAAACACGCTATGTGATATACGTATATCTGTACGTGATGTTGCGAAGCTAATCAAAAACCTTGATTCGAGTAAAGCAACTGGCCCTGATGGTATTCCAATTATAGTACTCAAAAAACTTCAACCTGAATTAGCGCCCATACTTACAAACCTGTTTAAACGTTGTCTTAAGGAGAATACTGTCCCATCTCCCTGGAAAATCTCATCAGTATGCCCCTGTATTTAAGAATTCAGGTGATCGCTCATCCCCCTCTCAGTACAGGCCAATAAGTCTCCTGTGCGTCATGAGTAAGTTGCTAGAATCTGTGTTAAATATAGAAGTAATCAAACATCTCAACAAAAATAACCTTCTTAGTGACACTCAATATGGTTTACGTTCTGCTAGATCTACAGCAGATGTCCTTACAGTTATATCGCATAGGATTAGCAAATCTCTTGACGGTGGCAATCTTTCTAGGGCAATTGCTCTTGACATATCTAAAGCCTTTGATAGGGTATGGCATAAAGGTTTACTTCATAAGATCGCTAGCTATGGTATAGCTGGAAAAGTCTTCTCAATTATTAAATCATTTCTTTCTGATAGGTTCATAAGAGTAGTAGTTGAGGGGCAAAAATCAGAAGCTCACAGTATTAATGCCGGTGTCCCTCAGGGATCCATCCTGGGCCCAACTCTTTTCCTGATCTACATTAATGATCTTCCAAATCATATCCTTACATCATTTGTAGACATTTATGCTGACGACACTACCATTTATAGTACCACATCTAAGACAGTAAACGACCAAGTTCTCTCCAATTCTCTCTCCTCTGATCTTGAGCACGTAGTACAATGGGGAAAGAAGTGGCTGGTTACTTTTAATGCATCTAAAACCAAGCTTCTCTCTTTACATCATCAACATTCTAATCCACATTTGTCATCAATTGAAATGAATGGCTCTCGTCTTCAGGAGGCCTCAAGTTTTGACAAGCTTCTGGGCTTGACCATTACTCCTGATCTTAAATGGAACACGTATATCAAATCTGTTGCCAAGGCCGCTGGAAAAATGGTGGGATCTTTCTATCGATCCAGTAGATATCTCACTGCTGATGCTATTCTCTACCTATATAAGAGCCAGGTACGTCCAAGGATGGAATACTGTTGCCACATCTGGGCAGGAGCTGCTAGAAAGGACTTGTCCTGCCTTGATAGAGTTCAAAATAGACTTCGTAGCCTCGTAGGAGATGTCCTTTTCTCCTCCTTGCAACCTCTATCTCACAGAAGAGATGTTGCGAGTTTGTCTCTGATGTATCGTTATTTTCATGGAAAGTGTTCAACTGAGCTTCAATCTATGGTCCCCCCTCGCCAAACTTTCACAAGAAACACTCGTCTAGCTGTAAACACTATCAATAATTTCCCCCACTCTTTATCTGTGCCTAAACCTAAACGTAGATTCCATGAACAAGGCTTCTTTCTTAGAACTGCACGCCTGTGGAATTGTCTTCCGTTTTCCTGCTTTCCGGCTGACTACAATATGGTTGTGTTCAAGTCTAAAGTAAATAAGTTATTGATGAGTCGTTCCATATAAGTTATTAAATTTACCAAATTTTCATTACTAATGATTGCTATATTGACCAATTTCTGCTGTGCACTCTTTAACCCTTGTCCTTGAGTGGCCTCTGGGCCTTGATAATGTGGTGATGCCTTTGTAAAAAAAAAAAAAAAAAAAAAAAAAAAAAACAAAGCCAGAGGGAGCAATGTATGGATTATATAGAGACTGAGCCACTGTCTTGATGCCTACATAAGTCAAGAATTACAACTTATTCTACTTGGCCTTTTGGTCAAGATCAAAGTGTAGCATCTGTTCCGGCAGATGCTGGACTTAAGATGGTTTGTACCAGTCAATGGAGGGGAAACCCTCTATACTGGGACAATTATTATTTTTGGTAACCAGAGTGCCCCCTTTTTGCCTACTTTTAGGGGAGCTGGTTTTTACCTCACATTAAAAACGGCCTTGTGCCTAATTTGCTCAGTGGGGGAGCAAATAAATACCATCTGTTCCGGCAGATGCTGCAAGCTATGACTAGCTATGACTAGCAAAGACCAGATGTGGGGGCAACCCCACATGCCTGACCATTAACCAGCTCCCATTTCCCACCTCTCGGAAGCTGGTCCCCTTTTTCCCTTCCCCCTCCCTTCACTCCTCACATTAAAAATCGACCTTTTGCCTAATTTGCTCGGTGGGGGAGCAAATAAATATCATCTGTTCCGGCAGATGCTGCAAGCAAGGACCAGATGTGGGGCAACCCCACATACCTGACCTTTAACCAGCTCCCATTTCCCACCTCTCGGGAGCTGGTCCCCTTTTTCCCTTCCCCCTCCCTTCACACCTCACATTAAAAATTGGCCTTGTGCCTAATTTGCTCCGTTGGGGAGCAAATAAATACCATCTGTTCTTCATATGCTGCACTTCATTTTCTTGTTCAATTTCGGTGGAGGAGAAATCCTTCACGATTGAGACAATTTTTATTTTTGTACGTTTTCTCCACGTTAAAAAACGACCCTGGTGTCTAACTCTGTTCCGTGGGGAGGCATAGTAAATAGGTACATAAATCAAATAGGTTGTGAGAAAGATGGAGTAGTGAACTGGTTTACTGCCTTTCCCCAAATGCTTCTAGTACGATTTGAAAAATGCTGGCCGCTTCCAACAGACACTTCTCTTGACTCTCTTTAAACCTCAACATATTTTTTTCTATCCATTAACAAATCAGTGCATGTAAATCATGCCTATGCCATAAAAACGTAACATCATGAGTTTCAGGGCGGATTTTGTCTCTTTGGCATGCTCCGGTTTTGATTAACACGCGCGCTTCGTTTGGGAGTGCTATCTTTTGGTCTTTGGATCATCGCAGTAGACCCATATTTCATTGCTAGTAATGAAAGCACTAAGAACTGTCGAATCGGAATTTGTCAACCGGCCCATCTCCCTGCTGCTATCACAATGTTTTTCTCTGATCATCCTTTGAACAAACTTACCGCGCATCTTCCGAAACTTCAGTTCCTCGCAAGTAATAGTGTTTAATCAGCCTACACTAATATCAAAATGTGCACTTTATTTCACCATAGACGCAGGATGGTCTTATTTTGCCGACCAACTCTGCTGTTCTGACCTACTACACATCCTATAATCTGTCACAAAGTCTCTGCTTTCCATGGATCTCTTTTGCCACTTTTAAAATTATTCTTATGCAAGATCGTCTAGTTCCATTCTATACTTTTGCGTGTAATTTCACAAATGTAAAACACTATTTACTTACATATCGCTCTTCTAAAATTTCATCACGCACAGGTTGTCTTTTTTGAAATTCACCAGGTGTGGCAACCAACTTTAGATGGGTATACACTAATCCCTGATGTAGATGTACATTTTAACCTGGAATCTTAAAATTGGTCCCTCATATTATAACATGTATAGAAATAACATACTTTCTTTTAAAGAATCCACAAATTTAAATCCGTACGAATGGTTTAAATCTTATTGAACTTATATATATATATATATATATACTATATTATAGTCGCGAATATAGTCAATAAATTCGCACAATGACTTTTTCACATTCATCACTCGCCTGAAGACGATTGATGAAAGTCGCTACGCGAATATGTAAATTTTCTTTTTACACTTGAACAGAACGTTCGAACATTGGCCTGTTAAATAGAAAATATGGATTGCAAGAGCAAAAATGTACTAATATATATATATATATATATATATATACACACATATATATGTATATGTATATATGTATATGTATATATACACACATATATATATGTAGTCTTTGAAGTTTTTTAACATTTGAAACTATACAAAAAGTTACTTTTTATCGTTCGTACTAAAAACCCTCTAGTCAGTAAGTCATTTAATCACCTGCAATCACTGCATCAACTCTCAAGAATTTACTATAATACCAATTTTTCTTTTCAAGGGGTCATCAGTTGTTTACCATGAAACACTGTTTCGTGAATTTTAAAACCAAACAGTATATTAAATCATGGCTCCCCAGCAGTGTTGATCAAACACCACCACCCTTAATCTTAGGAAGAAGACATGTTACAAACATTTGATCCAATTTCCTATTCTTAATTGCAATTATTAACCTTTTCATAGTATAAAAATGAATTTCTTACCTGTGCGATTCATTAATTTCCACATTTAAAATGGATACATTTTCTAATTTATCAGTCTTGTATTTATAAGAGTTGGATGAATCCATTTAACTGCTTATCACCCCCATTATAATTAGTAGTTTATATATTTACATTCTTATTTATTTAAAATTAGATATATATAAAGGCTAAAAATATTTTATTTTACATATATACATTTATATATATATATATATATATATATATATATATAAATATAAATTTATTATATGTACTTATAAACACATTTTATACATTGCTAATATAGTTTTGGATTTTCTTTATTAATAAAGTCTGGTTTATCTTAAACGATTCAAAAGCATCAGGATAACGAACAAATGCTTTATTTAACTATTTTATTTTTATCTCCACCTTGTTTTATCATCCTTATTACTAAGCTAGAAACTGGTGGTATAAAACATGTTAATTTTAGAGTAACACGAGCTATTCTCAAAATCTCTGACAGAATGGTTCATAAAACACAAAAACAGGGCAGGTGCTATCCTTATGGGGCATACGTACTATTTTAAAGGGGGATGCGTTTCTTTTATCAAATATTTTATAAAGAAAAATCCCATCCTCAATTTTTATATCTAAATCCAGAAATGTAGCCTGTTTTCCTCTATGTTCACAATTCAATTTTAGTTCGTTTGAATATATAAGATGTTTATTTTTTTCGAATTCATCATAATCGTTTATGCATCTATAAATCTCCTACACCCATGAAAGTTATGTTTTAGATATATCTGTTTTTAATAATGATGACATATATATATATATATATATATATACTCGAGTCTATGTAAATACAAATTTGCCCAGAATATATATATAGAGAGAGATAGAGAAATATAGGGGGAGAGAGCGGGAGGGAGAGCTACAGACAGACATACCGACAGACAGAGAGCGATGTTATTTATATGTATGAGTACATGTATTTGAAAGTGTATAGTATAAATATTTGAAACGTTGTGATTATTTTATCATAATTCTATTTTCACAAGCAATGTGAATTTTAACATTATTTTCTTTTTACACGTAAGACTGGTGTCATGTGAAAAACATATATTCATCATACTCTTAATTATGTAGGTTTCATGAATAACCATAAATGGATTCAATGCAGTAAGTTTGGGTTTTTTCTGCCGTCTTTATATACGTGAACATGCGGAAGGTATCCTACCTACTTGCAAAATAAGATGACATGCTGAATAGCCGGAGATATTATAATGTTGTATCATGCGACACAATACGAAAACTTAATTAACGGAAACGTAAAAATGATAACAGAGTGCATATCAGGTTATCAACGACTTAAATATGACGTATGAATCGCATTAAATGCTGTTTGATTATGCACGGCTTACGAATAATTTCATTTCCAGCAGAGTTTGCCGTTTTTGGTTCTTGGCGTGTTCAATCAACTGTGGTTTAATTTAATTTATTCTTTTGTATTGAAACTATAAACTAATGCGCTTCGTTCCTAACTATAATTGGAATATTAATGTGATAGACCACATGTCGAGGATCATGTATTTGATGCCATGCTCCCATTTATTCAAGATAAAGCAATTTTGCATATACTTAGTTTATTTCAATTAAACCGTCCTGCGCTTATTTAATTCTCTGATCAAAGATAAGATTTATCAGCAATTTCTACATTACGAAGCCAACCAGAAAAAAGTTTAAGTTATCTGTTATTATAATTATTATAACTTACTTTTTTTAAAATGTTCGAATAAAACAATATTATAAAATACGTATATGATATTTGTAGTGACATATTTCTTATATATAGATATATAAATATATGTATACATATATATATATATATGTATATATCGAGAGAGAGAGGGGAGAGAGGGAGATAGATAAAGCGAGATGTGTGTGTAATGAAAGAGTAAATTTTAAACAATGCAAAACGTATCAAAGAAAAGAAAAACACGCTCGAATATATACTGACATAATATTTTCATAGATGCATGAAATTATTTATATATAAAGACTGTAACTATATACATAATATTTTTAGATTCATAAAATAATTTATATATGCATATAATAATATTTTTAGATTCATAAAACAATAAACATATGTATATAATAATATTTTTAGATTCATAAAATAATTTATATGTGTATATAATAATATTTTTAGATTCATAAAATAATTTATATACGTGTATATATATATATATATATATATATATATATCATAATACATATAAAAAGAATTGAAGCTCGCTCTTGGTTGAGCTGTTTTATCTTACTCAGCTAAAACCAAAAAGGTACCCATTTCTCATTTTGTCTCTATTGTAAAAATGCCCTCATTCCTACCCAACAAGTATGAATCATGAATTTATTCATGGTGTAAATATTTTCTTAAAAGGTATGAGATGGAAAGCTTGCCATTATGACTTGAACATCAACAACAAGTTCAAAATATCTGTATAAACTAATGCGCCACCTCATACAAGATTTTTTAAAAAATCACTCCCCGTCAACTCTCATGAAGAAAAAGATCCACTGCCAAATTCAACGGAGAAAAATTCACTGCGCCTCCCTATCAGAAACCCCAGCTTGACGAGGGGTGTAGAATTCCATGTTAAACTTCGTAAAGAAAATTACATTTAAGCAACATAACTGCCTTCAATCAACAGAATAATAAACAAGTTACAAAAATAAACATGTTTATGTCCATGAAGACAAAGGTAAAAATTAATAAAAACTAGATACATTTTCCTATAAAACTCATCTGTAAGGAAACCTAACACATCTTACAAAATAGTCCACCTTAGTATATTAGATTCCATTAATGCAGAGGCTTAAAACGTACACATCTTTTTGAACCTCCACACATTAACTGGCATGATTATTCCAAACCCCTCTAGATTAGCCCTCAAGGGTAATAAACCTAACTTTCATAACGACCCGTTCGTTAGATTAATCTTCCCATTCATCTCAAATCTGGGCGCTGTAAGCTAAAAAAAAAAAAGATAATACCCTCCCTAAGAGAAAAGAAAAACACTGATTCCGTCATTTTTTGTTTCTGTCCGTAAAAAACAAATATTTTCACAAATTCATAACTTTCGATATCATCAATTATCATTGGTTCTCCAATCCTCTTAAATAACGCCCTTAGCTTCGCCAAATCTAGAAATTAAATTTATCCTCTTATCTAGAAGATACATAATACAATTTAACAATAAGTTCTGGACGAGAAAAGACAACCCCTTATAAGTTTCATATTTAAATCGGTGTTTCTGATTCAGCGAAGGTGACAGATTTACTGGGGTTCTACTAACTGAAGTTCAATTAAGGCATATGCAATAGAAGTCCGAGGCCCGATTTACCAGCAAAACCAGGTCAAAGAATATAATAATAAAATCAAGAAATCACATGGTTTCTTTAATAACTATCGACGCTATCACCAAACTTCTCATTTTCTAGTTATTTCATTAAACCTAATTTTCTAGTTATTTCATTAAACTTAATTTTCTAGTTATTTCATTAAACCTATATTTCTAGTTATTTCACCAAACTTCTCATTTTCTAGTTATTTCATTAAACCTAATTTTCTAGTTATTTCATTAAACTTAATTTTCTAGTTATTTCATTACACTTAATTTTCTAGTTATTTCATTAAACCTATATGTCTAGTTATTTCACCAAACTTCTCATTTTCTAGTTATTTAATTAAACCTAATTTTCTAGTTATTTCATTAAACTTAATTTTCTAGTTATTTCATTAAACCTAATTTTCTAGTTATTTCACCAAACTTCTCATTTTCTAGTTATTTCATTAAACCTAATTTTCTAGTTATTTCATTAAACCTAATTTTCTAGTTATTTCATTAAACTTAATTTTCTAGTTATTTCATTAACCTAACTTTCTAGTTATTTCACCAAACTTCTCATTTTCTAGTTATTTCATTAAACCTAATTTTCTAGTTATTTCATTAAACTGAATTTTCTAGTTATTTCATTAAACCTAATTTTCTAGTTATTTCACCAAACTTCTCATTTTCTAGTTATTTCATTAAACCTAATTTTCTAGTTATTTCATTAAACTTAATTTTCTAGTTATTTCATTAAACCTAATTTTCTAGTTATTTCACCAAACTTCTCATTTTCTAGTTATTTCATTAAACCTAATTTTCTAGTTATTTCATTAAACCTAACTTTCTAGTTATTTCATTAAACTTAATTTTCTAGTTATTTCATTAAACCTATATTTCTAGTTATTTCACCAAACTTCTCATTTTCTAGTTATTTCATTAAACCTAATTTTCTAGTTATTTCATTAAACCTAATTTTCTAGTTATTTCATTAAACCTAATTTTCTAGTTATTTCATTAAACCTAACTTTCTAGTTATTTCACCAAACTTCTCATTTTCTAGTTATTTCATTAAACCTAATTTTCTAGTTATTTCATTAAACTTAATTTTCTAGTTATTTCATTAAACCTAATTTTCTAGTTATTTCACCAAACTTCTCATTTTCTAGTTATTTCATTAAACCTAATTTTCTAGTTATTTCATTAAACTTAATTTTCTAGTTATTTCATTAAACATATATTTCTAGTTATTTCACCAAACTTCTCATTTTCTAGTTATTTCATTAAACCTAATTTTCTAGTTATTTCATTAAACTTAATTTTCTAGTTATTTCATTAAACTTAATTTTCTAGTTATTTCATTAAACCTATATTTCTAGTTATTTCACCAAACTTCTCATTTTCTAGTTATTTCATTAAACCTAATTTTCTAGTTATTTCATTAAACTTAATTTTCTAGTTATTTCATTAAACCTAATTTTCTAGTTATTTCACCAAACTTCTCATTTTCTAGTTATTTCATTAAACCTAATTTTCTAGTTATTTAATTAAACCTAATTTTCTAGTTATTTCATTAAACCTAATTTTCTAGTTATTTCATTAAACTTAATTTTCTAGTTATTTCATTAAACCTATATTTCTAGTTATTTCACCAAACTTCTCATTTTCTAGTTATTTCATTAAACCTAACTTTCTAGTTATTTCATTAAACTTAATTTTCTAGTTATTTCATTAAACCTATATTTCTAGTTATTTCACCAAACTTCTCATTTTCTAGTTATTTCATTAAACCTAATTTTCTAGTTATTTCATTAAACTTAATTTTCTAGTTATTTCATTAAACCTATATTTCTAGTTATTTCACCAAACTTCTCATTTTCTAGTTATTTCATTAAACCTAACTTTCTAGTTATTTCATTAAACTTAATTTTCTAGTTATTTCATTAAACCTATATTTCTAGTTATTTCACCAAACTTCTCATTTTCTAGTTATTTCATTAAACCTAATTTTCTAGTTATTTCATTAAACCTAATTTTCTAGTTATTTCATTAAACCTAATTTTCTAGTTATTTCATTAAACCTAACTTTCTAGTTATTTCACCAAACTTCTCATTTTCTAGTTATTTCATTAAACCTAATTTTCTAGTTATTTCATTAAACTTAATTTTCTAGTTATTTCATTAAACCTAATTTTCTAGTTATTTCACCAAACTTCTCATTTTCTAGTTATTTCATTAAACCTAATTTTCTAGTTATTTCATTAAACCTAATTTTCTAGTTATTTCACCAAACTTCTCATTTTCTAGTTATTTCATTAAACCTAATTTTCTAGTTATTTCATTAAACCTAACTTCCTAGTTATTTCATTAAACTTAATTTTCTAGTTATTTCATTAAACCTATATTTCTAGTTATTTCACCAAACTTCTAATTTTCTAGTTATTTCATTAAACCTAATTTTCTAGTTATTTCATTAAACCTAATTTTCTAGTTATTTCATTAAACCTAATTTTCTAGTTATTTCATTAAACCTAACTTTCTAGTTATTTCACCAAACTTCTCATTTTCTAGTTATTTCATTAAACCTAATTTTCTAGTTATTTCATTAAACTTAATTTTCTAGTTATTTCATTAAACCTATATTTCTAGTTATTTCATTAAACCTAACTTTCTAGTTATTTCACCAAACTGCTCATTTTCTAGTTATTTCATTAAACCTAATTTTCTAGTTATTTCATTAAACTTAATTTTCTAGTTATTTCATTAAACCTAATTTTCTAGTTATTTCACCAAACTTCTCATTTTCTAGTTATTTCATTAAACCTAATTTTCTAGTTATTTAATTAAACCTAATTTTCTAGTTATTTCATTAAACCTAATTTTCTAGTAATTTCACCAAACTTCTCATTTTCTAGTTATTTCATTAAACCTAATTTTCTAGTTATTTCATTAAACCTAACTTTCTAGTTATTTCATTAAACTTAATTTTCTAGTTATTTCATTAAACCTATATTTCTAGTTATTTCACCAAACTTATCATTTTCTAGTTATTTCATTAAACCTAATTTTCTAGTTATTTCATTAAACCTAATTTTCTAGTCATTTCATTAAACCTAATTTTCTAGTTTTTTCATTAAACCTAATTTTCTAGTTATTTCACCAAACTTCTCATTTTCTAGTTATTTCATTAAACCTAATTTTCTAGTTATTTCATTAAACTTAATTTTCTAGTTATTTCATTAAACCTAATTTTCTAGTTATTTCACCAAAGTTCTCATTTTCTAGTTATTTCATTAAACCTAATTTTCTAGTTATTTCATTAAACTTAATTTTCTAGTTATTTCATTAAACCTATATTTCTAGTAATTTCACCAAACTTCTCATTTTCTAGTTATTTCATTAAACCTAATTTTCTAGTTATTTCATTAAACCTAACTTTCTAGTTATTTCATTAAACTTAATTTTCTAGTTATTTCATTAAACCTATATTTCTAGTTATTTCACCAAACTTCTCATTTTCTAGTTATTTCATTAAACCTAATTTTCTAGTTATTTCATTAAACCTAATTTTCTAGTTATTTCATTAAACCTAATTTTCTAGTTATTTCATTAAACCTAACTTTCTAGTTATTTCACCAAACTTCTCATTTTCTAGTTATTTCATTAAACCTTAATGCTGAGACGTATACCGCTGCCATGAATCCAATCTTAAACTTTTATACGCTCATAAGTTATATAATTCGATTGTAAAGTCTATAGTGTCATCCGTCTTGAAAAAATATCTGCTCTTTAAACCGGCAAAAACAAAATGTCACCTTCTTCACCAATTCCCAAAGGAATTTTTACTACAAAGAAAAAAATTAAATATAACCAAGTCACCAATCCGTAAGCTGCCTTACATCCATGATAACCGACAACATGCCCCGTAATAAACCATTACAACTACAATATGTAGCCCAATTAATAAAAAATGAACCATGCAACTGACATAATCAGAACTAACATTGTAATCATAATACTCGTAACACAGGAGAATGAAAAAAATGCTTTAATCCTCTATATAGATCAAGTGTCAAAGATACCTAAAGAATTCTGTAACATTGTACAAAACTCCTTCAAGTATCCATACCGATTTTGCTCCATTTAAAATAAAACTAAATAAAGATTTCTTACTAAACTTTGCCTGATTTAGAACATATAATATTATCATCTGTCAATAAAATATTAAATCAGTCGTAAAACACCCCTTTCCTAATTAAGCCAAAAAAGCAACTATAATTACAATCTTAATTGCAAACTTAACAATGATTGCATTAATGGGCATGTTATATAGTCATTGTACAATAACAGAGCAACCCCGTAAGTCCACTTATATTCTTTCGAGATCTTCTCATCCTACCCATATTCTATCTGATAAAGCACTGATTTAATAAGCGAGCTAAACCGTCAGCCGACTAACCACCTCAGTACAACAACACCACCACCACCACCACTACCATCACCACCACCACTACCATCACCACCACCACCAACAACAACAACAACAATAATAATAATAATAATAATAATAATAATAATAATAATAATAATAATTCTGATTTCGTTTATCATCATCTCCTCGGAAAAGGGAGGGGTTTAATTTCCAGAGGATTTCCCTCACTCTCGACTCCAAGCCAGGAACTTCGAAGATCAAGGGTGTCCCTAAGGTGTTGGTGGTACCTACAATAGCAGAAGTCTGAAAGCCGCCTAAAACATCGGGGATTCGTAGTTTTCTCAATTGTTCTTCCAGAGGACTTCATACTACTCCAAGCGTACCTACTACGATCGGGATTATTTTTGTTTTAACCCCGTGTATACGCCTTATCTCCAAAACCAATAGAGCATAATTGTTCGATTTCTCCTTCTCTCTCACATCACTTTCCCAGTGTACTGAGAAGTCTACAATTTGCCAGTTTTTTAGACCTTGCCCATGACGACTAAATCCCGACCATCATGTTCAAATTGATTGATCGTTATGACACTTTTGCCCCACCAAATCTCTACATTTGCATCCTCACTTAATTCTCTGTTCATTAGGCTCCTTCTCAAAAATACTTTCTAGCGCACTTCACCCCAACCTTCTTACAGACCTCCCAATATATCCGGAGTCCCATGCGATCGTGTCTTCTGTGGTACACTCTCTCTGGGCCAATCCACTACATCATGCTGCAAGGTGCGCAATTGATTCTGAGGTCTTACAACACATCCGGCATTCTGCAGTCAGTTGCTCTCCTAGAACCATTTTGTTGAACAATCGTGTTCCTAATGCCTGCCCCTATGCTGCACTAATAAAAGCTTCAGTACTCTTAGCCAGATATCCAGCTCTAAGCCATTGCCATGATCTTTCATCAGCCACTTCTGCTTTATCCAGGAAGAACCTTCCGTGCATTTTCTTCCTAGCCAGTTCTGCCGCCCTTTCTCTGTTCATACGTTTCACATAATCAGACTTGATATCACACACCTCCACTTCATTTGCCACAAGCTTAAGCATCCACTCCTCACTTCTAAGCACATGCTCCTTCAACGATATCTCATTGGTTCTAACACAATCCTTTACACTTTTCAATCCTCTCCCGCCATCTTTCTCTTTTGATACAGCCTCGCCACGCTACTCCGAATGTGGAATATACCAAATATTGCTATTCTTGTTTTGATATCCCTGACATGCAATTCCTTGTCAGACCATTCTACAATTCCCGCACTGTATCTCCAAACACTGACTGCCTATGCATCCACCGTTTTGATTAGGTTTCCTTCATACAATTTGGATTCCGCAATTAGTTTCACACTTCTAAGATAGTCCTTCCTGACGTTTTTCCTTCATCTCTCTGTTCATGATGCCAACACCCTCCAACACCCCCAAATACTTACACCCTGCATCTTCTATTTCTTTCATAACTTCTCCATTTGGCAGCACTATTCCATTCGAATAAACCTTTACTTTCATTTTCATCACCAGCACTGCACATTTACTACTACAAAACTTCATCACGATTTCTTCCGAGTATGTCTCTATGAGCTCTACCGAATATCTTGAAATCATTCATAAAAAGTAGGGGGTTGAAGCGGATTTCTCTAGATCTAAAGTTATACCCCAGTTTCTCTCTCTTCAAGAGGATTTTCAGTGGCATCATTACCATTCAAAAAAGAAGTGGAGATAAAGAATCTTCTTGGAATATTCCACATTTAATGCCAACTTCTCCCAGCACATCTCTCTTTGATGTCAGAACATTGATGTCTTCCATTGAGCCATACTTGTCTCCAAAATCCCTACCATATATAAAGCAACCTTCATCATCAATAGTGTTTCACGGATCCATAAAAAACGATGTTGTAAGCCTTCTGTAATCGATCAATGCTAAACTCAGATTCCTCTTCTTCCTCTTCGCATCCTGCATTACTGCCTTATCGATCAGTCGTTGCCCCTTGGTACCCCTCGAGCATTTCGACATCCTCTCTGTTCATCAGGAAAGACACCATTACTCACAAGATGGCCACACTTTTTTCCGCAAAGATTCCAGTTAACAGTTTCCACATTAGTGTTAGACATGTAATTGGTCTGTAATTGCTGGCATCTGTTCCCTTTACAGAATCTTTCAAACTTAGTGTCGTCCTTACCTTAACAAGCCAATCAGTGGCATCTGCCGACTCTATGACCTTTTGCCGGGCAGCAGCTATAGGTGAATAAAGGCATTGGAACTGTTTGAATCTGAAGCGCATCGCTCCATCTCGACCAGGTGCTTTCTAGTTTGTCAACCTTCGTATACCAGTCTTCGCGTCATCAATGGTTATCTCAACGTTCATCATCTGATGCATTCGTGATAGCCTTTCTCTGACCTTTCCCAACCAGCCAGCCTTCTTATTATATCGCCCTTCGACAGACCAAATCCCACTCCAGAACTTTCTGGCATCATTTACATTTGGGGTGTTGTTATTTCCCGCCTGTTTACTACTATTTAATTCTTTATACAGCTGAGACTGATTGTTCATTAAAAATTACTCATTAGTAAAAATAGATTACAATTATTATTATTTTTTTTAATAAATTAAATTAGACCAATTACCTCCCTTAGACCCGTAAAACAAATAATAAATAAAGTCAAGAACACATGACAATTATCTCCTTAAAAACTTGTACAATAAATATTCTCTCTATATATATAAACTGTAGCGTCTTTAAATCAAAAATACGCTAACGGAAACAATTTATTGCACGAGCGTCGCCCTTTTAAAATTCATCATTCAATAAAATAAAAAGCTATAGCAAACATCTAAATGACTACGTTAAACACAGTTCCTGATTTCAAAAAAAAAAAAAAGAAAAACTAAAAGGTAACCATCTCTATATATTTTTAAATCAAATTTATTATGTAAATTCAAAAATATATATTTTTCTACTCATTTCTATCTCTAACCCATATTGATTTTCTTATAAATTTTAAATCCAAACCTTTTATTTCAATTTTTTCAGATTCATCTGCCTTACTTTTAATGCTAGGTTTATTTATGGTGTCTTTTCAATTCAATAAAAATCCTCCTAAATTTGCTGATGAGGAGACCGTGCTTACCCAAAAACTATATATAATTGTTCTACATAACTTCATGTATACCACAATAAAAAGCACGGATTTCCGAAACGATCGTACAGATAATTGATTTTGTTGTTGTTCCTTCTTATGAAACTGATTTTTAATTTAATTAAAATTTGATTTTTAAATTTAAAATTATTTTTTTAATTTTTAAATTATAAATCACATTACTTAATATTGAATTAGCTCTAGGACATTTAACTATCGAGCTTATTATATATCTAAATTACAACGAGCACTTTCTATTTCCTGTATTTTAATTAAACTAGTAATTTCACTGTTACATTAAAATAAACTTAGCTCTTTAGACTATTGTTCTAATCTCCTTTAAATTATATATATATATATATATATATATATATCCAGAGGAAGTCTCGAAATAGAGACGAAACATTGATGAACACATAATACGGTTTATTCCTTTTTATTTCTCTCTTTCATTCTCTCTCATTCTCTCTCTCTCTATATATATGTACATATATATATGTATATATATGTACATATATATGTATATATATATATATATATATATATCATTATTATTATATATAGCATAATAACGTTGACAAACCTGTTCACGTCAGATCACTGAAGTGGAAAAGTTATAAAATTATTAGCTTTGCCAGTACCATAGAGTGAATATTTGTAAATTTTATGTTACAATATGTATGAAGGTAAGTGGGTATGTATAATGTCCGAGTGAGCAAAACGTTGCACCGCATCTATTTTTCTCATGTGATATTACAGGTAATTAAATAGAGGAGGTAAGTGAATCTCTCTTGCCGTGGGGGAGGCAGTCTATCTAGGAGAATAAAAATTTGATTTTCAAACAAAACAAGATTACAGAAATGTTTAATAATGATAACAAGAACAATACCCGTTTTACAATGGCTGCAAGTAGTACAGTTTAGGAAATTACCATAGGAATGTTCATGCCAGTTCCAAATAGCATCTTACCAGCAATTGCCAACAATAAAAATGGTCTACTCATATTAGATTTCAGAATAAATATTAAGATGAATATATCCTATAAACGTGAAAAAATACTTTATTTTAAGAATACGATTGCGCTCTAGAAGCACTTCTTTTTGGGCATGGCGTGTTCCTCCAGTAGTTGTGGGGGCCCAAGTTTAATACTAGATTTCGCCACGTATCGCATTGTCAACAATGTGAGCTTCACTGATACAGTAAATGTATTTACTCTAAAAACCAAAATAACATATTTTATTTTCAGATGTTATAGTGATGTTCGTTATGTTCTACAGAGTCAAGTGATCAACGGTATGTAGTATGCTTATTTGCAAGCAACAAATTAACCGAACATTTATGAGCCTCTACATAAAAGAATGATAAATATTTGACACAGACAAATGGCACGTTTTACTATATATATATATATATATATATATATATATATATATATATAATGTCTTGAAAGTCGGTCTAAAACAGATATAAAACAAGTTTATATAATGAGTAAATAAAACACAAATTTTGTGTAAACAAATTAGCCTAAACCTATTGACATTGTTTTTGTAAAAGTTCCAGCTTACGAGGGATGTGCAATAAGTAATGCCCCTGACCGACTTCTTATTGCAGTAGAGCAACGAAACTTGGCACAGTTATTATTCTTGCTCTACATAGAAACCCCCCAGACTTATGCATTTCTCCCATCGTTTGATGCAGCACTGGATACCGTTTTTATAGAACACCCCAGGTTGCTCTTCCAACCCCGACGTGACTTCAGAAATCAAGGCTGCATCATCTGGGGAACGTTTTCCTTTCAAAACAACTTCACGATTGGGAAGAGGTGAAAGTCAGAGGACGCAAGGTCAGGAGAGTAGGGAGGATGGGGGAAGGATTTCATAACCACACGCCTATGCTTCTAATCTGGCGACATGCGAGTTGTGGATCGGAGCGTTGTCCTGCAGGAAGAGGGTACCTTTGCTTATCTTGCCCCGCCTCTTGATTTTTATAGCTTCCCTTAATTCCCTCAAAAGTGAAGCGTAATAGGCTCTTATAATTGTGGTACCCTTTGCCAGCAAACCTGGCATTCCTACTCTGTCCTGGTCCCAGAAGACTGTGAACATGGCCTTGCCAGCGGAGGGCTGCACCCTTTCCTTCTTTGGAGGTGGTGAGTCCAAGTGCTTCCACACCATTGACTGGGCTTTGCTCTGGATCATAGTGATGGACCGAGATTTCATCCTGTGTAATCAGTCTTTTGAAAAACTTTGACTCAGCTTCTTGCCACATCTCCAAATTCATCCTCCAGAACTCGACGCGTTCTCGCTTCTGGAATGGCGTGAACAACCTGTGAATCCATCTGGCAGACACCTTATGCATATGCAAATGGCCATAGATGATAGTTTCCACAGACCCTGTACTAATCTTGACATCTTGGGCTATTTGTCGAATAGTAATGCGCCGATCTTCCAAAATGGCAGCTTCAATTTTACAGACAGATGCCTCATCAATGCCAGAAGGTGGGGGCGACCAGGTATGGGAGCTGTTTCCACAGACTTCCGGCCTTGTTTGAATGCAAAATTCCAGCGTTTTACAAGGTCATATGATGGGACATTATCACCATCAGTTTCTCTCATAAAAAGTCTCCTGTTGCGTGTGTCCTTTCAAATACAAAAACAAGATCACTGCTTTCCATTACACAGGCTCCATTTCACATCTGACTCAGTTCAAACACCTGTAAAATTAAATCACAATTAGTTCAGAGCTGTAATTTGCCACATAACCCGTAGAGGTATAACTCATTGCACATGCAAAATTTCAGCTAGATCAGACAACTGGAAGTGGGTCAGGTGCATTACTTATTGCACGACCCTCGTATATATATATATATATATATATATATATATATATATATATATTAGATACACGATATATACGGCTTATATATAGACGAGGAAAATACACACATACACAAACACAGGCATATATATATATATATATAAATTTAAAGGAGATTAGAATAATAGTCTAAAGAGCTAAGTGTATTTTAATGTAATAGTGAAATTACTAGTTTAATTAAAATACAGGAAATGCTCGTTGTAATTTAGATATATAATAAGCTCGATAGTTAAATGTCCTAGAGCTAATTCAATATTAAGTAATGTGATTTATAATTTAAAAATTTAAAAAAAAATTTTGACATTTAAAAATCCAATTTTAATTAAATTAAAAATCAGTTTCATAAGAAGGAACAACAACAAAGTCAATTATCTGTACGATCGTTTCGGAAATCCGTGCTTTTTATTTGTGGTATACATGAAGTCACGTAGAACAATTATACATAGTTTTTTTGGTAAGCACGGTCTCCTCATCAGCAGATTTAGGAGGATTTCTATTGAATTGAAAAGACACCAAAAATAAACCTAGCATTAAAAGTAAGGCAGATGAATCTTTTAGTTTTACTTTTTTTGAAATCAGGAACTGTGTTTAAAGTAGTCATTTAGATGTTTGCTATAGCTTGTTATTTTATTGAATAAATAAAATAAAATAAAAATATTTACCAATAGACTAATGCAGCAAGATAATTTCCAATCATAATAATTAAAAACTATTAAAAATAAAAGAAAAACATTAATATATATTAT
Source organism: Euprymna scolopes (assembly GCF_053919585.1). Taxonomy (NCBI): domain Eukaryota; kingdom Metazoa; phylum Mollusca; class Cephalopoda; order Sepiida; family Sepiolidae; genus Euprymna; species Euprymna scolopes. Next base: position 32,862,395 of record NC_136489.1, on the reverse strand, counting down.
TCAGTATCTGTGTCTGGAAAGCGATTATTTAAATTGCAAATAGACATGTCTCATGTACAGTAAAGTATAAGAAAAACTACATTATAAATAGCACAAGTTTATGTTATAAAATTTTAAGTGGGGTTCGACTTTTGCGTCATAAATTTTTGTTGTTATTTTTGTGTAAGTATTATGACTAAATAAATCTATTAATTAATAATCCGGTATGTATATAAAATGAATACTACACAATTAAAACCAGGACTTTTATTGAAGAACGGTTTACAAAGGTTCTAATGGCTGCATTTGGTATTTATTAATGTTGATACAATTCTGTTCTACGGCCAATAAATCGCTGAATATCTGAAAGAAATATTCGACTTTTTTATATTCATGAATCTGCGATCGAAACTTAACGAAATTAAAAAAGTAGTATTAAAATAAAATAAAAACAAAAAATGATAGCGTGTGATATAGAGTTGTCATGGTTCCTTATTCCCTGTCACCGTAGCAACTTGGCAGCAAATATCTTGCGCTCGTCAAGCTCGAAAGGATTACATTGCCACAAATTAAGTAACCTTTCTGGAATCAGGAAACAGAAAATTGGCATTTTACAACAGGAATAAAGTGACAAATGAGCTGTCAACGTTAAAAGGATTCCATACAATTTAGGGTAAATTGTGAAGGCATTGCGCACCATTTGTTTATTTCGAGGTAATTTGAAAAAAAAAACATAAAAGAAAGAAAAGTCAGTTAAAATGACAACTAATATGGCATGCGATTGTCAAGTTATTTGTAAGTCAGATGTGGATTATAATATTTTGTGTCTTATTTTTTGAAAATGGTTCAGTTTGTCAAATGGAAAATAAAATACGCTTTGCCTTTACAAGCGAACAGGATTAATAGATGATGTATATTTAATGATGGGACGATTGCAATGTTTTCCCAATTCCAATACAAGTACTGATTCTGTTCGAAAATATTTATTCGGATATGAATGTTGATACATTTTTAGTGTCAGATTATTTAATTTTAGGGATTTTTTTAAAAGATCGGTTTTCCGTAAAACCCCGTCGTTTTAGTTCTTATATTTCTGTAAAAGTGCACATCCGTTCGGATGGCACGTACATAACAACAAGAAGGAGAAAGAAACAACCCTTGTATAAGATATTGTCTCTTGTGGTGGTTTATACAAATCTGAAAAAAGAAATGAGAACAAGATACCAAGGCCTTATTTACGATAAGAAAAGAAAATGGAATGTTAGGAAGATCTCCAACATTTTATTTATTATAGGAGCAACAGGATATATTACAAGGTATTTAAAAATCTACCTTGCAAATATTTCCATTAAATAAAATGGAAGAGAGCATTTAACGATTGTATTTAAAAGAAAATTTTCGAATCTTACTTAATATTTTCCTCTCGGAATATCTTAGCATGTGAATGGTATTCAGAAGCTTGTCCCTATCCAACTGAAACAAAATGATAACAAATATTAAAAAAAAAAAAATCGGAATAATACAATCTATATGTTGTAATCCTCACTCATTTCAAGAAACCATCAGTAATTTGTTATGCATTCGTTATGCACAATTTTCAACTTTTCTGGGGTTTTTTAAGAAATGGCGACAATTCATAAAAAAATATTAGAACGGGCTGTAGCAAAACGTCGATATTGAATTCCATATAAACTTCGTTATTATAAACTTATCTTTTTATGGCTCTCAATTAGCCTTCATCTGGTGGTCCAGATTGATCCTCGGGGATGCGTTTCCTAATTTGGTTCAGGTTCCTTTTATGGTCGAATTTTGTAGCCGTAAATGATGTATCTGAAATACCCGACTCTTTGTGAGATCAAGCCATGTTCCCAAAAGAAACGTTGCAATGCTTAAAATAGACTATCGCTGAGGTTAAATAGCTTTGTTGGCACGGAAGAGCTTCTGCCTTGCATTGCGTGTTTGGACAGTAGTTTATCAAAAACTAATTTGATTTTTCGCCAAAACATGATTTTAGCTGGGGGTCCGGCATGTTAGGATTTTTAGTTAATCTATAAATCTGGAGAAATCGTTGGACAGCCTTTTTCTGTTTGTGTAATGTACGCTTTCGTTAACGCCCTTTTTAGCATGTCGACGAAGTGTTTAGCCTGCCCGTTACTCCGTCACAGCACCTCAGGACCTCTGTCCATTTTGAGTACGTGTTAACTACTTTCAGGTAGTATAAGCCTTCTACTAGTCCCGTGTAGTCAATGTGGATCAGAACCACAGTTTTTCAGCTTCAGTTCAGGGTTTATGCGTTATACGGTGTGTCTTGGCAGCCAAGTCACAGCCTTATCACCTTTCCATCATATTTATAATACTTATGATACCTGAAAGTAGTTAACAGGTACTCAAATGGCCAGTCGACAAAACTATTCATAAGGCTTTTCATCCGGTTTAATCCTGGATTGCCCATGTGAAAATCTTTGAGTATACTTTTTTTGCAGAGTTTTTGGGATGGCAACTCTTCCACTGTACATCAGCACTTCGTCACAAACAGAAAAACATCTGAAACGGTATCCCCCAGTATTAATTCTTCTTTGTAGTTTGGATGAAATTGTCGTTCTCGGCCTCTACCTTAATTTCTCTGAGTGTTACCGACAGTTCGCAGATAATATTAATAATGGTTTTCAATTCACTCTTTAAAAGTAGTGTCCCGATAACCGAGTTTCAAGAGGTTCTATTTGGACAGCAATTAGTCTCGACAGACCGTCTCTGTGTGCAAGTTTCGAAGAGAGAAATTATTGGGTAAAATCGTAATTTAGAGGAATCGCTGCCCATCTTAATAGCCGGTTCGCTGTTAATATGGAAAGTATTTTTTTTATCTATAAATGGATATCAAACGCTTACGATCGGTTTGCAGAAAAATATCGTTTGTACAGGAAACAGTGGAATTTCGAAAACTGGGAAAACTATGCCTAGTCTTTATTTTTCGATATGAGAATAATTTTTCTACGCTGGATGTAGGGTTCAGGATGACAAATAGATTGGCTCTTTTGAGCACCCCGGTATCCTTTATAACATTCATGCGTCAATGCTATACTGGCTAGCGTCAGTAGCCATTGCTATAGAAAAATCCGTGTTAAATGACTTTGGAAGTAAGAATTTTTTTTATTTCTTGAAACAAGGCTTGGCACTCTGATGTCTATTCGCAAGGTTTATCTTTCTTTAGTAATTAGTTCAGAGGGGTGCGCAGTTTGTGCATGTATTACCCTTAGTAATAATTTGTCAAACCTAAAAAGCAATGCTTTTAGCTGGCGGCATCTTTCTAGTAGCGGTTGCACTTTCCGGATCTGGATATCTAGCTTCTTTTTCAATGATATGTCCTAGGTACTGGATTTTCTGTAAGAACAATTCGCACTTGTCTGATTTAACATTAAATGAAATAAATCTGTGATCGATTGAATACTTGGTTTATATTGTTTGTCTGTTTCCATTATCTTATGCTCGCTATAATACTGTCATTTAAATATTCGATGGGGTGTCAAGGTCTCCCAACATGATATACATTATCTGCAGGGATATAGCAGGTGCTTCCTTGATCTCGAACGTGAGCCTTTCGTATCCTTACAAACTCCGATAGGATTTCATCTAAAGCATTTGGGATTACGATTTGGCAACGTGGCTTTTGTTTGGATTTTTCTTGCAGTGTATGTCCCAATTTCTTACATATAAACCATTTTTGGTAGCTATTGGCAATACTTGGCCCGGTGTTTACCAAAACGATTGAAACAAGGGCTCGCTGCTTTTGGTTTGCCAGACTTTGGGGAGTTTTGTGTGTACCGTCTTATATTGTAGTTCAGATGTTTCTTCTTTTTTTATCTTTATATTTGCGATGCGCGCTTCAATATAACTCGCATCTTTTTTATTATTTCCGTTTTTTGACATTCCTCAGTCATATTTTTAATAGCATGTTTGGTTCCATTTCTAGCTTTGTTAGAACTCTGTGCCTGATTTCCGCATCTTTTCCCGAGGTAAAAACTCAGTGCAAAAATAAGATATTTAACATTGTCTGCTGTTAGTTCCGACAACTTGAAGCCATCGCAATGTATCGTGACTAACGCTGCGTCGTCATTATAGTCTTTGGTCACGTTTAAGTATTCACATCTCTTATTGAAAAGATACGTTTTGAGGGAGCACATTTACCGCCACAGTGAACGATAACTCCGCTGATTTTTGTGGCAAGATGAAGTTCAAGAATGTGTTGTTTTAAGTTTACGTAGTCGTTTTAAGTTTACGTAGTCGCAGTCGGGTCTTCTTCTAGTCAGACTTGTTGCATGAAATACGCTGTGAATGAATTTTTCTCATTTCCTTACTTGGAAACATCTATTGCGGACCCTATCATGTATTAGGTAAAAAGCTGAACCATTTTCCACGTACGCATTACTCTTCAAAATTTGTGTCAGCAGTTCAAATAGCCCAGATGATTGATTTTATGTTCCATTGATTGTTGTTGATGTTCTAATAGTTGCTCAGGTCATTGTTTTTGTAATTCGACTTGTTGTTCCTCTAACTTAAAATGATGGTGTGCCATCATTTCATGTTTTTCTTCGCATTTCTCCAATAAGTCTTTTCGCATCTTTTTTTGTTCGATTTGTTCTTTTTTTCGGCGGGGGGGGGGGGCGTCAATTTACAGTTTCGTTATCTGTGCCAAAGATGACTGTAAAACCTCCATTTTGTCTGGTTGGTTAATTCAGAAAGAAAGAAAAATACAGATTTAGTCTTTTTTATCTCGTCTGTCGCAAAAGAGAATTTTGCAGTTCGCACGATTTCTTCTCTTTTTACAAATACAATTTGGGGAATAATGATCATTTCTTCATTAATTGGAGCAGATAGGAATATTACATTTCCACAATAAAATGTTCGTTGCACTTAACACTTTTAAGACGTTTGAGCTTTCATTCTTTGGAACACACACACTTACAACAGAAACATGCTGTAAGACAATACTTGTATTAACAAAAGAATAAAACGGATTACAGAATGGAAAGTATGTTTTGCATTGCACCGAACCACCGGGCTTAAATCCGCAACTCGAGCCTTATCTGGGATCATTAAGAGTTCCGGTTTTTATAGACGGTGGTTAAGTATATTCCGGGAGTATTCCCCCTCAATACTTTTATATCCAGCGCTTATCTATTTCAAAAATAATATGGAGTTTTTTCTTCAATTTCAATGTATAGATATTATTAGTTTTGAGAACTTTTTCAAAAAAATGTACTCATTATTACGGTCGTTCTAATTGTAAAGTATCCTTCTTTATTTATTCAAAAGTGGAAGAGCTACAAAAACGGGAGGTGTTGCATTAAAATAAGTTACTTTTTGCGATTTAATAGTTATATTTGTACATAGTCACCATCGTTATGATTGAACTTTTGCCAATAATTTCATGATGCGTCTCTGCTTCTGACGTACGTCTATATCAAGGGTTATGTGCATGACAGTATCAATCTGCTACAGAGAGATGGCATTTCCTAATTATAATGCAATTTGCAATCCCATTTAATCCAATTGGGCGGAATAGATTTAGTAGGCATTATTTTAAAACGCCTTCATAATATTTTTATATTTTTATTTGAAATTTAATCTACAAACATTGTGACGAAAAACATGCTATACTTGTAATAGTAAATGGAACTTTGAACTATACACTTTATTTTCTTAAATGGGGCGATTCTTCCCATTCATTCAGCCATTTATTAGTCTTACTCAGAATAAAATAATAATTACGTCGACCCAATGAAATATTTCTGGGAACAAAACAACAGAATGCATTATTAAATGTAGATATTAGCTGTTTTATAATTTTGCACATTTCCAAGGGGATAATGCGTATTGATCCGGATCTTTATAAACATGGGATTATATATTTTTAAGAAAATACCAATTAATTTCATAGCTAATTTAAGAGAATATAACATTTTTGTCTCTCAAATAGATCCCACGGAATGAGAACCGCATATGTCAATGTAAAATGCCGTTTGATGTACCCAGCAAAGGTTTCGCATATAAGTACTTTGTCAGTATCCATGTATATTCTCTTTGAAAAGAGCATTGTTGGTCCCTATTAAAAATAAGCACATTATCTATATTTGATAAGACAGAAAACGGACTTAAGGGAAATAATGAATAATATATATGCATGCACTTATTATTTTTATTCCCTGGTTCCTTAAATAGTTTAAATTATTCACGAGTTTACATCATTTTATCTAATTAAGGAACCAGTGAATAAAATTCCATGAAACTTTTAGAAACTGTTTACAATACTATTCAGCTACTCCAGTCAGAAAATAAAAGTATTAAAGCAGTATCAGCGAAACGATAGCAGAAGATAGGAATATCGGCGTATTTCAGTGTGTCAAGTTATTAATGAGGTTGAGAAAAAAAAACGCAATATATCCATAACTTGTTTATTGAAATAAATTTCAAACATTAAATGAACTAGGAAAAAGGCTTATAACACAATAAGTAAATAGCAATTTTACGTTTACATAATTAGTAGGGGATATTCGATCCTTTTTATGAATGAGTTGTAAAAAACGTTAGTCCACAGAATTAGTCAAATTTATGATTTCTCCAATAGTTATTCAACGCGATACCTCTTGGAGAGCATCCCACAACTCATCATAGCTCTTAAATTGGCGTCCACTGGCATAGAGGCGTCGCTTCATGATACTCCAATGGTGCTGAATTGGGTCAAATCTGGTGAATTCGCATGCCACTCTATATTCCGTAGCCCAGAGAATCGCAGTAGTTGTAAATACTCTTTGCATTTATTTTTTGCATGCGAGGGAGCAGTATGCTGCATAAAAATCATGGTTCTTCTGAACGTCAACCTATGATCTTCAGCCATGGTGTACAGTGACCCTTCAGAAAATCTATGTAGGCATTTAATATCATATTTACGCCTTCTGGGACTCTCCATGGGCCAACTAAAGTACCTCCGATAATCACAGCCCACATCATTATTCCACCACCCCCTTGTTGGCGCCTTCAACGCTGATGTCGATGTCGTCCATCTGGGAACCACACCTTCCTCCAGCCATCTGGGCCATCAAGTGTGACACGCACTTCATTCGTGAACAAAACTTTAGAAAAATCCGTTTTTATATTGCCCTCTTCCCATTTCAATAGGTTCTGTATGTGCTGTTGCTTTAATGGAGGCTTTGTCACCGGCTTAGCAGACATTGCCACGTTTTTTAGAAGACGTCATCGAGTACTTTCTGAGACATTTTCTATCTGGCTTGGTCAAAGACTTTTTCACTCGTTTGCCCAGGGTTTAATTTGGGAGTAGAGAACGACGTGAAACAACTCTAGATTTACTTTTATCAGCTCTCTTCCGTACCTTTGTAAGGTCCTTGAAAACGTTCTTCACAGTTGGATAGTACCTTCCTATCATTTTCGATATTTCGAGGGTAGTTTTACTTTTTGCTAGCTGTTCTGTTATAATACTCTTTTCAGAACTACTCAAACCATATTTACGTCCCTTTTCTTGGCGAAACAAACTGCCTTGTAAATAATTTGAAACACCTCAAATACCGTGGATTCAGCAATTACGATAGCAGGTGTTTTACATTGCGCGGAACAGTACGAAAATTTCACATTGCGCGCAGCTCAGCATTGCCAAGGTTTCAGAACCTTTTGATATGAAACTACTAATAAGTTTCTGAAACTGCAAAAAAAATCGTTAATAATTTGACACGCAGTGTATATGTGTGTTTGCATATTGAATTCTGTAGTTAGTCTGCTTGCATTTTACTACCTCAAAAGGTCAGAAATTACAGCGATCAACACAGAGATGAGGATAATATGATAATCAAAGATCTGTAGATATAAGTAGGGTACGATAACGAATCACTAGTAATAAACTGGCACCAAATCTAAAGAACTTAAATCGCAACGAAAATATCAATTTACCTTCTACTATTTGTGATTCTTTGTAAAATGATTGGATTAATGGGCATACTATGTCTACTTCAACAAATTTACATTTCCTAGTTAAAACAGCTGATGTCTTGTGAGAATGAAACTAATGCGAAAATTAAAACTGATTTCAAATAGTCGTCAGCATCGTAAAAAGTTGTAAAAACATTTATTTCTTAGTTGAATCGTTATAGACAGGATAATCTGCAACCTCGCACCACGCAGAATGTTTAGAGTTTGAATACGAATTACTTGCATTTCAAGTATGATGCTAGGTGACATATAACTATAGAGAGAGCGGCGAGAAACTGACAATAGTTCTTTCTGGGAAGAAACCGTCGTTTTCTTTCATAAAATTCATACAACATTCAATGGGAAATTATAAAGGGGTCAGCTTTTTTAAGAAGAGCGTTTCAATATCTTTTGCAGTTAAAACCACTAGAATAAAGATCTTTTATATTCGGCAGATGTCTCGAGCAGTTAATCTCTGGGTGCTCAAATTGTGACAACTTACAAAACTTATATTAGTTGAAGATGAAAATATCCCATGAGAACATAAAAAGGTTAACACCTTCTTTCGGAGGAAGGGGGAGTTAGAATTATATATTTAACCAGTGCGATTGGCGTTTAGTGTTCTTCAAGAACGAAATATATCTCATGTCGAGTTTATATTGTATTCATCTGTTGCCCGGGATTAGACATTTTATTCTCTAGGTTTTTAATCTAGGTAAACGGATTTTACTTGTAATTTAAAAATAATATTTTCATTTATAAAATTGTATAGTTATTTTCTGTCATAAAGATACTTCATTTCATACAGCGTTGACTGAATCAAAAAAACTTTAACCGTTTTGAGTTAGATGTCCAACATTTGTGTAATAAACGTGCATGTTTATAGTTCAACGAACATTGAACATTGATATTACTTCCCATTAGTAAACGGATGCAACTTGCAATTATATTAATAATTTATATGTTTTATTTATTATGAACTAGACTTGTAACTTCATTTGGAAAAGTAATTCCCTTTTCGATGGCTAAATGACTTGTAATTTCATTTGGAAAAGTAATCCTCTTTTCGATGGCTAAATTAAGATACAATTTTTACATGAACCAAGATTAGGATGTTAGGAACTTTGTATTAAACGCGTATGCCCATTTGATAGTTCAACAGATGTTCAATGTAATTACAAGTAAAATTCAAATATGACGCTTTTGCAATTTTTTCATAGTGAATCAATTGATAATCTAATAAAGATTGTCGTATTTCTCCAATCTTTGCACATTCAATTTTCCAATTATGTTTTATAAGAAAACCTTGTTTCTCCTTTCGTAGCAGATAAATTTGACTTATCTAAGCAAATGTGAAGCGGTGCAAGCGAAAATGCAATTTAAAATGTCGGTGAAAATAGAAAACAAGCATGCAGGAAGAAAGACAATAGGAAATCTTTAGTAAACAAGGCTAAACGAATTACTAACGAGGTTCGGAAAGACGTGGTTGAAATAGAGTTACGATGGGAAATCCTGTCTTTTTTTCCTGCATCGCCCGGAGTAGTTGAGTTAAAACTTTCTTCAGTTTGCAAAACAAATAATGGATTTTCCGAAACAATCTGATTCAATCTACTAAGTGGGATGAACTGTTGCAACAACGATGCACGCCTATTAACCGTAAATTTAAACAGATACATTCAATTACAAGAACAGGAAAACGCACTATGCGTTATTCTTTTAACATGCAAAGCAAGATGCACAGTGGCTCTATTTATAAAAGACAAATAAATAATGCACACACACACGCACACACACGCACACACACACACACACACACACACACATATATATATATATATATATATATATATATATATATATATATATATATATATATATAGGCGTCGGGATACGTTGAAATAATAAACATGCAAAATAGACGCACGTTTACTAGAAATGAAAGAAACAAGTGATAACTCACACATACACACACAAAAATACACACAAAGACATGCACATGTAAAACTATATATCTATAAACCGACGCTCGTGAATCTATTTACTGAACGGATTTTTTATCTACAGATTGAAATATGTTATATAGGGTATTCGAGCACGTGGAAAGAGTTTAATCAGTTTTTATCTTCTATTTTGTCAGCGGTTTTACGAAGCAACATGCGGGAATCAGTTGCATTACAGATTTCGAATGTTTAGAATAAGAAGGTTTGAAAACACATTTTGAAGACCGTTTGAAGCTGGTCTATTGCTTGTCATCTTTCTCCCTGTTTTTAGGTTCTGGTTTCAGATCGAGTCATGTTATATACACTCACATGCACATTTCTTTGTCACTTTCTGTATTTTTTATCCATAGGCTTTAAAGAAATGTTACGTTTAATATCTACGGTATTTCTTTTTTATTAAAATAAGAAATCTGCATTTATGACAATATACTATTTATACGTATGTTACGACCGGGTAAGGCCGAACGGCTGCAAGTGTATATATATATATATATATATATATATATATATATATATATATATATATATATATATATATATATATATATATATCCATCTATATATATCCATCTATATATATATATATATGTGTGTGTGTATAATGATTGCAACGTCTTGTCAGACGAGTGCCACTCGCTCAGACATTTAAAATCCATGAGCCCAAATACCTGAGGGAGTATCTATTCAAAGATGATGTTACAGAGTCTTAGCTTTGTACGACAGCTAAGTCTCTCTCTCGGTTCAAAATGTTGAGATCAAGCAACAAGCAAGAGCAAGATAGCCAGCAACACATTAAACTGCAGACCAGCTTAATGCGGGTAATGGTCTTCCGCTTTATGTTTTTTTTAAATCAGAGATTTGCTTCTCCTAGAAAGGTTGCCTTCACCACAGCTTACGGGAGCCCCCTCCACGCCAATACACATATACACACACACACACATATATACACGGTGCTAGTTGGCCGTTGACCCAGAAAAAGAGTTCATTTGCCCTTTGGAAGGTCTTGTTTTTAATCCTTCAGGGAGACTAGCCGCCCTCCTCACCAAACAAGGTGTGTGTATATACACGCATATATATATATACATGCATATATATACACGCATATATATAAAAATATTTATACACGATTATATATACACACATATACCTATATATACACGCATATATATACACGCATATATATATATACCCACATACATATACACACATATATATATATACATATATATACACACATATATATACACACATATATATGAATATATAGACACGCAAAAATATATACACATATATATATACGCACACACACATATATGCACATATATATACACACATATATATATACACACATATATACACACATATATATACACACATATATACACACATATATATATACACACATATATATATACACACATATATATATGTACACCCATATATATACACACATATATACACATACATATATTTATATATACACACATATATATACACATACGTATATTAATATACACACATATATATATATATACACACATATATATACACACACGTGTATATAAATGAAATAGAATGTAGGTGGAAGGACCAAAATATTCAACGTTTCGCACGATTTATGCGGGCTTTTTCAAGAGGGATTGTCACTGACGAGAGAATCGAAGGAGTTGGGGCTATATATAATGGTGGGGGACAGCAGCGTGTTTTCCTTATGTAAATTAGATTTTTTATATACATATCTACATTTTATGATTAGAGAAAATAACAAAGAGTAAACTAGCGTAGTGGATTACGTCTAAAACTGAAAAGTAATAAAGTAAATAAATTGATAAACGGAGACGAGAAAATTAATTGCGTTAAAATATCGTAGAGATTTAAAAGATTGCGTCTGGAAATATATTCGTGATAGATTTAGTAAATAAAATGAAACGAGATTACGAAGGGAGTTTTTAAAAACTTAGATGCCATTGAATTGGGATAAAATAATGTAGTCCCCTGAAAGATGGCGTCTAAAAATACGATAGAAAGCGATAAAATGGCGTCTAAAAATAGATAGTGATAAAATACTGTAAATAAGTGAAATAAAAATAATGAATGAAGTGAAACTACGAATGTATTTTTTAATATATATATATGTACTATGTATTTTTTACGCAGTGATCATCACTTATCAAGGCCCGGACACCACTCAGGGATAAGGGTTATTGCAAGTACATATATATAGATATATAGATATATTTCAAGTTTTCCCTGTGTCTAAATTGTTCTCTTTAATAATTATTTTCGACAGATAGGGAGCAACGAGGACAATACCTTTCTTTGTTTAATTATATTCATGGAATTGGAGATTATAGCCGACTCAACCAAACATCGTGTGGATCTGTTACGTATGTGTTTTAGGAAGGTCGCGTCGTTAAAATCAGTTCGTTCTTCATGATGTGACAAAATATTGTTGTTGTTCACATCTCTTTTTTGTTCATATATTCTTTTATTTAAATTTCGTTGAGTTTCTTCTCCTACAATAAAGGCAGGATATGGAATATATTCCGGCTTTAATGTTATTGCTTGTATTCGTCATCAGTTTACGTGTTAGATCCCTAATTGTTAAAGAGTTTAGTTTTTTTTTTATTTGAATGCCCGTCTTATTTAGGTTCTTATAAATTACATATATATATATATATATATATATATATATATATATATATATATATATATGTAATTTATAAGAACCTAAATAAGACGGGCATTCAAATAAAAAAAACAACTAAACTCTTATATAGTCAGCGTAATTCAACTATTTCTAGGGGTCGAACCTCAGGCCATGTTTACCACAGTCCGGTGCCTTAACCGTTAGGCCACAAGCCGTAGATTAATTTTACTATTAATTTTTATCGCTTATAAATTTAGATTTGTTATTGTTGTTTTTTCAAGCGATACATACTGTTAATATGGGCTCCGCCTCGAAGCTCATTATTTTATTTACGTAGAAAGTCGCCCTTTTAATTTGTTTGGACGTATAAAACATTTTTATTCATTTATTATTTTTAAAAGAGTAACCTACGTACACACGTGTTTCGAGGTCGTTCTATATATATATATATATATATATATATATATATTTATATATATATATAGAGAGAGAGAGAGACAGAGAGAGAGAACGACCTCGAAACACGCGTGTACGTAGATTACTGTTTTAAGAATAATAAATGAATAAAAATATTATATACGTCCAAACAAATAAAAGGGGCGACTGCCATCACTGCGGTTCTAGGTTCGATTCTCGGCTTGGGATACGTGTTAGTCTAGCGGAACTGATGAGTTGTGAAACAACGAAACAGATCTGTATGTCGATGACTAAAATATATTTTATATATATATATATATATATATATATATATATATATATATATACATATATATATACATACATATATATACATATATACACATATATACACATATATATACATATATGCACATATACATATATATACATATATACAAATATATATACATATATATAAACACACATATATATACATATATATACACACATACACACACGCACACACACACACATATATATATATATATATATACAAATTTGTAGTATTTCGAATTATACTGAGTTAATATAATTCAGTAATTGTTCATATGCCAATAAATTTAAGCCAAAAAGGAGAGATAACTTAAAAAGTAAGCTTAAAAAAATTATCATATATCATAATTGAGCATTCATGTACTGTTTTAACAAAAACCAAGACTTCAAAAAATGATGAGTTAATGAATGAAAAAAAAGTGTATATCATTGTTAGTTACAATTGTTTCAAGACCATTTCGACAAATTCAACAAATATGTCGTTTAAAATGTTTCAAAAGACAGCCTTTCTTCAGCCTTATACTTTTAAAATGAAACGCTAAGGGAAATAAACATTTCCTTTATGAGGAAAAGAAAACAAGCGGAAACACTTTACCCCTGTGGCATCCTTTGTAAAGTATTCTTTTTAAGATTTATATATATATATATATATATATATATATATATATATATAAAACTACTTCATTTATTCACATAAATTTAATATGCGAAAGTATATATTTATGCGTACACTTTAAGTATTTTCTTCAAAAGTGCTCAATACTGAATATTCTGCGTTTCATCCAACTATAGTTGGATGAAACGCAGAATATTCAGTGTAGCTTAATCGCCATATATATTTTAAAAATTACTATATATATATATATATATATATATATATATATATATATATATATATATATATATATTAGGATAAATATTGGGAGCCAAAAACACAACTACAAGAAAAGAAAATAGATGTTACATAGAAAACATGGGGACTAAAGCATTACAAATTAATGGAAGTTTGAAAAACAACTTCAGACTCTCAAGATATTTATGTACAGTATTTTTAAATCAAATATATATATATATATATATATATATATATATATATATATATATATATAGCGCGAGATGCTTTGAAAAGAACTAAAATGCTCACGCGTAATTATGCGATCTAATTTAATAAAAACAAAAGAAGTGTGTTACATATTACTGTGACTAAAATAGTTTAAAAATGCGTTGTTGAATATGAGACGAACGCGTCTTGAATGCTATTTTTCGTTTCGTTTCGTATTTTATTCCGTATTATTGTTGATGATTTGTTTTGATTCCTAAAAGCCTTTCAATAGCAGATCGACTACAATGAAGCCATGTTATCGTACTTTTTACAAAAGACGTAAGTACTCGTCGAATATTTCTAACTTTTAATCCCGGGTTTTAAAAAGTGGCTTGGAATCCGACATAAGACACTGATAAGCACATTGGAATGCACAGCAACGACACAGCAACATTAGGATAAATATTGGGAGCCAAAAACACAACTACAAGAAAAGAAAATAGATGTTACATAGAAAACATGGAGACTAAAGCATTATAAATTAATGGAAGTTTGAAAAACAACCCCAGACTCTCAAGACGATATTTGTGTACAGTATTTTTTAATCAAAATAAATTAATCGGATAATTAGAATATAGCCTTACACGAGTTATTAGATGCATCATCATGACACAAGTGCATTCCTTAAGCGGCGAACAGGCATAAATCAGGTCTTACATTTTTCTTTTTCAAGTGACTCTTTAAAAACCCTGTTCTTACGATCTTCCTTGAAATATGAATGGAACAAAAGTTGTTTTTTTTTATAATAAGAAAGTTGTCGTTGGATAATTTAAAAACTTAAAAAAAAAACATTTTCTTACTAAACATTATTAAAAAACGAACAAAATTACAAAAGATTGGTATAGTAATCAATTGTAAATCCTCGCCGCATTTAAAGAAATGGGTTTGCCATTATTAAAACAAGTTTTTTTTTCTTTTATTCATCCGGACCATTTGCAATTATTTTCTTATTTTTCTATTTCGTGCCCTTGTTAAGATTGGTAAGATTATCAGCGACGGTCGGTATAATCCGGCGGTTGAACTTGGTTCCCGCCAAGCTGATAGGATCCTTAGATACGTTGTGTTTAAAATCCAAACAAACAGCATATATGTATGCATATATATATATATATATTTTTTTTATGTTTCTTTTTTCATTTTGAATTCATTGTATTTAATAAGGTAATTTTATGTCAAAATAGACATAAACTATTAAAAGACTTTTATGAAACTAAATAGTACTTGCACTGAAAAATCATTTTCTAGCCACGCCTAATGTACATTTCCGCGCCAGACCTATTCATTACTCTTTTCCTCAACATTTTCTTTTGACCAGTCGCCTTTTCGTCTCATTTATTTTATTCAGTTCTTCTCTTTGACACATCTTTAATTTCCTCAGATCTTCCATTCTTTGAACAGCAATTTTCCTTCAAAGATATTTGATCAATGCTCTTTCAAGTTTCTCCTATAAATGGCTTTAAATTCCCATCAAAACAAGTAGGAATATTAAAGATCTTCGGCATAAATCAGTCATCTAGTTGATTTTGAGTTTATGCATTCATTTTCTTAAATAAATTGCTACAACATAAAGCACTATACAACCTTTCTTTTTTAATGTGCAATATTCTTTTAATAGCATTATTTGATTTTATATAATACTAAAAAGAGAAACTATCAATTTACTAAAGGTACATAACCTTGTACGGAAGAGTATGAAGTTTAGTGAACACTTTTTACGACAGAATTGGGTGTAAACGATCCAAATACACTGGACTCAGATGAATTGACTCCTGAAATCTTGATAAAATATGATAAATGATTTATGGAATCTTTCATTGATTTCATCACTGGAAATTATTGACGAAGTATTTACATTATTTTCAATGAACGCATCATTTTTGTAATGTTTTCTGAGAAAATTAATATTTTTATATTATTTGGATTATTTGCACCGGTATTCTAATCTTGGATGTTATCTTCAAAACGATGTGTTTGTTGAAACTTTCTTCAGTTCTATTAAGTAGAGTTGAGCGTTCTTAAATCATTTATAATGGTAATCACTATTTAATATTTATTTTTCGAGTATTTTACTCGTCTTTTACCAGTTGAAATATCAGTTGGATATTGCTTTGAAATACGGTAGTACATACATACATACATACATACATATATACCGCCACCCTTAAGTTAGACACTTTATCAAACCTCCATTACTAACGATTACTACGATATTAACCCATTGCTTACTGTACACGCAGTAACCCTTATCCCAAAGTCGATTCCGGGCCTTGAGCAGTGGTGACTTCCATGTAACAAATACAAACACACACACACACACACACACACACACACACACACACACACATATATATATATATACATATGTATATATATATATATTGAATGAATATATACATATATATACATATATATATATATATATATATATAATGAATGACAAAGTCTATATTCCAATGTTCATGACGTTGACCATCTTTCAATTTATTCCTTTAATTCAGTTGACATTTACAATATATACACATTCACAGGCAAACACATACACGCGCACATATAATATATATATATGTGTGTGTGTGTATGAGTGTGTGAGCGCGTATGTGTGTGCCTGTGAATATGTGTATATATTTGCGTATACATATATGTATATTAGATTATATTAGCATCCAGTTTTCATGTCTGACGTTAGTTCCGTGCGCTAGAGATGAAGGGTGGTGATGAACTTGTTCCCTTGTGTCGGGCTTCCTATTCACGGCTGGCGTACGTGTTCTTTACTTCTTGTGATGCCGTGATAAGTTGGAATTTCCACAAGTCTTTTAGTAAGCCAGTGCTTCCCAGCTTCCCATGTCTCTTTTACACGAGTCATTTAATCGAAACTGAAGTCGACGTTAATTTTCTTCCCGGCTATTCGTTCTACATACAGTAGGCTTTTGGGGGTCCTGCCGTCCTGCATCCAGAGGTGTTGTCCAAGTAAGCCTAATCAACGCTGCGGCATGTTTACATACGTGGCAAATTCTCACACAACGACCACGGTGCTGGTGATGAAGTTTGTCAATGTGATACCCTGTGTTTATGTGAAAAAGGGTAGGCGCACTTTTCTTGATGTGCATACATCACCTCGTAAATCAGCGTGCTCAGCATGCAAAACTATTGCACAGTCAGTATAGCATTGATTGCTTATTTTCAGTTTTCTCACGTCCTGGCATAATGTCAAGGGTTTCATGTCTTCAAGTTAGGAGTTATTGCTGGTGATTGGGAAAGCATACATGATGTTGGTCTCTGTCAAACGAATCGTTACTTAATAGTTATCACATGCGTTAAGGAAATGGTTCATAAAGTGTCAAGGTCTTCACCTATGGGCAGCAAGTGTACGTCGGCCGCGAACAGAATGTCGTAAATTAAGATACATGGATGTGTATTCTGTCTCTCAATCCAACTACCCTCTGAACACATTGCGTGGACGTAAATCACCTCTGTAAAAATCATCAAAATCCTCGATAAGCATTACTGCAAAGTAGATACAAAATATGGCCATGACCACTAAGTTCCTCGCATCAACCCCGGAGTATATTGTTTCATCGAAGTGGACAATACCCTTAATTTCCACGTCTTTTATCATAATTTCGCAAGAGTTAGTGCATCCAGTTTTCATGTCTGATATATATATATATATATATATATATATATATATATATATATATATATATATATATATGATAATTATAAATGCCTACAGACACTAGTGCGCTGGTGTTTCATCCTTCTGGCGGCATCAGTGCAGGGTGACACAGTTACTGTTTGGTTGGGAGATGCTAATCCGACAACGAAATCTTTCACTCTATTAACCAGGAACAAATTATCTCGGTCAACCATAACCACAAGCAGTATCGGTGAAATTTCAACATTTATGTTTTAATGTCTTAACGTCATTCAGAGTAATCTAATGATTATAACATCATGATCTGAGCATGCAATCTAAAGTTACCGACTTTAAAATACAATAAACTCTTTTGGACTTTTTAATGTGCATACGCTTCAGGATAATGCCTGTGTGCAAGAGCGCAAAACAGTCATTGTTTGTCTGGAGTTGGAAAAGCATAACATTAACATAGCCGCATTAACGACTCGCAGGTGTAACATATGTGTGAAACGACTCGCAGGTGTATCATATGTGACAGATATAAAAGGAGGATATTATTTTTATTGGAGTTCGAAGAGGGATGTTGAGACAAAAACTTCGGTTTTTAGATTTTCTATAGGACCGGGTTCGGCCCATACACTCGCGTCTCTTTTGCAAAGTGTTTATCTGATCGCATTATGATTTGCTTATAAGATAAACTCAATCTTATATTGTCGATATCAACATGACGTATGGTTTATATACACTTAATTGTCATGCGTACGTATGTATGTGACGAAAGGTTCATCTGAATATGTGTATGTATCTCTAAATGTTTATGGTGGTTCTTCACTAATTGAAACCTAGATTGCAGTCAAGGTGTGTGTTCTTAGCATATTATCAGTGTATAATTAACTCCTTCCTTTAACACTTTTAACCATGCCATGTAATTAGTTATGTGCTTTTTAGTGGTTGTGGGTGCATGTGTGTACGTGTGTGTTGACATATTACACGAATGCATAAACGTGCACAGCTAGTTCTGCTGCTGCCTTTTTGAAGAGTAATTCGATCATCTTGAGGGAGTTGATTCTCTTGACAAAATAGACGCGTGCAAGATACTCAAGATGGTCCCCCCTCAAGCATTACGTTTAGCAGAGGAGTGATCGATTATATTTACTTGGGTGGCTAGTTCTTACACATCCAAGGTGTGAGATGATATCTTTATCAGATCATCTTATTCTGTTGACCTCCTCCATCCAGCGAACCTGATCACGTGACAACAACTCTACTGGATCAGCTATCAGGTTCTTTTCCGGTGCAAATTGTCCAATTTATAGCCGTGACAAGTTTACACATCTGTTAACAATCCATACCTTCCAATATAAACTATTTTGACAATTCACTGGATTGATAGATAAATAGATAGACGGATAGACATATCGATCATACGCAGCAATATATAGATAAATCGTCCGACAAATAGAGAACAAATAATTTCTAATGTTCCACAACTAAATAACATCTAAATAACAGCGGCCATAAAAGCGGGTGATTGTAATTTTAAAGGACTTTCATTACACATTTTCTACAAGCTGTTTCGGCTATTTGCCCTCTAGGACTATGACCGAGTCGAAATTCGACTTAAAGCTCATACCCGAGTTTGACGGGTCCACGTCATTGTCGACTGGGTTGAAAGGGTCGAGCTGATGTGCGACCTTTGTGAGGTAAAAAGTGTACACACTGTGATTCCCCTTAGATTGGCTGGGGGTGCCTTAAGTGTGTATCAGCAACTCAGTGCTGCCGAAAAGGGAGATGTCACCGCAATTAAAGCTGCGCTGTACAAGGCATTCGCCATGGATCCTTGTACGGCCTATGGAACATTTGCTTCCCGAAAACTTCTACCGGAGGAAAGCATGGACGTTTTCTTCGCGGAGTTAAAGAAACTCGCAGTCCTATTCGGTGGAGGAGTGTCGGAGCGGACGCTCGCGTACACATTTGTGGCGGGCCTTCCCACTCGGGTGAAGCAGCTATTGGGAGCCTCATCCAGCGTTTCAACAACGCCCATGGAACACCTGATGGAACGTGCTCGAGCCATCATCAAAGATGAGGAGGACCTGGAGGAACCAGTTGTGATGGCGACACAGACAGGCCAGGTTGGCGCTCGGAGATTCCGAATCAGAACCCTGAAAGCAATCGGAAATGTTTTCTCTGCGACCGACGCGGACATTTTGCAAGGAATTGCACAAATAGGGGTGTGTGCGCTGTTTTAATTGTGGCGGTTTGGGCATCTAGCCCAAAACTGTGCGGGAAACTTATCAGCGAGCAAAATTTGAACAAGGCGCAACCAGTGATGCCCGTCTACGTAAATAGGATACCCTGCTCAGCACTTCTCGACTCAGGTTGTTCGCATACTATAGTGAGGTCCAGACATGCTTTGGAGCTGGAACTGTCGAGGTCTACACGGTCACCAGTGCAGCCACTAAGATCAATGTTCTCGTGACCCAAGGAAATCTCGTGGGGTTTGACCTGGTTCTCGGAGGCGATGCCATCAAGGCGCTGGGGGAAGTCGCAATTCATCGGCATGGAAAAGTGCGATTCTTGGAGGCCCCAGTGTGTGCAGCGCTCCACATCGATCGGCTGGATTTGACAGAGGACTACGACTCTCGCAAGAGGGCCTGGATTGCATCTTGGAAGTGGACCGAGGGAAGGGCACCGACTAAACTCAATAATGGGGTTACAGAGTACTCTATACCCAGTGAGGCCCGATCAGAATACGAAAGGGAACTAAAGGCGTGGATCCAAGATGGCTGGTTAATCCCCTACCCTGAGGACACGCTTGGGCCTCCCAAGGGTCTAATACCCTTGATGGCAGTAGTCCAGCATAACAAGTCGAACATACGGCCGGTGCTGGACTATAGGGAGCTTAACAAGCATATTGAAGCCTTCACTGCCGATGCTGACGTATGCGCCAGCAAGTTGAAGGAATGGCGTCAGCAAGTCACTAATGTCTCGATATTGGATTTGCGAAAAGCCTATTTACAGGTGTGAGTTGATGAGACGTTGTGACCGTTCCAGACTGTTTGGTTCCAGGGGCAGAGGTACTGCCTTACACGCCTTGGCTTTGGCCTAAATGTGGCATCACAGATTATGAAGACTATTGTCAACACAGTATTGTCCCAAGAAAAGCCCATGAAGGGCTCAACGTCAGCTTACATTGATGACGTATACGTCAATGAAAATGTACAGTCTGCGTCGTGTGTCAAAGAAAAGTTGGCTCAGTTTGGTCTGGAATGCAAGAATCCCGAACGTTTGAGGGAAGGAGCACGTGTATTGGGATTGGATGTTTATGAGGAAGATGGCACCCTACAATGGAGGCGTGGCAGCGAAATTCCAAGCACCCCCAACATCGTTACAAGTCGGACCGTTTTTTCTTGGTGTGGAAAACTTGTTGGTCACCTACCGGCCTGTGGGTGGCTCCGCGTAGCTGTTGGTGTAATTAAACGCGCAGCTGTTTGTGTGATTAAACGCAGAGCAAATTTAACAACCACGGGTTGGGATGACATATCCGATGATGTCCTACTAACTCTGATGATTAAAGAGGCACTGGAGAGATTGAACAAGAAGGACCCTGTGGGCGGTGGTGTGTTAACGGAGACAACGTAGGTGTGTGGGTTGATGCCAGTTCTTTGGCGTTGGGAGTATCGTTGGAGCAAGGAGGAAATGTGTTCGAAGATGCATGTTGGCTGCCGCCCGTAACAGATTCTCGGCATATCAACCTGGCAGAGCTGGACGCCGTTGTAAAGGGGATAAATCTGGCCCTGCAGTGGCAGTCTAAGAAGTTGACCTCGTACACAGATTCTCTCTGTGTCTACCACTGGGTGTCTGACACACTTTCAGGACGGACACGAATCCGTACCAAGGCAGCAAGCGAAATGTTAATACGAAGAAGGCTAGACTTGCTAAAAAACCTGGTTTCTGAGTATGAGCTATCACTGAGCGTCACTCTGGTGCCATCACATTGTAATTGTGCTGACCAACTGACCCGAGTACCTCACAAATGGTATGAAACCGCGAAGATGGGAATGGAGATTACTGCTCGATCTTGTGCAGTTGCAATCGACACATGTTAAATACAAAAAATTCACGCACAGAGCGGACATCCGGGTATCAAGAGGACCCTTTATTTTGTGAGGCGCATATACCCAGCAGTGACCAAGACGGATGTCAGACAGATTATCAGAAATTGTGAGGCTTGCCAGTCTATTGATCCGGCACCAGAACGATGGCTGAAGGGTCAATTGGAAGTTGAGGGTGTGTGGCAGCGGCTGGCCATGGATATCACCCATTACAGTGGCAAGCCCTTTCTAACTCTCATTGATTGCGGGCCTACGAGATTTGCGGTGTGGCGGCAGATGACCAGACAGGATTCGGCAAATATTGTTCGCAACCTATCATCCATTTTTTTTGAGCGAGGTGCGCCGGAAGAGCTCCTGACTGGCAATGATGCAGCGTTTTGTAGCCAGCAAGTCCGGCAGCTGTTAGATGAGTAGGGCGTCCGACGACGATTGCGATGTGCGCATGTGCCGTCAGGAAATGGCATTGCTGAAAGAAGATATCGCAGCATCAAAAGAATTGCTGCCAGGAAGCGATGTACTATTACGGACGTCACATATTGGTATAACATTACGCCAAAGGATGGGACGTCTCCTTCAACCGCACCTGCGAATGCTATTAACACATACCGAGTCGGAGAAAAAGGAATCAACACTACGCAGCCAGCCGACAAGGGAACATGTAACATATATGAAGTGCGAGATCCAGTGTGGGTGCGGCCCCCAGGAAATCGGTGCACTGACAAGTTTAAGCGAGGACAAATATCCGGAGTGATTAGCCAGCAGTCTGTGTTGGTCGATGGAACCCCACGACATGTGCGAGATCTTCGCCCAGCTACCGAGGCGCGTCACACAACTACAGAAGAAAGCAGTGAAGCGTCCAGTGATGAGCTGCGGATACACGGATTCAGTGAGTCCCATCCAGAGACTGATAGTGATACTTCGTCTGATGAGGCGGAACCAGATCCAGAGCCCGAATCTGAACCAGTGAATGTACCTCTTCGCAGAAGCACACGCACTAAAAGGCTACCCCCCAATGCTCCCTATGTGATCATCATTATAGGGGGGAGTGTAATGTGCATCCAGGAGAAAAGCGCCCGCGTGTTTGTGTGTTGTGTGGGTGCGTAAGAGAGACGGACGAAAAGGAAAGACTTACCTCGGGGCCGGCTCGGCGTCGCCGACCGAAAATAGAGAAAGAAAGATGAAGATGGCGGCCGCCGTCTTTTGTAAAGGATGATATCTCGCAAAGTCACATAAATTCTCGCAAGATGCAAATTTAGCCGGCCTGCAACGGCCATAAAAGCGGGTGATTTAAAGACGTTGGGGGAGCGATGATTGACTTGGTCGGGAATCGTGTTGCTGTTGTTTCTCGTGCCGTGTGGGTATGAGCATATATTACCGTTGTTGGGACGTTCTGAGTAACCGATTGTTGGGTCCGTTCTGAGTAACCGTTCGCGTACATCTAGGTACCTTGCTAGTTGGATTCCGTGCAGAACCGGTGTTTACTGGTTATTGAATTGCCTTACGTTGCTGCAACATTACACATCAACAGAGGGCGCAGTACTTTTAAAGGATTTTTCGTTATACATCTACAGAGGGCGCAGTAATTTTAAATGACTTTCCTTACACATTTTCTACAGCTAGATAACGACACTCACGCAGTTCTTGATAACGATTATGCACTTAACTGCAACACGTGTAAAATGCAGCAGTATAAGAATGTGATTTATTTTTCTAATTCATAATATATTCAGCAAATCCTAGATTTTGTAAAAGCCTTTAAAAATGTGTTTACTTTACAAATGTTACCAAATTTTACCTGAATTTGCAGAACTTTAAGATTTATACAATCAATTATGATTTACCCATCTTATTTGATTTTATCTATGTTATATGTTCTATTTTGCTCCTTTAGTGTTTCTGACATTATGAAGACGCGTTTACAATCAATTCCGCAAATCATATTACCAAATGCAGGCTAAAAGTTCTCTTTATACATGATTAATGATATATATCCGGTTGGATTGACCTAAACAATGCACTCAAACTGCCTATATAGTTAATCTATTATGGTTAAACTATATAACTTAATCAGATATGAGTACTGAGTTAATTGTATAATCGTATCTTTATGCGCAGTTTTATTACTTAATTTACGTAATATTCATCTGTTATATTCCTTTTTCCTGAATATAACGATTCTCGCAACCGTGAATTATATATATATATATACATATATATATATATATATATATATATATATATATATATATATATATATATATATATATATATAAAGTTATAAAATATATATGGCGATTAAGCTACACTGAATATTCCGCGTTTCATCCACTGTATGGTTTCTTCAGGCTTATATATATATATATATATATATATATATACACTTTGTGTTTGTTTTACATAATCATAGGTATATCGCTATGCATCTATGAGCATTTTTCGGTCAACCACTTACAAATAACTAGAAGCCCTTCAGGCGATATTGCTAATACAAAAAGGTAAGATCGTAGTGTTCCGTTTTTAAAATACAATTAGCTTTTGATTGCGCGACACTCGAAGGGCTTTATTTTTACCCTGGTATAGTAGAAACGATTAGTTTAAAGCGATTAGTTTTACATCCTATAAGCACTATCGCCTAAAAAGGTCTCTAGTTATTTGTAACTGACTGGCCATCCATGATCCTGAATGTATAGCGATATATTAATGCTTATGTAAAAGAAAAAATAAACACACACACACACATGCACACACACACACACATATATATATATATATATATATATATATATATATATATACATAGGGTTTGTTTATTATACAAAAATTGGTTACATATGACCATATACGTCTCAGTGAAATGCTAATAAAAGGGACCACTTCATCAGACCAAAAATGTAGCGATATTGAAAAAACTGTTTTTCATCTGATAAACTGCTCCTCTGAAGCAGGATTTATCTGAAATATGTATGCACATATGCAACAAATAGTGTTTATATAATAAAAAAGTATATACAACCTCCCTCATTCATTGAACACTCTTTAATGACTGGAGCTTCCAGATCAGGCTGTCTATTGGCTTCCTTAGACGAAATGCACCTACATGGATTTTTGTTTTTGTTTTCTATTCCCTTTTGTAACACTTAATTATGTTCTGCAAAAACAACCCCCCTCCCCTCTTCTTTCCTTTTCCTTCCCTACTTTCCAACTCCGTCGCCCCCCCTTATCCCTGTTTGTAGGGCACTAGAATAAGCCGACTGTCCGCTGCAGAGCGTAAAGATCCCTCAGTGGGGCAACTAGTTAGCCGTGGGTTGCTACCCGTATTGCCTTAGGGCGTGATCCTGGTGATTGAGCTAACCTAGACCTGGGTACATAAAAGTCTACGCACTGCAACAAATTACTTCGGCTCTTCCTGTTGCTAGACGGGCAGTTTGAGAGGCCCGATCCGAACAATCGGCCAGTCACGCCAAGCCCTAGCACTTACACCCAAAGTACTAACTACCACAACAAAGAACGAAACTTAAAGGTATTCCCATCCTTTTTTATTTATTACCCACTACAAAAAATAGGCAAACCAAGTAAGTGCTAGAAGGCATTGACAAAGGTCAATCAATTTGAAAGTTCAGAACTCAACACTCCATCTGAGCAAATGTATTTTGGAGGACATATTGAACAGAAAATATAGCGCTTGAAAACTTCTTATCTAAAGAGTATATCCTCCACGTAGCCCACCCAACATCAGAGTTAATGTGTTTCCCCCTTTACTATACCCCAATTTCGGACTCCGAGGTGGGTACAGACTGTGGTTGATGAAAAATAAATCCCAAAATCCATTGCTGATAAAATCAAAGCCCACCCAAACCCTTAAAAGAAACCATTCCTCTGACTCTGACCTTTCAAGCCCAGATGAAGAATAAAAATTCAAAACTAGAAAAACCGCTCCAACTATAGATGAAGGAAACTTCCCACGATTCCTGGTTATTGAATTAATCGAATATAAAAAAATGGAAATTTATAACATTTTCTTATAGAAAAAACATTATCCAACAAAAGTAAACCAAAAATGATAAAAAAAACAAAAGCTACTAGTTGAGATAATCAATCTTAGAGATGCTCAATCTATACTCAAAATCAAGAACTTTCATGAGTATAAGTTCAAAGTATTTCCCCATAAAAAAACTAAATACTTCGAAAGGAGTTATTCGAAGTTATGAACTATCGTTAGCAACTGAAGATTAAATAAAAACCGAATTAGAAAACAAGGAGCAATCAACCTCATCCGCATAAACATACAAAGAAGCAATAAAATAATAACAACCAACACATACATAATAATGTTTAACAAACCAACACTAGCTAAAGAAATAAAATGTGGCTATTAAATGTAAAAATAGATCAATATATCCCAGCCCCATTAAGATGTTTCCATTGCAAAAAATATGGACATCATAGAGAAGCCTGTAAAAGAATCAAAATATGTGGAAAATGCGGCAAAAAAGAGCCTGACAACACCGAGGAAAAATGCATAAATGAGGTGAAATGAGCAGACTGCAAAAACGATCACCCGCTCTTCTCTAAAATATTCAAAACATATAAAAAAGAAAGAGAAATTATAGAAGTAAAGTACAAAAAACACAGCCTTTCCAGACGCAAGAAAAATAGTTGAGACGTACTTGAAAGACAACACATATGCCAAGACAACAAAAAAGATATCTAAACCATGTCAACATAATGAAATACATGATCAATATAGGTAACTGATAAACAAACTGATTACATTAAACATTAAAGAGTTGCCAGAATTTCAAAATAGCCTATAAGAAAAATAATCAAATCTGGGAAACGAAATAGAAATAACGAATCCAAACAAAGAAAATAATATTCCATCCGCAACAGAACCATTAAAATAATTACAGAAAACATCAAAACAACCACCAGCAATTAATAAAGACATAAGCAATGATAAAACAGCAAATAAAACCGTGCCAGAAAAGAAGAAAACCAAACAATAGACACTCAAAATAGATTCCGAATTCTAGAAAAAATGGAAACCGAAAACACCCTAGATAAAAAAGAAACCAAACACAAGAGGGAAAAATAAACAAGAAGCCAAAACGATAACATTTCAAGCAAGATCCAGATCGACGTCCAGATCCAAACAAAAAAAAACAAAACCCTGCAAAACACTTTACCAAAGATACAAACTCCAACAAAAGATAAACTCTCTACTTCTAAAGAGATGGAAATAGAGGAAAACTAAACAGTCTCATGGATAGAAATAAAACACAACAAATTATCCAATGGAATTTTCGTGGAATAAAATCTAACTATAATGAACTTCTTATACTTATCTCACTCTTCAACCCAGTCATTACAAGAAACCATCCTACAACACAATAACCATTTCAAAACATGAAACTATGAAGAATACAAGTATTTCCATAACACAGGCCTTCGTGCTAATGGAGACACCTCAATTCTTGTAAGGAATAACATACCTCAAAGCAATTTCTCTGTCAAAACAAATTTCCAAGCAATTACAACTCAAGTCACATATCACAAAACAATCACAATCTGCTCAATATACCTTCCTCCTCATGAACCAATAAATGAAAATGAACTTGAAAATTTAATAAAACAACTACCTTCACCATTCATTCTTCGAGGAGACTTTAACTGACACAGTACGTTATGGGGATGCGAAGTCACAAACTCAAAAGGAAATCAAATTCAACCATTAATTAACAAAAATAGTTGTGCCTTCTCAATCAAAAAAATTTCACATACTTAAATCCAGCAAACGGATCAACTAGTGGCATTGATCTTACCATGTGTGATCCACCAAGCTTCTTGGATTATACATGGAGCACTTACGAAGAACCCTGTGGAAGTGATCACTTCCCTGTTATAATCAATTACAGTAACTCCATCCAAAACCACATAGCCAGGTGGAACACAAACAAAGCCAACTGTGCCGAATTTAAAGAACTTTTTTCACAAAATAAACAGAACATCAAATCCAAACAATAGAAGAATTCACGGAAGTACTCATAACAATAGCCAAAAAATGCATACCCAAAAATTCTCCTCCCGGAAAAAAAACAAACCATGGTTCAATCCAAAATGTAAAACGGCCATTAGACGGAGAAAGGAAGCGTTAAGAAAATGTTAAAAAACAACCCACAACGAACAACTTAATGAAATACAAACACCAAAGAGCTAAAACTGGGAAAACAATAAAAAATGCAAAAGATCCTGCTGGCAAAAATTTGTCAACAAAATCAACATCACCACTTAACCCAAAACTGTCTGGGAAATGATTAATAAAATTACTGGAAAATATAATCCGAATCCAATCAAACACCTTTTCACAAGTAAACAGAAAATAACTCATAAACAAGATATTGCTAACACACTAGCTAAAACATTTGCCGGAAACTCATCATCAAAACACTACAATAGAAAATTCCAAATACTTACCAACCATGAAGAAAAGTACAAAATAATCTTAACAGAACTCCAAATACAAATAATCTTAACAGAACTCCAAATACAAAGAGCCTTACAATGAAATCATCTCACTCAATGAACTAGAAACACACATAGAACACCCTCATAACTTAGCTGTAGGGCCACATGAAGTGCACTACAGCTTCCTTAAAGGAATTCCACCAGAAACATTAAAAGTCATCCTCCACATTTATAAGAAAATATGGGAAACAAAAGATTTCCCAACTTCATGGAGAATGCAACAATAATACCAATACCCAAATTGGGGAAAGATACATAAAACCCAGAAAACTACAGACCAATAGCTCTCACAAGCTGTCTTAGCAAAACGTTTAAAAGAATGATTAAATACCGTCTTATATGGTATCTAGATGACAAGAAAATAATTTCTTAAGTCGAGTGTGGATACAAAATAAATCGAGGATGTATAGGCCACACTCGCAAATTATATCAGAGAACTTTTATCAATAAGGAACACGTAACATCTGTTTTTTCGATCTTGAGAAATCATATGAAACTACCTGGAAACACGGTATCATAAAAGATCTCCACAAATCGGAATAAGTGGCAGATTACCTGAATTCATAAAAAAAACTTCCTAACAGAAAACTATTTCCAAGTTCGCATAGACGCAACTTTATCAGACACACAAAATCAAGAAGGAGTGCCCCGAGGCAGCATATTATCAACAACTATCTTTAACATAAAAATAAATGACATTATAAAAAAACTCTTTCCTAATATACATAGCTCATTATGTGTAGATGACTGCACAATAAGCCACAGATCAAAATACACTCACACTGTTGAAAGAAACTGTTATATCGTAGATTATATGAATAACAAGTCATTACTGGGGCTGTACAGGAAGGGTTTATTTAGGTAAAAAGGTACACACATTTCTAAGCGTCCATTGACAGCTTAGTACTAAATTCTGTCTCCCACGTGAGGAGAGTTTGCTTGTCTTTTTAATGACGTAACATTCCATTCATTTGAGGGGTGTTGGATCAGTCCATTATATCACCTTCCTCCCAAGCTAAATTCTTCCCTAGAATTTCGCTTCACCATTTTTTTCTTTTTTGACTTTGTCCAAAAAATTCAGTTCTTTTTCTTTTTCTTTCACTTCTCCTTAAAATTTGCGTTTGCGAATTTTTTGATTTTGGAGAGTGACTTGTATTTACTGTATTTTCTATTTTTGGTGCTTCCTTTTTTGGAGGCTCTATGTGAAAAATGTCGTACAGTACTTCCATCGGACCTTCATTGTTTTTAACTATTTCAATATATCAGGGTCTGAGTTGGTTTATATGTTTTTGTGGGAAAATGTCTGACCTTTTATAATGTAGACCATTCTTCCAATTCTTTTTGAGATTATGCATTCTTCCAAAAAACTCTTCCCTGCCCGATAATTGTTGAAAAAAACTTTATCCCCGTCCTTTTATATCTTGTATCGTATATTATCTTTTACACTTTCTTTTAAATTTTTACTCGCAATTAACCGGTCGAACACAGAGCGCACTTTTCTGGCAAACATTATTTCCGTTGGGGATAAATTTGCATTTGCATTCGGATTAGGCGTTATCCTGTACACTGCTAAAAATTTCTAAATACTTTTTTCTTCAGTGTCGATGTTATCGTTCTTTTTTAACGCTCGTTTAAAAGTATCGACAAATCTTTCAGCTTGTCCGTTAGATCGAGGGCTAAAAGTTGGTGTTGTGATATGCTCTATGGCCAGTGACTCATAGTAGATCTTAAATTTTTGACCTTTGAACATGGTGCCATTATCACTAACAATTGTTTTTGGTACGCCAAAACGCCCAAATACCTCGTCCAACGCCTTTATTGTGTTTACCGCTGTAGGATGTTTGAATTCAAAAATATCTGGCCATTTCCACATGCTATCTACTATTACCAGGTAATAATATCCTTTTAGAGGTCCTGCGTAATCTATATGGATCCGCGTCCATGGTATATCTGTTTTAGGCCAAGGTTGCGTCTTAGTGGGCGCCGCTTTTGCTGCTAGTTGGCAACCCTTACATAATTTTATCATTTTTTCTATGTCCTGATCCATTCCAGGCCAGTACGTATATGCTCTCATTAGTGCTTTCATTCTGGAGATTCCAGGATGTCCCATGTGGAATTCTTTTAAAATTCTCTTCTGTAATACTTGAGGTATTACCACTCTATCTGCGTACATTAGAGTTTCATCGCACTTTGAAAATGGAAAACTGTTAATCCTTTCCTCTTCTTTTCTTTTTGTCCTACTTGTTTTTTTTTATCTTGTTTATGTATTCATCTCTTCTTGCTGCTTTCTTTATTTCCTCAAGTGTTACCGGAAGTTCCCTAACAGTATTTATTAATATATCTGTTAGTTCATTTTCTTCTTTTAGTGCAGCAATAACAGTTTCTTCAAGTAATTCAGTTTTATTTGGGATCAATCTGGACAAACCATCTGCGTGTGCAATTTTGCTGGATGCTAGGTGTTTCATTTTAAAATTGTAGTTTAACAGAATCATGCTCCATCTTTGTAACCTATTACCCGTATGAGTAGGAACTCCTTTTTTGGAACCAAAAATCGATAACAAAGGTGTGTGGTCCGTTTTTAAGATAAAAAATATTCCATGGATGAACCTATGAAATTTCCTCATGGCGTATACAATTGCCATGCCTTCTTTTTCTATCTGACTATAATTTTTTTCTGCGGGTAGCAAAACCCTTGAGGCATGAATAATTGGTTTAGTCGATCCATCTTTGAGTCTGTGTAGTAGCACAGCACCTAAACCGTATTCGCTCGCATCTGCTGCTACAATTAATTCTTTTTTCGGATCGTAGTGAGCTAGTGCTAAATCCGATAACAGACATGTTTTAATCTTTAGGAATGCTTCATCACATTCTTTTGTTCATAGCCATTTTTTATTCTTTTTCAATAATTCGTTTAAAGGTGCTCTTAGTTCATGCATATTTGGGATATAAGAATTATAATAATTTGATAGTCCCAAAAATGACTGTAGCTGCATTATATTTTCTGGTCTAGGCATGTTTTTGATTGCTTCAGTCCTATTAAGATTAGGTTTTCTACCATTTGGATCAATCACTTGTCCCAAATATTCAATTTTGTCCATCCCAAAATTACATTTTTCGAGAGCCACTTTCAATCCATAGTTTGATATTCTCTCGAATACTTTGTCAATGTGGATTTTATGCTCTCCCACATTTTTACTTCTTATAAGGATGTCATCTAGATAAGCCATAGCAAAATCCAAACCTGCTAGCATTGTATCCATAATTTGCTGGAACAAATTTGGGGCTACTTTTAAACCAAAAGGCAAACGTTTTAGTGAAAATAGTCCTTTATGGGTATTTAATGTCAGGTACTTAGCACAATCTTCCTGGACTTTTACTTGCCAATACGCTTCAGACAAATCAATTTTTGTAAAAGTTTTTCCGCCGCTTAACTTCGAAAAAATTTCCTCTGGGGTAGGAAGCGGGTAGTTATGCTCATTGAGACAATCATTTAGACCTGTCGAAAAGTCCGCGCATACCCTGATTTTATTATTTTTCTTCTTAACGTAAACCGTGGGTGAAGCCCACTCAGAGTAGTCCACTTTTTCTATTACTCCAATATCTTGAAGTCTCTTTAATTCTTTCTCTATAGTTTCTAATGCTTAATATGGGACCTTTCTTTTGGGTTTGAAAACTGGTTTAGATTCGTCCTTTAGTTCAAATTTTACCTCCGTTTTCGTGCAGCAACCAAAACCTTCAGAGAATATCTATTTAAAGTATTTTTTAATTCGTCAATAAACTTTCCTGGTAGTTTAGAATTTTCTTACCCCGCCAGACTTACTTTATTGCAAAATGAGCTCATGGGTTTTCCCCATAAATTAAAAAGAATCATTAAGTCTATACCGAACAAATTAGAATTTTTCCCCGGTACGACATATAACTTGGTTTCCACAGCATTCTCTTTTAGAGACACATTTGTAAAAAATTCACCCTTGAATTTTAGTTTATTTCCAGACACACTTCTGGCATTTTTTTTTTGTATTTTGTCACTTTGGAAACCCAATTTTCTTCCAAGTTACTTCGTCAATTATACTTATGTCGCTTCCCGTATCTAGAAGACAGTTCACATACAGCCATTAATTTTAATTTCAATATATTTTCTTTTATCACACCTAGACTCATTTTTAGAACCAATGGTCTTTATTTCTGCTTTTCGGTATTTTCCTTTCCTGCATACCGTTGATTTATGGCCTTTTTATTACATTTGCTACATATTTTGTATTTAAAGTAACACTCTTTAGTGAAATGGTTTTTCCCCCACATGTCTTACAGGATTTTTCGTGTGCACATTTCATCACCCTTTCCATTTTTTTTTCTTCAAAATTTTTTCCTTCGATGCTTGTATTGTCCTGCGTTAAATTTAACAGTTTCTGACACTCTTCCGTAACTTTTTGTAACGTTATTTCTGTGTCTTGGTTCATAATGGATAATATCCTTGAACGAATATCCTTATCTTTAGAGGCTGTTAAACCTTGCACAAAGATTAGACTTTTAAACATATCCTCTTTGAGGTATTTAAATTTAAAGGATTCACAATGAGCATTCACTTTCCCTGCATAAGTAATAAAATCTTCGTCCTCTTGCTTCGTGATATTTAAACATTTATGACGTGTATAGAATAGACTATCTCGTTCACTGAAAATGTTTGACAATATTTTTATTGTTTCACTAAAAGTAATCTCTTCAGGTTTTTTTGGCAGGATAAAATTCGTATACTTTGTATTTTCCTGAGATCCAAGTTTTTGAAGAAGAAGGATAATCTTCTCTTTGTCTGTCCAAGACTGACATCTCTTAGTAAAAATATTTTCGTATCTCCGAAAATATGCCGGAAAAGTTAACCCATTTGTCGGCTCGTATACAAATTCGGAAAAAGAATTTGCTATTCCTTCAGGAGTAAAACGACAGTCTTTCTGCTGCGTTAAATACTATGTAGTATTTCGCTTTGCTTCAATTTTTGTTGCTGAAGTAATTCCATTTGCTTTTGTTGTCCAAACAATGCCGATTGCATAGGTCTAGTGAATTCCGCTAATTTTTCCATGTTAATTTTTTTATAAAACCACACAATTAAACGAAAGATTAACTCAAATGTCCTATAAATTCAATGAATTAAAAGCATAATTTCCTTCCGAAGAGAAAAAAATACTTCCAGCCGAATAAAACTTGAAATGGACACTTCTTTTTTTTTTAAATGTTCTTTTCAAAAAATGTTCGCTTCAAAATGTCAATTTCTCCTTTTTTTAGGACCGTAACAGACTGAAACACTTACTTTTTAAATGTTGGCTCTGTCCAAGTTTTTTTTCTTCTTCCTTCTTTGGATTTCTTTTGTTTACTGCTAGTTAATCTTCTTGTGTGATTTTTCCTTCGCTTTGTTTTTTTTAGTGAGTTTCGTTCGAATTCTTGGTCGCCAGTAGTTATATCGTAGATTATATGAATAATAAGTCATTACTGGGGTTGTACAGAAAGGGTTTATTTAGGTAAAAAGGTACACACATTTCTAAGCGTCCATTGACAGCTTAGTACTAAATTCTGTCTCCCACGTGAGGAGAGTTTGCTTGTCTTTTTATAGACGTAACAGTCCATTCATTTGAGGGGTGTTGGACCAGTCCATTATATCAGAAACCTACAACATAACATAAATAAAATTAATAAATCGGCAACGAAAAATGGTTTCAAATTCTCCAAAACTAAAACAAAATGCACCCATTTCTGTAACCAATGCAAACTCCAACCTGACCAAACCTTACAGATTGAAGGCAAAAAAATCCCATTCGTAAATGAACACAAGCACCTCGGAATCATTTTTACAAAAAAAAACACAACCAAATGTAATAAAGCATTACAACTTCTACGAGTCATCGCCCATACACATTGGGAAGCTGACAAGAACACACTACTCAAATTATATAGTGCATTAATTAAATCCAAAATAGATTATGGTAGCTTCATATATCAATCCACCAGAAAAGCATATCTAAAAACCCTCAACACAATATGCCACCCCGGACTAAGACAAGCACTAGGAGCATTTCCTACCTCACCTCTATAAGCCTGTATGCAGAAGCACATGAAACTCCTCTAATGCACAGAAATCAAAACCTTGGTCTAAAATACTACACAAAATTACAGCCAACCCCCAAAAACCAAGCACAAAATAGCACTTTAAATCCAAACCGTAAAGACCTTTTCGACCAAAAAGAAAATGCAATCAAAACATTTGGACTTAGAATAAAATAGATTTCGCTAGATATTTCTAAGTCTTTTGAAAGGGTATGGCATGAGGGTCTCCTCAGGAAAATTAAATCGTACGGTATTACTGGTAGAATACTTAAATCCTTCTTAGATAAGAGAAAAATCCGGTTGTCCTCGACGGTCGTACATCTAAACAATATGATATACATGCGGGAGAGCCCCAAGGGTCTATACTTGGGCCGCTATTGTTCCTAATATTTATTCATGACCTCCCCGACAAAACTGCCTCTGAGATGGGTATATATGCTGATGACACCACACTCTACAACAGGCATGACAGGAAAACAAATGAACACATAACTAAAGAAATGGCAAAAACACTAGATGATTACCTCCAATCTGTAGTGGAATGGGGCATATAAATGGATCGTCACATTTAATGCTGCCAAGACTAAACTGGTTTCCTTCAATAATTACAAAAAACCTTCTCTACCAACAATAGCAATCGCCAGTGACCCCCTGAGAGTACATCTTTCAAACTGCTTGGCCTAACGTTCACAGGAAACATGAGTTGGAACAATTATATTGAAAACATTGCCAGGGCCGCTGCGAAAAAGGTAGGCTCTCTCTACTACTAGCACACTACTGACACCTGAAAGTATCCTGTACCTCTATAAGGCCACCATTCGACCATGTATGGAGTATTGTTGTCACATTTGGGCTTGTGCATCTGCTGCTAGTCTCTCGCTCCTAGACAAGGTTCACAAGAGAGTCGCCAATCTAATAGGCCCTGAAGTGGCATCTAAGCTTCTGCCTCTGCCCCCTCGACGAAACGTTGCATCCCTCTGCCTGTTCTACAAGTATTTTAATGGTGAATTCTTTGACGAACTGCAGGCATCTGTGCCCCCACAACGTAGACACCCTCGACAAACCCGACAGGCAGATAAATCCCACCCCACACAGTAGAGATCACTAGATGTAAAAGATCTTTCTACACCAGTAGTTTCTTCCCCCAAACCGCTATATCCGGAATTCCATTCCAGGTCCCTGCTTCCCAAACTGTACTGACATGCAGAAGGTCAAGTGTAAGGTGAACCGACATCTTGCTGCCCAAATCCCAACATAGTGCCCCAGCAGTTGCTGCCCCTGATAGTAGCCCCCTACACCAAACTGGCAATGTGCCTTGTTTGGGGTGAATATATAATTTAAAAGAAAATAAATAAATAAATCAAAATTCACGAAACTGTCCTACTCAAAACCCCTCCCTGGAAAATCGTATCCCCTAACATCGACCTAAGTTTAAGTAAATATGAAAAAAACATACTCATTCAATAACTTATCATGATGATCTCGATAAAATCAAAGAAAAGTATCCAGACCACAAAGAAAAGTATCCAGACCACGATAAAATCAAAGAAAAGTATCCAGACCACAGATGGGTCTAAACAAAATAACGCAACAGCCGGTGCAGGAATACTCAATAAATCAATAAAAAAACAATCAAACCTCCCTAAAGAAACCTCAATCTTCAGTGCTGAAATACATGCTCTTATCCTAACTCTCAAACTCGCCTCCAATAACAAAAAGAAAACATATTTATAATCCTTTCAGACTCGCAATCTACTCTAAAAGCGATTAATAATAAAAAGATGGGCAACCCCTAATCGCAAAACTACTCAAAAAATTAACTGAACTAAACAGTAAAAAAGAAATCACTTTCTGCTGGATACCGAGCAATTCCTGTATTAAAGGTAATGAATTAGCAGATTCTGCAGCAAAAAAAACTCCTTAAATCTCCCAATCAATGCAAATTTTAAAATTCCATACATAGATCTTAAAAGACGTATCAACGCATATACAACAAAGAAATGGAAAACCTACTGGAATGAACACCCTAACAATAAACTTAAGGAAACCATGCCAAAAATCAAAAAACAAGAACAAAATACGAAACTAAACAGAAAAAAAGAAGTCAAACTAACAAAAATAAAAATAAGCCATCCTCACTTAACCCACTCATATCTCCTAAAAAAAGAAAGCCAACCCATCTGTATACCTTGCAAACATCACTCATAATCAAACACATATTAATTGAATGTACTGATTTTGTAACAGTAAGACATCGATTCTACAAAGAAAACAATATTAAAGAGGTATTTGATAAAAAACAATCTCCACACCATACTCTCATATCATAAATAGATGGTCTTTATAAAAATATTTTAAAAGAACCCTGTATACAACGGTCCTGGATATGACCTAAAACTATATCCGATGGTGAGGCCCCACCTTGCGGGCCATGGGGAGTGTGGAGCCACCCTTTAATTGCCATTACTCCCAGGTCCACTGTGACCCGGAGTGGTAGTACCTGTTAGGGTCCCAAGTATGGGTTAAATAGAATACGACTTAAAAAAAAACAAATATACTCCATTAAAAAATAGTAACTCAAAATCACTAGATTCGGCATTAAATAACCTGAAAAAGGTTGATATGCCGTAAAAAAAAAACAAGCAACCAATCAACTCTTTAATGATCACAAAGGTTTCATTGGATTTTCTTCTAGAAAACCAATCTCTAAAACACTATATATATATATATATATATATATATATATATATACGTGCGCGTGTATCTCTGTGTGTGTGCATATATATATATATATATATATATATATATATATATATATATATATATATATATATATATATATCATTCCTACGGTGATTGAACATAAAGGAATACGTCTAAATGATTTTTGATTTTCCCTTTTCACTTTCCATTATTGCAAACAATTATTTTTATAATTTTCATCATATATATATATATATATATATATATATATATATATATATATATATATATATATATATATACGTGCGCGTGTATCTCTGTGTGGGGGAAGTTTTCGTTGTCTGGTTAATGCAACTCGCTGGTAAAGGAAATCATCGTTTCTCTTAAGCATAATTTATTGATTTTCTAGAAAAAAGCATAGTGTCTTTACGGTTACCACTTTTATAAAATGTGTTTACTAATGATTATATTTATTTATAATGTATTAGGTGTCTTTGTTTCTTTGTCAGCAGTTCGTTAGTTTAGATTGTAAGACGTACCACACCAGTATTCGATAATAGTAGTGGTCATAGTTTTTGTGTTATAATTTCACGGTTGCTGCGCTCGGTACGTCTACCAAATCGCTTAAAAATTGTCGTCCATCGAGACGACAACTATCCGTCTGGAAGGTTTGATTATCTGTATTGCAGAATTTGTAATACAAAAAAAAATTGATTGCATTCAAAACAAATATATACTAGTAAAGGATTATTCACTTATATTAAAACATCCGACGCAAGGATTACATTTAATGTACACATATTTTTTACAATATTAGGGAGCGAGGTTTCGAATTTAGAACCTCGGATTGTTTTGTCTTGTATGTGAAGAAACGTTAATAAGATAAAAACAAATATTGGTAAATTATGCATATTTATAAAAAAAAATGATATTATATATCTATATGTAATTTTTTGTGTGGGCATTTATTTCATGAGAAAATTTATAAATTTGTATTTATATATTGTGGCAAACATTTTAAATATTTGTAACAAAAATAAAAAGTGTCTTTTTTCAAATTATTATATTTTATAATTTTCAGAATAATTCCAAGTGTTTTAATATCATAGGCATTATCCTAATAGTCTTCATCACTTTTATTCCTTTCAGCTTACTGACTAACCTTCTGTATTTGCTCCGTTTTTTTCTTTTCTATGATATTCATGATGTAGTCAGTTGGAACAGCAAAGCCTACGATTTGATAGGACTATTCTTTCGTTTAATTTATTAAGATATCCGTTTTTATTATTATTATTATTAGTAGTAGTAGTAGTAGTAGTAGTATGATTATGATTATTATTATTGATGATAATAATAATAATAATAATAATAATAATAATAATAATCTTATTGTGATCACTAGTAATTTTTACATTACCAGAGTAAACAACTTGTGGTGTTCCCTGGAGTCTATGTTACGAAAAGTCCCTCACGATTTCCAGTACGCTCCAACTCTTTTGATAACATGTGCATTTCTTTTAGGACAGACTTTGCCGTGTTCACTTATTTAGGGTGTATGCATTCGTCTGTTGTGTCTTCTGTTTTGTTGAGCTGTTCCTTTATTTCCTTGGTACTAATCTCGTAGTTTTCTCCGGCCTGGACTATAGATTCATTTTCTCTCTTTAGGTGTCATTTTTTTGGATTTTCTGATATTATGTTTGTCATATTTATGAATCGTTTGTGTTGCTATTGCTCTTATTTTATTTTTTTTTTTTGCTGTTTTAATCTATGCGTTTTACTCGCTTTTTTAATGTTTACTACTGCAATGTTTAGCATTGTTCTACGTTATGTATTTTATAGTTGTTTTTCTATACAAACGAACCTCTTTCTTTCGTCTTCCCTTTTCAGGTAGAGTAAGTAAGCATGATCATTTGAGACGGTTCAATGATAAGTTTTCTTTGGTTTAGTCAAGAACGATCCATACTATATCATTACTGATACTCACCATCTGCTTATATGTTTTGTGAGATTTAGTTTCTACGAGTTCATTATTATTACTTACTCACTGGTAGTCACACAATCCATCATCAAAAACTGCTCTTTATGAATAACTTGTGGAGTTACCTGGAGTCTGAGTGATAAAAAGTATCCCCATTTTGAAGATTATATATGATGTTCCTTTGTGTTTTGCATCTGTGGCCGTTTCTATGTCCATTTTGTGTGCAGTTTACGTGCGGTGTTAGTATCCACATTCAAGGGTTTTCCTTAATATTTCTGCCGGTGTCATTATTGGAATTCCTTTCATCTTCTCTAACATCCTACTGATTCAGGTTTCTAAACTTCTGTTTTCGATCTCTGGCACCCATACGATTATGAGTTTTATCTTTATTTTCTTCCTTTTCCACATTCCTTTGAGCTCTCTGGCTTATTCAATATATTTGCTCCATTTAAAGTCTCCTTAATTTTAACATTGTTGTCTGCTGCAACGGTAACATCTGCAATATGGCAGGACTTGTCATTCTTGTTAACTCATGATATGTGGTCCTCTTGTTTGTATGGCTTGTCAATTTTAAATCCATGTCCTATATGATATTGTGGCTTTCATGTTTCAGTACTGCTGCCACTTTCTGTTGTACCGTTTGTTTGTGCATTCAAGATGCAATTCTTTGCATAATTGCCAATGTACTGACTTCCCCACATAATCGTGTATATTTTTATATTTTGGGAGGGCTAATTCGCTGCATTCACGTATTATGTTGTCTATTGTTTCGTCTCTTTGTTCAGAGAGTATGCATTTGATGTTTTATTGTGTCCTGTCGATCCTTACTTTGACGTGGTTGGTTCTAATTGCGTTATTTTGTGCAACAGTTATTAGTGATTCACTTTCCCTGTTTAGGTTTCTGTTTGTAGCCATTTCCAAATGTTTTCGTTATTCTCTTCATTTGTAATTCTTATAAATCGTTCATGTCGCTCTTCTCATCTTCCCTCTTCGTCTTCTTCTTCATCTCCTCTACTAACTTTTTTATTTATTTCTTTGTCTTTTGCTGCAGTAATTAGTTTTTCAGTATTCGACATTAAGTATTTTCTAATCCTCTTTTTGTGTTATTTACACAGTATTCAATACAGAGCAGCCCTCTTCCCCCGTCTTTCCTTTTCACATATTTTCGGTCAGTGTCATCCTATGTGTGTAGTGCAGTATGCATCGTCATGAGTTTCCTGATTTTCGGATATAGATTCCTTAGTTCTTCTTTGGTCCAGCTTATAAACGGCCATGAGTATTTTATTGTGTGTATAGGTTTTATTTGGTTTCGACTATTTAGCTTAGTAACGAAGCGTCGTCTTGTACTTTTAGTGTACCCCTCTCCTATTTTTCCTTCATTTCATTTATTATTATAATTACAATTACAATTACAATTATTATTATTATTGTTGTTGTTATTGTTAATAACAATAATAATAATAACAATAATAATAATAATAATAATAATAATAATAATAATAATAATAATAATAGCCATGATGCCTTTGAACAGTATTCTGAGAAAGTGCCAAGCCGGGTACAAGTTCTTCAATACAGAGGAAAAAATGAACCACCTTATGTACATGGACGATCTGAAATTTTGCAAGGGCCAAAAAGTAGCTAGAGACACTAATTACCACTACCAGGATCTTCAGCCAAGATATCCAAATGGAATTTGGAATGGAAAAGTGCGCACAACTAGTAATAAGGAAGGGAAAACTGGAAACGACAGAAGGCATGGCATTACCCAACCAAACAGAAATGAGGGCACTAGGGGAACAAGACGACTATAAATACTTGGGAATTCTGGAAGCGGACACCATCAGAGCAACAGAAATGAAAGAGAAAATTGGAAAGGAATACCTCAGGAGAACAAGAAAACTCCGGGAAACGAAATTATATAGCAGAAACATAATAAAAGGTATAAATACATGGGCAGGATCACTAGTAAGATACTCTGGACCGTTTATAGGGCGGGCAAAAAAAGAACTGCGACAACTCGACCAGAAAACCAGTAAACTCATGACTATGTATAATGCACTACCCCCAAAGGACGATATTGACAGGCTCTATGTGAAACGGAAAGACGGCGGGAGAGGATTAATCTGTATAGAAGACTGTTTGAAGGACGCGAAAAAAAGACAACAAAAACATAAATAATGCAAAAAAATAAAAGGATAATTATGGCAGCGAGAGACACAGAAAAAAAAACAACAAAACAGAAAACAGTGAGGCAAACGCCAAAACGAGAAAACAGAAGTGAGAAGAGAAACAACTCCACGGAAGATTCATACGAAAGACAAAAGATGAGAATAACGAAAACACCTGGACATGGATGCGAAAAGGACATATAAACCGAGAAACTGAATCTCTAATAACTTCAGCACAAGATAACCCGATAACACCCAACCATATCAAAGCAAGAATCGATAAAACACAAGAAAACAGCAAATGCAGACTCTGTAGACAAAGAGACGAAACGATAAACTCTATAGTAAGTAAATGCAGCAAACTGGTTTAAAAAGGAATACAAAAACATGCATGACCAAGTGGGGAGGGAGGTGCACTTGGAATTGTGCAAACGACTGCATTTTGAGCGTACAGACAAATGGTATAAGCATAAACCCGCAACAGCACTCGAAAACGAGAACCACATAATCCTATGAGACATAGAGATACAGACGGACAAACCCAACCAAGCAAGAAGACCAGATGTCGTAATAATTAACCAGAAAGAATAACC
This sequence comes from Euprymna scolopes, assembly GCF_053919585.1. Lineage (NCBI taxonomy): Eukaryota > Metazoa > Mollusca > Cephalopoda > Sepiida > Sepiolidae > Euprymna > Euprymna scolopes. Next base: position 32,820,140 of record NC_136489.1, on the reverse strand, counting down.
CTGTCAAATCGTAGACTATGCTGTCCTAGCTGACCACTGGGTGAGTATGAAAGAAAAGGAGAAACGAAGCAAATACACAGAGCTAGCCAGAGACTTAAAAGAGATTTGGATGATGAAGAAAATCAAAATAGTACCGATAATAGTGCGAGCACTAGGAATAATTCCGAAAAACTTCGAAAAAAGAACGCCAGAAATTGGAATCAGAGGAATAAGTGCAAAAAAACAACGACTAACCATAATGAAAACGACTGAAATATTAAGGAAACCCCTTTGATAGCGGAAAATAATACAATACAATATAACGAATAAGCTTTACAGGAAATGAAGAACACCGAAGATGCATATCTACAAGTTCTACACCCCCATCATACATCCACCCCATAGTTTCACTACCGCTCCTCCCAATAAAAAAGTGACAACAAAGAGCTGAGTAGGGCCAAGAAGGACTGAAAGACGGAGGAGAGAGCGCCAGCTAGACCTCGGTTGGACAAGCGCAAAGAAAACTACTACTTTGGGGAGGCTTAGTGCCACTCAAATTCCAGTATAAACCAATGGTCACTGCCGGCGAGAAATCAATAGTAAAAGGATGTTGCGATTATGCAAATTCATTTGCAAATGCTATCGAAGGAGGTGGAGAGATCTGGACGTTTGGGGAGACTTGTTGTCCCTCAGCTTCCAGAGAACACCACAAGTTTCCAATCAGAGAGTTTGTTGACTTGTGTGAAAGCTCCATGTGGGCCAATAATAATAATATCATAATGTCAGTACTTTTCTTTTTTATTCTCTTCAAAATTAAAAATAAAAACGTGTGTACACTTCTAATTTACACATATAGTTTTGGTGTCTCCGTACATCATATAATAAATAAAAATTAAGATCAACGCTCTTTGTAAATGTCTAGGGATATAAAAATAATTAACATTTCATATGCGTTTATCCAATAATAATGAAATTGCATCATGGGTATGAGACACTAATAAAAACAAAGATAATAAAACGAAATACACGAACAGAAAACATTCCCTATCATGTGGCTTCATTTAATACCAGGCAACATTGAGTATTCCTACTAATAAATTATCAAATAAGAGATACAGATACGCAAACATAAATTCATGTATGCATGTACGTGGGTGTCTAAGTATGTTCAAAATTAAATGTTATGTAGATATTCGTCAAATATAATTGTTTAAATAGTCAGTTTTTGTAAATATACATTTTCTTATCATGAACACAATGTTCTGTTACTAAGGTACCGAGAAATAATATTAATGAACTTTAGTATACTTCAAGAACTGTATATATAAAGAAATATTTTATTAGATTTGATCTTTTATATTTTTCGTGTTTTTGTCATTTACTTTTCTCTGAATTATATTCTATGCACCCTATGCAAAGATATTTATATGTTTGTGTGTGTCACGTAAGCAAAGGCATGTTAGCTCACGAATCACGAAGACAAAAGATGACGTTAATTAAAATCTAGAGTTGTATTTCGAAACAAAAGTAATTTTAGACAAAGTTGTTGCTATATATTTCCGGCTTTAATTACCAACATCTCTTAAAATTCGTGCATTTTGAAAAATGTGCCATCGCTGCAAACATCCACACATTTTCTTGCATATGGATGTGTACACTACTTCAAGAATCTAGTATTAGAATACAACATTTCCTTATACAGTATCACTAACCCTATCTGTCTATTTATATATATATATATATATATATATATATATATATATATAGATAGATATAGATATAGATATATATAGATAGATATAGATATAGATATATGTATATATATGTATATATATATATATATATATATATATATATATATATATATATATGTGGACATCTTTGTATTGGACTATATTTCCATTTAATATAGGCCGATCCTTATTTAGAAGTTCAGTGTAATTACAGATCAAAAATTAATAATTAACAAAAGACTATATTCCAAATTTTATGATGTTGACCATCTTACGATATATTCCTTAAATCTAGTTGACACTTACACTCCTTAACAGTATCTGTTTCATAGCACAAATATATTCATTTTATTATATCAATCAATGGATCTATGTTTCCCTTAACCCCTCTGATTCAATAGTAACAATAAATCAATCGTAAGAAAATAAAGACATGTTTAAAAAATCCGAAAATTGGAGGAGGAGCTTAAATTACCTTATTATTTGCTTACATCAAGTCATCCAGTTTCGAATTAATAATGTTGTATATATATATATCAAAGAATAACCACTCCTCTCCAAGTCTTACGAAGTTACTGGATCGCTAATACGATTCAGTAGCGGAAATATGTATATCTTAACAGATAAAATGGTAATAAAATAAAAAAATATATATACATGCTTCAAGTTTTCATTATTTACCAGTTCTGCTATCTTTTCTTAATACTTTATAACTTTATAATCCTTTATTTTACTTCTTTATTTCTTCTTTGTTTGGCCGGTTTTCTATTTGCAATTTTCGTCTTAGTCTTAATATTCCTATCTACACACACACATCTATATCCTGCATGTATATTTACTTATATTTTACTATATGCATTCACTTACATACTTACTTGCTTTATCCTGAATTTGCAGATACCGGCCATCGTCTCCCCCTAATTTTTTATATTTTATTTTTATATTTTATTATTTATTTATTTACTTATTATCTATTGTTTATTTTTTATTTATTTATTAATTGATTTATTTATTTTTCCATTTAGTGTCTTTTAACTGCTGACATTTTCTTTAGTAATAACCTGTACATTTCAGTTGGCCTATTAATGTGCCCCATATTTTTACGCGCTTTTTAACATCCTTTTTGTCTGGGTCCTTTTGACATTTGCTTTCCATCATCTTTCATTCTATCAGCGTTTATTGTTTTCCTCTTCTTCTTCCCTGATCTTTCTTATTATGTCTCGGCAGTCGTGTGAAAAGCGTATCTTATTTTTCTTTTATTAATATTATTGGAATTCTCCCCTTTCCTTTTCTTTGTACATATTTATGAATTATTCAATAGATTTTAGCCTTTTGGATCTTCCAATTACGTGATTTTCTTGTATTTTACTAGTGCAAATGGAACTCAAATAACTTTCTTAGAGTTATATTTTTGGATTATACTGTCATTGGACTATTTACCTTTCACCAGACTATCCATTCACGTGTAATCACCTTTTTCTTCACCATATTGCCTCTGTTCCACTTTTTGTTATCAAGTAAGATATTTGACTTGTTGTTTCATCAAATACTTTTGTATGCAAAATCCGATCCCGCATTTTGCTTATTCCTACCCTCTGAGGAGAAAGAAAGTATTTCTTCGAAATCCCGCGGATTAAGGACTATCCACTTATCAAGTGTTTCCTTTTCAGATTAAATATGTTTTTAACTTTTTTTCAAAGTGTTTTAACATGTTTTATTAACTGTTTGCTCATATATATATATATATATATATATATATATATATATATATATATATATATATATATATATGAACATATAAATACAGACTTTCTAAATTAAAATTTATCATAATTTATTATTCAAAAAGGAACACGATGCATCTTTGAAAATTAACTTATTCTCTTAAGTTTTGAAAAGATTTTTTTTCCCGGTGCTACCATAGCAGGCTGTCTATTTGCTCCCTGAGACGAAATGCACCGACACACACTCTCGCCCGACACTAGCGCACAAGTACATGTATTTGGTGACTTTAATATCCACCACAAAAACTGGCTTGGATTTTCTACTTACACAGATGCAGTCGGCAGCAGAACTCATAGCTTCTCTATATCTGCCCCCCTATGAACAATGGTTACTGTTCCAACCTGTTTCTCTGATCAGGAAGAACACCATGCATCACTTCTAGATCTGCTTTTGACCATAGTTCCCGATTATTGCCGACAACCTACTCGGGAATGCTGATCATGCAGTGATAATGGTTGACATCGCCCAAAACTCTAGAGCCAAAACTGAAGAGCCAGTGCTCAAAACAACAAGATATTATAAAAAGGCTGACAAGGAAGCCATCAGCGATCTTATCAGAGATGTTCCATGGGGGAATAGTTTCTCTTCCTGCTGAACAGTTGGCAAACGAGACTACTGAATGGTTCAAAACTGAAATCGGAGCACATGTTCCACGCGAAATGATTTACTTCGAATTCCGCAACTGCCATTGCTCAAAGGCAGCATGCATACCGCAGATTTAACCGATATAATCCGCTTAAACAGGCAGAATTACATAGAAGATAGATATAACGTTAAGAAAGAAATAGCGACAGCTAAGAGAGAATTTACGGAAACCACTAAAAAACGCATCGAAGCAAAAAAACTACGAACCTCGTGATTTCTGGAAAATATACAACAGTGTAGTAAATAAGTGGCAATCAACAATTCCCCCACTAACCAACAATCACCTCAGCAACCGAGAGGGCTAAAATGCTTGCCAGTCGGTTTGCCTCAAACTCCACACTGGACCCTTCCAACCACCCCTACCTGACTTTCCTATGCGGACAGACGCCACGCTAGACGATCTGAAAACAACCCCTGCTCAGGTGCATGCTATCATAAAAAACCTTGACATTCAAAAGCATGTGGACCCGATCTTATCCCAGATGTGCTATTAAAAAAGTGCTCAGCCGAAGTAGCTCCAGTTCTCTCCAAATTCTACAACAAATGCCTTAATGAATCTTGCTTTCCGGGCTTTTGGAAAACTGCTTTTGTGGTACTAGTATTCAAGAATTCGGCGAAAGAACTGACCCATTAAATTATCGGCCCATTAGCCTCCTCCCACTGTTTGCCAAAATATTTGAGACCTTAATTAACCATGCTTTGTCCATCATCGTTCAGATGCTAAACTTCTGACCGACCAACAATATGGACTGTGACAAGCCTGTTTCACAGCAGACATCATAACTCTAGTCTCTGAACGTATTTACCATTCACTGGACAAAGCGGGGGAGGTCAGAGCGGTAGCTCTAGATATATCTAAGGCTTTTGACAGGGTATGGCATGAGGGTCTCCTCAGGAAAATTAGACAATACGGTATCACTGGTAGAATACTTAACATAATTAAATCCTTATTAGATAAGAGAAACATCCAGGTTGTCCTCGACGGTCGTACATCTAAACAATATGATATAAATGCGGCAATGACCCAGGGGTCTATCCTTGGACCTCTACTGTTCCTGATATTCATAAATGATCTCCCCGACAAAATTTCCTCTGAGATGGGTATATATTCTGATGACACGACACTCTATAACAGGCACGACAGGAAAACAAATGAACACATATCTAAAGAAATGGCAGAAACACTAGAGGATGCCCTCCAATCTGTAGTGGAATGGGGACAAAAACGGATGGTCGCCAAGACTAAACTAGTTTCATCCAATAATTACAAGAAACCTCCTCTACCACCTATAGCAATGGGCAACGACTCTTTATCTGAGAGTACGTCTTTCAAGCTCCTTGGCCTAATGTTCATAGGACATAATTAAATTCTGCTTAGATAAGAGAAAAATCCAGGTTGTCCTCGACGGTCGTACATCTTAACTCCTTGGTCTAACGTTCACAGGAAACATGAGTTGGACCAATAACATTGGAGGCATTGCCAGGAGCGCTGCAAGGAATGTGGGCTCTCTCTACCGTGCTAGAAAACTACTAACACCTGAAAGTATCCTCTACCTCTATAAGGCCACTATTAGCCCATGTGTGGAGTATTGCTGTCATATTTGGTATGGTGCATCTGCTACTCCTCTCTCGCTCCTTGACAAGGGTCAAAAGAGATTTGCAAATCTGATAGGACCTTAACTGTCCAATCGACGAAACGTTGCATCCCTCTGCCTGTGCTACAAGTATTTAATGGCGAATATTCTGACAAACTGCGAGCACTTGTGGCCCCACGACGTGAACACCCTCGACAAACCCGACACACTGCATAATCCCACCCCCAGACTGTAGGGATCCCTAGATGTAAAAGATCTTTCTACTCCAGTAGTTTCTTCCCCAGAACCGCTAGACTTTGGAATTCCATTCCAGGTCCCTGCTTCCCCAACTGTACTGACGTGCAGAGTTCAAGTGCAAAGTGAACCGACATCTTGCTGCCCAAATCCCTACATAGTACCCCAGATGTTGCTGCCCCTGATAGTAGTCCCCCCTACACCAAAGTGGCAGTGTGCCTTGTTTGGGGTGACAATGTATTAAAAAAAATTAAAAAAACATTCATTTTCTGTTTTTGTTTTATATTTTCTTTCGTAAAACTTAATTATGTTCTGCAAAAACAAAAACAACAACCCCTTCCCCTCTCCTTTCCTTTTCCTTCCCTACTTCCCAACTCCGTCGCCCCCTTATCTCCCCCTCCTTTTTTGCCCTGTTGTTAGGGCACTAGAAGTAGCCGACTGCCCCCCTGCAGAGGGTAAAATCCCCTCAATGGGACAATAAGTCAGCCGTGGTTTGCTACCCGAAATACCTTAGGGTGTGATCCTGGTGAGTGAGCTAACCTAGACCTGGGTACATAAAAGTCTAAGCACTGCAACACATTTCTTCGGCTCTTCCTGTTGCAATCGGTCAGCCACGCCATCTCTAGCACTTACACCCAAAGTACCAACTGCCACAACAAAGAACGAAACTTAAAGGTCTCCAATCTTTTTTTCCACAACTACAAAAATAGGCAAACCAATAAGTGCTAGAATGTGGTGGCAAGGGGCAATCAATTGAAAAGACCAGAACACAACACTTCATCTGAACAAATGTATTTTTGAGGACATATTGGACAGAAAATATCGCCCTTGAGAACTCCTTACCAAAAGAGTATATCCTCCACGTATCCCTGACATGGTCAAGGTGAATGGGTTGCCCCCTTACTGCGCCGCAATTTTTAACTCTGAGGTGGGTAGGGGGCGTGGTTGATGAAAAATTAATCCCCAATTCAATGGTTGAAAAAACAAATGCATCCCCCTCAAATCCCTTAAAAGAACCATTCCTCTAACTCTGACCTCTCAAGCTCAGATGGAGAACAAAACTTCAAAACTAGAAAAACCGTACCAACTATAGACGATGGAAACTTCCCACAATTCTTGCTTATTGAATAAATTGAAAATAAAAAAATTGGAAATGTATAACGTTATCTAATAGAAAATAAATTATCCACAAAAAAGTAAACCAAAAATGTTAAAAAAAAACAAAAGATGGAAATCTACTAGTTGAGATAACTAATCTTAGAAATGCCTAATCTCTACTAAAAATGAAGAACTTCAATGAGTACAAGTGCAAAGTCTTTCCCCATAAAACACTAAACACTTCGAAAGGAGTAGTTTGCAGTTATGAACTATCGCTAGCAACTTTAGAAGAAATAAAAACCGAATTAGAAAAACAAGGTGTAATCAACCACATCCGCATAAACATAAAAAGAAGCAATAAAATAATACCCACCAACACATACATAATAACGTTTAACAAACCAACACTACCTATGGAAATAAAAGTGGCTACTTAAATGTAAAAGTACACCAATATATCCCAGCTCCATTAAGATGTTTCCATTTAAAAAAAATTATTGACATCATAAAGAAGCCTGTAAAGGAATAAAAATATGCGCAAAATGCGGCAACAAAGGGCCTGACCACACCGAGAAAAATGCATAAATGAGGTGAAATGCGCTAACAGCAAAGAAGATCATTCAGTCTTCTCTAAAATATGCAAAATATATAAAAAGAAAGAGAAATTATAGAAGTAAAGTACAAAAAAACACAGCCTTTCCAGACGCAAGAAAAATAGTTGAGACGTACTTGAAAGACAACACATATGCCGAGACAACAAAAAAGACATCTAAACCATGTCAACATAATGAAATACATGATCAATATAGGAAACTGATAAACAAACTGATTACATTAAACATTAAAGAGTTGCCAGAATTTCAAAATAGCCTATAAGAAAAATAATCAAATCTGGGAAACGAAATAGAAATAACGAATCCAAACAAAGAAAATAATATTCCATCCGCAACAGAACCATTAAAATAATTACAGAAAACATCAAAACAACCACCAGCAATTAATAAAGACATAAGCAATGATAAAATAGCAAAAAAACCGTGCCAGAAAAGAAGAAAACCAAACAATAGACACACAAAATAGATTCCGAATTCTAGAAAAAATGGAAACCGAAAAGACTCTGGATAAAAAAGAATCCAAACACAAGTAATCAAGAGGGAAAAAATGAACAAGAAGCCAAAGCAGCAACATCTCAAGCAAGATCCAGATCCAAACAAAACAAAAACGAAAAAAAAAACAGCAAAACACTTCATCAAAGATACAAACTCCGACAAACGATAAACCCTCTACTTATAAAGAGATGGAAATAGATGGAAACTATAAAACCTCATGGAGAGAAATAAAACACAACAAATTATCCAATGGAATTGTCGGGGAATAAGATCTAACTATATTGAACTTCTTATACTTATCTCCCTCTTCAATTCAGCCATTTTTTGCTTACAAAAAACCTTCCTACAAAACAATACCCATTTCAAAACACCAAACTATGAACAATACAACTATTTTTATAATACATGCCTTCGTGCTAATAGGAACACCTCAATTCTTTTAAGGAAGAACATACCTCAAAGCAATTTATCTGTCAAAAAAAAATCTCCAAGCAATTACAACTCAAGTCACATTACATAAAACGATCCCAATGTGCTCAATATACCTCCATCCTCATAAACCAATAAATGAAAATGAACTAGAAAATTTAATAAAACATCTACCTTCACCGTTCATTCTCCTAGGAGATTTTAACTGCCACAGAACGCTATGGGGATGTAAAGTCACAAACTCAGAAGGATACAAAATTGGATAACTAATTAACAAAAATGACTTATGCCTTCTCAATCAAAAAAAAACCCACATACTAAAATCCAACAAACGGATAAACTAGTATCATTGATCTTAGCATGTGTGATGCATCAAGCTTCTTGGATTATACCTGGAACACTTACGAAGAACCCTGTGGAAGTGATCACTTCCCTATTATAATCAATTACAGTAAGGCCATCCAATACAATATACCCAGGTGGAACACAAACAACTGGGCCGAATTTAAAGAACTATGTTCGCTAACATTAGCAGAACATCAAATCCAAACAATAGAAGTATTCACGTTAGTACTCATAATAATAGCCAAAAAATACATACCCAAAAATTCTCCTCCTGAAAAAAAAAACAAACCATGGTTCAATCCAGAATGTAAAACGGCCATTAGACAGAGAAGGCAGCCTTAAGAAAATTTTAAAAAACAAATCACAACCTACAACTTAATAAAATACAAACACCAAAGAGCTCAAACTCGAAAAACTATTAAAGAATCCAAAAGATCCTGCTAGCAAAAATTTGTCAGAAAAATCAACATCACCACTTAACCCAAAACCGTCTGGAATATGATTGGGAAAATAACTGGAAAATATAATCCGATTACAATCAAACGCATTCTCACAAATAAACAGAAAATAATTGATAAAAAAGATATTGCTAACACACTAGCTAAACCTTTGCCGAGAATTCATCATCAAAACACTGCAATGCGTACAAAATAAACTTTATCTCCAAAAACCAAGAGCCTTACAATGAAATCATCTCACTCAATGAACTAGAAACCGCCATAGAAAAATCCCAACACTCAGCTGTAGGACCAGATGCCGTGCACTACATCTTCCTTAAATAAATTCTGCCCGAATCATTAAAAATTATTTCTCAAAATTCATAATAAAATGTGGGAAACAAACGATTTCCTAACTTCATGGAAAATGCAACAATAATACCGATAGCCAAATTTGGAAAAGATAATCAAACCCAGAAAACTACAGAACAATAGCTCTCACAAGTTTCCTATGCAAAACGTTTGAAAGAATGATTAATATAGACGGTAGTCTTATATGGTATCTAGATGACAAAAAATAATTTCTAAAATCCAGTGTGGATACCAAAAAGTCGAGGATGTATAGACAACATCACTAACCTCGGAAATTACACCAGAGAAGCTTTTATCAATAAGGAAAACAATAAGTAAAATCTTATTTTTCGATCTTGAGAAATAATATGAAACAACCTAGAAACAGGTTATCATAAACGATTTCCACAACATTGGTCTCAGAGGCAGACTACCTGAATTCATAATAAAACTTCCTAACAGACAGATCTTTTAAAGTTCGCATAGACTAAACTTTATCAGACCCACAAAATCAAGAAGAAAGAATGCCCCAAGGCAGCATATTATCAGCAACTATCTTTAACATAAAAATCAATAAGATTATAAAAGAACTCTCTCCTGATATACATAGCGCCTTATATGTAGATCACGGCTCAATCAGCTACAGATCTTAATAATCTCATACTATTGAAAGAAAACTACAACATAACATAAATAAAATTAATAAATCGGCAACTAAAATGGGTTCAAATTCTCCAAAAATCCATCCATTTCTGTAACCAACGCAAACTCCAGCCTGACCCAACCTTACAGATTGAAGGCGAAAAAATAGCATTCGTACACAAACACAAGCACCAGGAAATAATTTTTGACAAAAACTAAATTTCATTTCACACATGAATCACATCAAAACCAAATGTAATAAAGCATTACAACTCCTACGAGTCATCGCCCATACAGATTATGGAGCTGACAAGAACACACTACTCAAACTATATAGAGCATTAATTAGATCAAAAATAGAGTATGGTAGCTTCATATATCAATCAACCAAAAACTCATATCCAAAAACCCTCAACACAATATGCCACTCCGGACGTGGACTAGCACTAGGAACATTTCCAACCTTACATGTAGAAAGCCTGTATTCAGAAGCACATGAAACTCCTTCAATGCTTAGAAATTAAAACCTTGGTCTAATATCCTACACAAAACTTACAGCTAACCCCAAAACCCACCACACAATAGCGCTTTAAATCCAAACCGTAAAGACCTTTTCGACCAAAAAGAAAATGCAATCAAAACCTTTGAACTTCGAACACAATCGAGTTCCAATGAAGCAAATCCACCCATAACCGAAATTCACGAAACTCTCCTACTCAAAACGCCTGACTGGAACATCGTATCCCCTAATATCAACCTTATTTTAAGTGAATATGAAAGGAAACATACTCATCCAATAACTTATCATGATGATCTCGATAAAATCAAAGAAAAGTATCCAGAGCACACACATCTATACAGATGGGGATAAACAAAACAACGCAACAGCCAGTGCGGCAATACTCAATAAATCAACCAACAAACAATCAAACCTCTCAAAAGAAACTTCAATCTTTAGTGCTGAAATACATGCTCTAAACCTAGCTCTCAAACCCTCATGCTATAACAAGAAAAAAAAACAAATTTATAATCCTTTCAGACTCCCAATCTACTCTAAAAGCGATTAAAAAGATAAAGATGGACAACCCCCTAATCGCAAAATTACTCCAAAGATTAACTGAATTAAACAGTAACAGATAAATCATTTTCTGCAGGATACCGAGCCATCCGATATTAAAGGTAATACATTAGAAGATTCAGCAGCAAAGAAACGCTTTAAATCTCCCAATCGATGCAAATTTGAAATTTCCATACATAGATCTAGAAAAACGCATCAACGTATATACAACAGAGAAATGGCAAACCTACTTACAACAAACTTCATGCCAAAAATAAAAAAACAAGAACAAAATACGTAACTAAACAGAAAAAAGAAGTCAAACTAACAAACATAAAAATAGGCCTTACCCACTTAAGAAAAGAAAGCCAACCTATATGTATACCTTGTCAAACACCACTCACAATCAAACACATATTAATTGAATGTACTGATGTTGTAACCGTAAGAAAACAATATTAAAAAGTCATTTGATAAAAACACTCCCCACACCATACTCTAATATCTTTAAAAAATTGGCCTTTACAAATAAACTTTAAAAGGACCTTTTAAACAACTCTCCTGGGTATGACCTAAAACTATATCCGATGGTGTGTCCCGAGCTTGCGGGCATTGGGGAGTGTGGAGCTACCCTTTAATTGCCATTACCCCCAGGTCCACTCTGACCCGGAGTGGTAGTACCTGTTAGAGTCCAAACTATGGGTGAAATAGAATCTGAGTTAAAAAAAACAAATACACTCCATTAAAAATCGTTCCTCAAAATCACTAGATTGTGCATTAAATAACCTGAAAAAGGTTGATATGCCGTAAAACAAAAACAACCAAGTAAAAGTTTTCTTTTTGTTAGTGCAACGTATAATTTATAGAAAATACTAGGATGTGTAGTTTACAAATTGAAACTGCAACCTATAAGGCATCTTACATTTGCATAAAAAAACAAAATACTCCATCAAAAATCGTTTCTCAAAATCACTAGATTGTGCATTAAATAACCTGAAAAAGGTTGATATGCCGTAAAACAAAAACAACCAACCCAAAGTTTTCATTTTGTTAGTGCAAAGTGTAATTATTTGAAAATACTAGGATTTGTAGTTTACTGCAACTTATAAGGCATCTTACATTTGCATAAAAATGATTAAATACAACAATATATATGTGAAATTATATTTTGATGGCGTCCAGATGAATCTAGAAAATATAATAGAGTACGCAAGAATCCATAGAAAATATTCTAGTTTTATTCACGTTTTAAATACGAGTATGTTCAGAACAATCCGGGTGGTTAGCGAAATAAAGACTTGATACACAGTGAATATGCACGACTCTAAGGTAGCACGCACATAAGGTAAAATAAAATATTAATTTATAGTCGTTCGAATTCAATAAATTTCCTTGGTTATAGATATTTTTTCCTGAATGACGCATTTTTTTTTATTCAATTCAATGTAAAAACGCATTGTATGTTTCAAAATGTTAACGTCTTTGGTTTGATCGAAGCAAAGGTCAAACCATTGTTTTGACATTAAAAATGCACTAAACCAAGTTAAATATCGTAGGTGTCTTTTATTTGTTTAAACCCATCATTCCTACGGTGATTGAAAATAAAGGAATACGTCTAAATGATTTTTGATTTTCCCTTTTCACTTTCCATTATTGCAAACAATTATTTTTATAATTTTCATCATATATATATATATATATATATATATATATATATATATACCGACAATATATTTTTTTAAATTGGTTTGCATTACAAACACACACACACACACACACACACACACACACACACACACACACACACAGGCGATATCGGAGATCAGGTGGGAAAATACTCTCGATTTCTAAATCACATAAAACGGACCAAAGTACCCGAAACATCGGTATCAACTAAAAGGGATATACATGTGACTTGAACCGCTAGCGACATTCATACCCCCATAGAACGTTTTTCTTTAGGGGAAGCCGATCCAACCAATATAGGTTAGTGCCTTGTTTATATATATATATATATATATATATATATATATATATATATATATATATATATATATATATATATATATATATATATATATATATATATGCAGGGTGCTCAAAAAGTCAGGTAACATGTTAAAGGTAGAAAAAACAATATATTATAATTTCTATTCGTTTAATATTATTTGTTTAAATATTTGAGGGTAATATATAAACTACCCCTCCTGATTTTTAGCTTTAGGACTATGTAAAGGATAGCGTTTATGGCAAGAAGCCTGATACAATAGCGTCTTTAAAGTTATTTATTGAAGAGGAGATTGCGCGGATATCAGCTGACATGATTACACGTGTTACACAATCAGTGGTTAATCGCTTCCAGCGATTGATAGAGAGAAATGGACAACAATTTACAAAATAAACATATTTCATGTTTGTTTCATTTTATATTTCAATGTATGGTACTTAAATATACGTGTATTGCTAATATCGTTTTTCTTTAAAATGTTACCTGACTTTTTGACCACCCTGTATATATAAAGCTTGGTGTGTGTCTGGGTGTGGGTGTGGGTGTGGGTGTCTGGTCATGAATAGGCTCCTATATTGGTGACTATTATAAAAGACTGATTACATATAATGATAGAAGATGTAACGAAGCACAGGAATAGGTATGTTTGATCTGGTAGAACGGTGGTTCAGTAAAATTGTGGGGGCTGCGTTCGCGCCTGGTCTACAAAGTATGGAAATAAAAAAATAAAAATTAAAAGAAAAAGATGTTTACAAGTGTTTTTGATATAGATGTATATGAGAATACTTTGATAAGTATGGTTTAACTTAAATAGGGATGGTATAATAAAATTTCGGGGTCTGCGTTCGCGCTTGGCCCCCGTAGAATGGAAATGAGCACAGACATTAATAAAGACTTTTCATATCTATCTGCGTAAGTATACTTTGATAATTATGTTTCAGTTTGAAGAAATATGGTATAATAAAATTATGGGGTGTTCGTTCGCACCTCACCTCAATAGTATGGAAATATGTCACAAAGTTTAACAAGTTTTTTTTAATATAGATTCACAGAATATTGTGATAAGTGGTTCAGTGTGAGCAGGTATCGTATAATAAATTATGGGGTTTATCTATTTTATTTATACTTTCATCATATTTTGCTTTGCTTTTGGTACCCCAGAATTCGACCCAAATTTGCAACCCTTCCTTTTCATACCCTCTCATACTTTCATGAATCAGATTCCATTTACCGTAGGCTGTTTTTACACCCGGTCAACGACAGATACTTTTGATAGTATATATATATATATATATATATATATATATATATATATATATATATATATATATATATATATATACACACACACACACACACACACATATATATATATATATATATATATATATATATATATATATATATATATATATATATACACTTGTGCCCGATATTATTCATACCCCTCGGATCTTTGAGATTTCTATAAAAATATTGCTCAAACCAGAAGGTAGACAATATTAAAGGGATTTCAAACAATAAATCAAGCATAAGCATTTAATTTAAACTCAACAAATAAATAAATTATGCAAGTTTAAAACATTATACAAAGAAAAACAATAATGGCACTAGTTCAAAATTATTCATACCTCTCTTACTAATAGTCAATAGCATGCCCTTTATTCTTAATAACTGCCTGTAACCATTTTGGATATTTATCAACAAGGTTTTTACAAGTATCAACACTGATTTTTGACCATTCTTCAATGCAGTAGTTCTCCAAATCCCTCAAATTTCTAGGTTTCCGCTTTTTAACCTCAGTTTTCAATATGTGCCAGAGGTTTTCGATAGGGTTCAGGTCGGGACTCTGGCTAGGCCATTCCAAAACCTTAATTTGATTATCCTCAAACCATTTCTGGACTATTTTGGCAGTATGTTTTGGATCATTATCCTGTTGAAGGACCCAGTTTGGTCCTAAATGGAGCTTCTCCGCATCCTGTCTAATGTTTTTCTTGAGTATCTCCAAATATTGCTCCTTCTTCATGGTTCCATCTATCTTGACCAAACTACCTGGACCACTAGCCGAAAAGGAGCCCCAAAACATTAGGCTACCACCACCATGTTTCACCGTGGGTATGGTGTTCTTTGGGTTGTAAGCTTCTCCTTTCTTCCTCCAAACGTAAGAAGCATCCATATGGCCAAACAATTCAATTTTTGTTTCGTCAGTCCACAAAATACTTGAGAAAGCGGACTCTGGAGAATTCACATGGGTCCTAGCAAACTTTAGACGTGCTGCAAGGTGTTTTCCGGTGTGCAATGGAGTCCTTCTTGGTCTTCTTCCTTTCAGACCATTTTCATGCAGAGTCCTTTGCAATGTTTGCCTTGATATTTTTATGCCAGAAGACTCCAGATTTTCTAAAATGTCCTTAGTAGTGGTGGTTGGATTTGTATTAACACTACTTACAATATTCCTGGTGGCTCTAGCAGACAGTTTCCTTTTCCTTCCTCTACCAATCAAGTTGTTTGTTGTGTGGTGGCTCTGGAATTTTTTGATGATGCTCTGTACTGTTGCTGTAGGGACCTCAAATTTCTTGGAAATTGACTTGTAACCTAAACCATCCTTATGTGAATTCACAATTTTAGTCCTAAGATCATTACTAAGCTCTTTTTTCTTCCCCATTCTAATAATTTTTATTCTTTTATTGGTTTTCAGTTGATATCATTTTAATTTCTGAAAAATGCAAAAAACCGAAATGGAATTAATCAAAGGTTGTATAAAAGCATTCAAAATAAGAATCAAACAGGAAACAAACAGGTCAGAAACTCGATTAATACTGAAAAAATAAGGGGGTATGATTATTTTTGAACATTGCAGATTTTATAAATAGCTGTATATTTCTTTTATTACAAGTATCCCGAGATTTTAAAATGACGAAAATGATCAGAAGAGGTTTATTAAGAATATGTATCAATATGGACGTAAACAATAAATTCTTACAAAGTTACACCTAATAAACTCAATTTTCAAGGGGGGGTATGAATAATATCGGGCACAAGTGTATATATATATAGTAACATGCCACTAATCTATGTGGGTTAAAGTTCTAAGAGAGTATGAATTTCAGAAGTTAATTAAGTAGAATTGCTTTTGCGCGTATGAATTTGCCTTTAACCCTTGCACGACGAACAGGGGAAAAATGTGTTACACCGCCTGCATAAACGTAAATTAGTTTCATTTTCTTTTATATCTACATCGTGGTTAAAATTAACATTGTTTACGAACGTGTATCTTTTTTATTAAGCATAGCTAAAGTTTTTATAGACTTTTTAATTGTTTTTTTTTCATCTAAGAATTTTATAAAATAGTTTTATCTATTTTCCTTTTCTTTAAAATACTTTCAATTTAATTTGATTTTGTTTTGCTGTTATTACCATTTCATTTTTAAGAAAAAGTGACTTTTATTTGTTTTTAATCTGTTTTTATCTCTTCTTTATTCGCATGTATTACGCTAGTTTGTAGTTTTTGGCATCAATATTAATATCAATATTGGGGATCGAGTAATGAGTATTCAACAACTTAAGGAAACAAAGTTAACTTTTTATATTTATGTTATTTATTAAACATTGAGTTGCACACTGCAGATTCATTAAGACTTATACACAATAGCAGCTGTTATAACACTTGCCATACAGACAGGATATTGCGCAAAAGAGTATACGACTTCTTAAGGAGATGTTTGCCTTGTAGATCAGCAGTCTTTTTTAAATTTAGAAATAACACATTTTTGTTTAATTCATACATGCCTTGTTTAATGCTCCAAACATGATGATGAAATAGAATATATTTTTGTTGCGATTATGTGAAAAAAAAAACGAAAATAAGTTACGTTTATTTACACATTGGAGTTTATGTTTTCTTTTCCTCGTGCAAGTATTAGATGCTATTTTGCAACCTAAAATGCATACCTGCTACTTTCATTTCGAAAATAAAAAAAATATAAATAGAACACCTTTTGAAATAACAAACACGGTTTATATACTTAAACCAATATATACGGATTTATTTTTTTATTTTAAACAATATAAATAGTATATTTCTGAATTTTAATCAATATAATACTTTTAAAATTTTTAGTTTTAAACTATAACATATTTGTATACAAATATTATTTAAGATTATACAAAGAAAAATATTTTACACCGGAGTCTATTATATGCGTTCGAATTTCAATTTTTACCCATTTTTGACCCGTAAACAACAATTTGACCGGCTAAATACCCATAAAAGAACGGCCTGTAAAAAATCCAATCATTTGAGCCTCCTTGCGCCTGGCATCACGAAAGTATTCAGAAGGTATTCAACTTCCCGGAAACATCTTGTGAGAGTCAAAACCCATACATAATGATTAAGAACCCTGTATATGAAACCAAGGTTAATGTGGAAACATATATAAGCTGACACATGGCGCCCACTAAAAGTACGGTTTAAAGAAAATCGAAATATCGAAGTACGTGTAGATTGAAAAATCGGGTAAAGCTTCCCATATCTGGAAGGATAACGGAAAGCATTAACCATTATGGGACGAAGTAAAAATTATTAACTAGAATAACGGTGGAGAGTACGACGACTCAAACAAACAGCTCATCTCTGGGAGGTAACCAATTATAAAGTAAACCTAATATAGAAATTCGTACGATGTGAGAATTGTTACTTATACATAATAGATAATATATACAATTATTAAGTAAAAAATAATAATATATACATAGATATATAGATATTCAGTATATATAGTAATAATTACTAATAAAAAGTGATATTCACAACAAGAAATAAATTAGATTAAAGTCTCCTAGAATTGTCCACAAGGACCCGTGGCGAAAACGTAAGAGTACTTGAATAAATCAATTTAAAAACGTGATATTCTCCTTAAAGTTCGATCCGCAGTGTGTGCGACCAACAAATACAATTGCAAATTGCTGAGGACCTCTATCCAGAACTGGCTGAGGGAACATGAGCATACTACACCTATGAAGTAAAGGTTCTTCTGCAAATTTCCGAGTAAAACTTGAACATTTTCAAGTTCGACAAGGTACAGGTACAGTAGGTAAGACTTTGCATAAAACGAAACATAGTGGAAATAACACTCAAGATGAGAACGGTAGTCAGACGAATTCAAATAATACGAATAACCAATCCTCATCTTCAAAATTCAGAAACGTAAGAGAAATATATATATATATATATATATATATATATATATATATATATATATATATATATATATATATATATATATATATGGGGGGTGTACACGTTTCTCTGTGTGTGTGTTAAATTTAGTTTACTGAGTCTATGGAGCTGAAGAAGAAAGAAATTACACTTTAAATACATAATAAAGTGTGCAGATAAAATTATTTTATATATTAAGAAACGTATACATAATCAAGTACATACATATCTCTCCCTCTCTCTCTCACTCTCTGTCTCTAAATGTATATATATATATATATATATATATATATATACATATATACGGAGAAAGAGAATGGAAAGAAAGAGAAGGAGAGATAGAGAGAGAGGGGGAAAGAGAGAGAAAGAAGAGATTTATAAGGCTATCACTGCGAGAAATGGAATCTAGGCGATGTTGGGAAAGATAGACGGAAACAAGTTACAATTTGCAAATCAATATATATATATATATATATATATATATATATATATATATATATATAAACGACTTAATTTACTCACATAAAATGAATATAGAAAAGTATAAATTTATGCGGAAACTTTAAGTATTTACTGAAAAGTGCTCAATACGTAGGTAGAGCTAGTTAGTAATTTATGAAATATATATGGCGATTAAGCTACACTGAATATTCCGTGTTTCATCCACTCTATGATTCTTCAGGCTTATCCGCATAAGCCTGAAGAATCCTAGAGTGGATGAAACGCGAAATATTCAGTGTAGCTCAATCGCAATATATATATATATATATTTTATAAATTACTATCTATCTATCTATCTACTTATCTAGCTATCTATATCTATATATATCTATATATATATATATATATATATATATATATATATATATATATATATATATATAGGTTTCGTAGTTTAATTTTAAATTCTGAAAAAAAAACATATAGAGAAATATATTCGATTTAAAAATTTATTGTTTGACAAAAGGAAAATATAGAAGGGGTTATTTTAATTTTCTATATCCATGTAGTTTCAACAATGGCTTACATCATCAGAGGAAATGAAATGCAGTAAGCAAAATATTCAGCTGCGAATGGACGCTATTTTGCTTTTCATCACAATTATTGAAAATAGTTTTTGAGTAGGTGTGGTATATTATATGGAGCAAATTATACGAAAAGAGAAATTGATACAACCTGGGTAATCCGTTATCGGAAGAAGTCCAATGTCGTTCGCGGTTATTAATCCAGGTGGGCAGAAAATAGGCCTAAATTTAACCACGAAACTTATATATTGCTCTGTTTTTAAATATTAAACAGAGGGGAGGGCATTGGAGGGGGTATAGATATGGGAGGGGATGATAGAAAGGATGATAGTTGTTTCAGTCATGAGGGGGTTCTGCTCCACTGACTGAGGAGGGAGCGAGGTGTTGGAACAGATATTATACTATGGTTCTAGGTGTTTCCTAGTGTTGTTGGTTTCGAGGTTAATAGGGTTGGTGTTGTTCAGTGTGTTGTATTAGAGATAGGGGTGTTATGTCTGTGTGTGGTTGTATGCACGCACGTGTGTGTGTTTTAATGTGTCGATTCTGATTTATGTGTGGCTGTGTATATGAGTATGTGTATGGGTGTGCATGCGAGTGTACCTTGCATTTCGTTTTTGTGTGATGCTATTAGGTTCTGTTCAGTTCAGGAGTGAATCTGGTGATGAAGTTTTTTTCCTGTGTAAGTAAATAAAAATAATTGTCTGTTTGGAAGATTGGCATTATTTTGAAGCTGTTTGCATTGAATGTGTGTACGTGTTTTGAAACATAGAGGTGTCTGTTATCTGCAATTTTGATGTTGCTCTTATGTAAGGAAACTCTATTGCTTAAATTTCCGGTTGCGCCTATGTAGGATTTGTTGCATGTTGTGCATCTTAATGCATATACTACATTTCTGGAGGTGAAATTTAGATCTTTTTTTATTTTGAATGTTTGTGCTGGGTTTTTGAATGTGTATGTGTTACCTTCTATTATGATGTCATATACTCCACATCGCGGTTTGTTGCATTTTGTAACTCCTTTTGTAGTATGTGGGACGAGTTTCGAGGAAGTTAGGATGTGTTTTAAGTTTTTGGGTTGGCGTTTGCTTTTTATTATTTTTGTTGATTTAAGTATGTTGTTTAGTTTGTCGTTCTGATTGAGGAGGATAAGGTTTTTTGTTATCTGTGTGAAACGTTCTGGGTTTTTTGTGTTGTGTGTAGAGACGCATGCTAGAACACAACAAGGAACAACTTCTAGCATACGTCTCTACACACAGACATAACATCCCTATCTCTAATACTACAAACTGAACAACACCAACCCTACTTTACCTCGAAACCAGCAACACTAGGAAACATCTAGAACCATCTGTTCCAAGATATAGAATATCTGTTCCAACACCTCGCTCCCTCCTCAGTCAGTGGAGGAGAACGTCCTAATGACTGAAATAACTATCATCCCCCTCTCATACCTATACCCCCTCCGATGCCCTCCCCTCTGGGGAACAAAATCTTCCCCACACTAGGAACCGATCCTGGGTATGGCCATACCCACATGGGGAGACAAATATATAGAAACATTAAAACATCCCCTATTTTTAATACACCCCTCTTTCTAAACAAGCACAATATGAGGAATACCCGAAAAGACAAAAACGAAAAATCACAATACTAAAATCCAAGAATCCAAAAAATAAATATCAAAATAGAATGAAAGCACCCCTACCCTTATTTCAGAAGAGCTAGTCCCCCTCCCCACGCATACACATTAGTAACGACATCGGATCACAGCCGCCTTCCTAAGGAAGCAAATAATCCCAAAATACTATAACACAATATACACATTCCCAAACCAATAAAAGCAAACACACACGCACACACACGCGCACACACACACAAACACACACACACCCTACCCCACCCTAAAGGAAAAGAAAAAACATTAGGAGAAAGAGATAGCGACTACAGCCAGGTCAACGGTCTCCCTCACAAGCCCAATAAAAGAGCAATAAAAATTGACATGCCAATGAATAATAAACACTTACAAGCCTCCACCCCTTGGAAAAACTTCAAATTAACTACGAAAATCGCTATTTTTACATCCCTAACACATTTGAAAATAATTTCTGACGGGGACGCATACAGAACGTCTGAAACGCGCGTAAAAACGATTTCAATGACTTAAAAACATTACTACAATGATCCAAACATAATTCTCAATGAAAAAACAAGACACGGAATAATAAAATAATGTTAAAAAATACACATTCCTGGTGACCACTCCCTTATTTATATATATATATATATATATATATATATATATATATATATATATATATATATATATATATATACATATATATATATATATGTGGGTGTGCTTGTGTATAAAGTAGCAACATGTCTTATTGAATAAGTTACTTTTTCAATATATGTATAAATATATAGATTACATATATATATATATATATATATATATATATATATATATATATATATATATTAAATTGTATTAGGCATCAACATGTCTTACTTGAATATATTTTCTGCGTCTGACCATATTCTTGGATAAAAGTTCGGGGAATCCTCCTTGCCAAATGGAGGGTGTTACAGATATAGTTAAGTCATGCATCTCGCATGCCTAAAACTTATCTGTAACATCCACCATTTAACAAAGGGGATTTAACATTGTCACACACAGTAAATATATTCAAGTAAGACATATTGATACCTAATATAATTGAATATATATATATATATATCTATATATCTATATATATATTTATATATATATATATATAATATACATATATTTATATATATATATATATATATATTGAAAATGTACAGAAAGTCAGAAATACATCAGTACCGTCAGTTTGAGGCCTAAGATAAGGGGAACCAGTTAACGGTAAATAATGTAAGGCTTTCGTCAGCCATATTGTATTCTGTTTATCCTTCTAAGGAAAAACTAGGGTCCAACACATTATCTCTTGTAATGTTCAATTTTATTTAATTATAGCTTGTCTGTCTCTATTTCTATATATTTTATTTTATTATCATTTTTAATTATTTATTCAATATATGTTAGTAAATATATGTTTCAACTATTTATTTTGTCCTGTTCTGTTCTTAATTGACATGGCTTCCGGTCTTGATCGGGTATTTCTCACAGGTCATAGGAAAGTAATAAACGTATCTTATTAATTCTTTAACTTTTTGGTACATTTCTTATTTTAATTAAACAAGATAACTCATGGATCTTCGCTTTTCATTTTTTATTACATTTTTATATGCTTCTATGAATATTTTTTAATATTTTTTATATATTATAACGCTTTTAATTTTGATGCATTACAATTTAGTTAATCAGTATTCCATATGCTATTATTTTATTTTTTATGTTTGATAACTATATATATATATATATATATATATAGGTATATTTAAATGGTATCAGGTTCTAAGTGACCTTATAGTTAATGAGTGTCTATATAAACTATTTTAATTTCATTTACTGAATTGTAATATCTAGGACTTTTTTATTTTTTATTGTTTTTCTTAATAATTACAGACGTATATGAATACACTTACCCTAGAATTTCTATATATTTGAGTTCTTTCTATTTAGAGTTTTATATATTTGAGTTTATACATAAAAAATACCTTATATTTTCTTCTATCTTTGTTTAATTTGGAAGATGACATTCGTTTATATATCTCATTGGTTAAGTTATTTCTTTATATTATTTAACCTAATTATTGTATAAACTTTTAAGTTTCTTTATTCCATCCTATGTCAAACATATTCGCCTGAATAGTCCGATGCATACATACCTGCATACACTCACAAACATAGACATACACGTGTATACACACCTATATATATATGCACGCATACCTACACGCATATACACGCATACACATATATTTATATATATATATATACATATATTTATATATTCAAGATTATGCTTTGACCTTTTAACATTTCCACTTACTTTATAGTCAGTGAAGTCCTTTTTACTTTACATTAATTTACTGAAGTATAACATTGAGACCGTTATAGAAGAACTTCTCAATCTATATAATTTCACTTAAATTATTCATATTTTTATATATTTTAGTTTATGGTATTTTTTATAGCAATAAAGATTTCTAGCTCTTTAATTAAAAAGTTGCTTAATATGTGTTTTAACTTTTGCTAAATTATTTTATGCGTTAATTTGATTGTAGTTAGAGTGTTCTTTAAGAATTCCCTTCATGTACGGTCTTCGTTAATTGTTCGGTTCTTTCAGTTTATTAGGAGCGCATATCTGTTATGTATACAAGTCTTAAGGTATTAGCTGTGGACATTCAAAGACATCTTTTGGGGGTCATTTATAGTCTTTATAATGTGGTATTTTCCGCATCACAATTGAGATACTGTTTTGACGCTGGTGAATATGCCGGTTTTTTCTCTATATTCTTCCATCTAATGATGAACGGTATTACGCTGTATTTAATTGCCATACTTGAGCGGCTAATGTTGTCTTTATTCTTGTTCTTGCCCTAAAGGAAATGTTATGAATGTAAATGATCTGCTTAAACGTCCCTTGTGCAATACCGATGTATACCTTAGGTATATCACTAGCCTCATACATAAGCATCGCTTCATATACGAGGGAGTTCACCCTGCATTTTCTTTTTCATGGCAATCTTCCTTAGATCTGCTAGATCAGTCCGCATGTTTTAATTTCCATTGCGTTCCCTTGCGATGATCTTTTTTTTTATTGGTGGGGTGGTAGAACATCTGACTTTAACCGTGTTCCTATTAAAAATTTGTGCATCTTATGCTGTGGAGGGAATAAATATCCATCAGTTTCAGGAATAAATGTCCCACTCGTGATTTTGTTTTGAAGGAAAATGTAAATGCAAACCAAATCCTGTTACGCTGTTGATTTGTTAGTTAATGTTTGGTTGGCTGGTATCTGATGTTTTCTGTGAATTCATATTTTTGGAGCGTTTATTGTAATATGGGACCGCTTGATTGAATATTTCAGCGCTTGATGAGAGCATGAAGATTGTTTTGTTGATATTGTCAACCATAGATAATAAATTATATTTAAATAGAGACATACAAATTCTAATTAAGGAAAAATAAACTTTATTTGAGATAATGTGAATAATTCCATCATGCGCAGTCGTGAAACAGCTGACTGACGGATAAAAATCTGATGACGTCCAAGTACCAACTTTCTAATTTCCTCCATTAGCAGCCGCTTTTTGTAGGATGAATCTGAATAAAAATATCTGAATACCCTATATATCACATCTCTTGTCTGTAGAACAAAATTTCGTTCAGAATATAAGTTGAGAATTCTATCACACACATATTCGAACTTTTATAGATATATAAATATATTGTAGAGAGATAGAAATAGAAATATGGACAAATAGATGGATGGATAGATTGATATGAATATAATTATCTATATGCATATGATTTTGTCTGCGATGTCTTCAGTTCATTCTTTAGAACTATTCGATAGGATGTACGACTATGCAGAATTACGTAGTAGATGAAATATTAACAGGACAATATAAGTTATGATATTAAATTTTATAAATAATACGATTGAAACCAATATAGAAAACAAAATAATGATATGCAAACGAACAAAGAAAAATAAAGTTTTTAATATGAGAAAATCAAATTTAGAAATCGATATGATTAGAATTTGGAGCCACTCACTGAAGGATAGACAATTTGATTGAAAAAATAAAAAATATATATCTCAGCCACACCTATATTATGCATAATACGGAGCGGTAGACATTTTTCATCGTAAAAAAAAATATCGCAAGATGAAGCGACGTATAAGAGAATATGTTATCAGAACTAATAAATGCAGAAAAAGAAAAGATATGCTTTCAAAAACATGACAAGTGATTATGATTAAGATTGTCCGATAATGAAGAATGGAAAAATTGTTAATTAGCAAAAACACAGTTGATCAAAGAACCATACGTGAATGCAGTATAATGAATATATAAAATATATAATCTTTACTTTTTTAAGAATGATTAAGCCACAGAGGTAAACTCAAACCCATCTAAAATATTATGTGCATATTTACGAATATTGAATACAAAATGCATTTGATAATATAATGCAAATATCATATACATTTCAATTTCAAATGCGTAACCGTTCCCATACAACCCCATCTAAAATTTTTATTAACATGAAGACTAGTTATTGAAGGCTGCATAAATTCTATTGTTAGCATTTTACTAAGATCGAATATCAGAATGTCCATGAGGAATGTACGACACCATTCTACCCCGTCTTCTGTATCTACCGAAAATAATTTTTACCCACACTCCCATTAGGCCGTTCAGTTCGAACATTAATAATGATTGATTATGAGGTGTAGCGGTGAATTTCCAAATGGACAAACGTATGTAAACGCATGAACATATTTATAAAGATATACATATCGACCACATTATCGTAGAGACATAGTATTTTAATGTTGCGATTTTAAATCATAATATAATCTACAATCTGAATAGAAACGCCTACCACTACTACAACCGATACTATTACTAGTACTAATACTACAAATAATAACTATCTCCTGTGCTATAACCTTTACTACTACGGCTATAAAAAACAACAACAACAACAGCAAACATAATAATAATAATAATAGTAAGAAGAAGAAGAAGAAGAATCCCACAAGCATGTTTATGTACAAAATACCAGGTAATATAACCACCATCAAAAATAGAAGACACAATGAAAAAATGGAAACTTGAACTGACAGCAATACATAACTGAAAACATACAAAGAGGAATCCTCCAAGGTGATTCCCTATCACCATTACTGTCCATTATAGCCATGATGTCACTGAATAACATTCTAAGAAAATATCAAGCCTGATATAAGTTCATTAACACGGAACAAAGAATGAACCACATAATGTACATGGATGACCTGAAACTGTTTGCAAAAACTAAGAAAGAACTAGAAATACTAATAAATCGACCAGGATCTTTAGCCAGGATATGAAAATGGAAAAGTGCGCCCTCCACACTATGAGAAGAGGGAAACTAGAAGCAACAGCAGGTATAGTCCTGCCCAATCTAGCATAAATAAGAACAGTAGGGGAACATGATATCTACAAATACCTGGGCGTGCTAGAAGAAGACGCCATCAAAGTAAGGAAAATGAAAGAGAAAATTGCAAAGGAATATCTCAGAAGAACAATCCTGATTAAGAGAATAAACACGTGGGTAGTTTCATTGATAAGAGACGTTGGCCCTTTTATAAACTGGCCAGAGGAAAACTAAGGAATCCCGATCAGGATACCAGGAAACTCATTATGATGTACAATGCGCTACACCCGAAGGGGTATATTGGCCGACTATATGTGAAAAGGAAAGACGGAGGAATAGGACTGATCTGTATAGCAGACTGTCTAAATAACACGAAAAGGGAATAAGAAAAATACATAATGCAGAATACTGAAAGAATAATTACTGCAGCAGGAAGCAAACAAGAAAGAAAAAGAGACGAAAATAAGAAGAGGAAAGAAAAGCGAGAAGAGAAACAGCTACATTGACGATTCATAACGGTTACATCAGAAGAGAGTAACGAAAACATTTGGAAATTACTACAAAAAGGAAATCTTAACAGGGAAACTGAATCACTAATAACAGCCCGCAAGACGATGCATTTAAAACCAACCACATCAAAGCACTTATCGACAAGACACAAGAAACAGCAAATTACGACTCTGCGCACAAGAGACGAAACAATATACCACATAATAAGTGAATACAGTAAACAATCCCCCCAAAATATAAACATACACATGATCAAGTGGGGAAAGCGGTGCATTTTCAGTTATGCAAACAAATGAATTTTGAAAAGACAGACAAACGGCACAAACACAAACCAGCAGCAGTAATGGACAATGAAAATATAAAGATCCTATGGGACATAGATATACAAAGCACGAAGACCGGATTGTAGATTTTGCCTGCCAGCAAGCCACAGAGTGAAGATCAAGGGGAATGAGAAGCAGAGTAAATGCACGAAACTGCCCAGAGAGCTCAAAAGGGTCTGAAGAATGAAGAAAGTAAAAATAGCCACTTAATAGTAGGAGCGCTTGGAACGATACCAACAAAATATGGAAAAAAGAATGGGAGATATGGAATCAGAGGGATGGCCGAGACAATACAAAGAATTTCAATAATACACAATTTCTAAGGAACAGCCTTATATGTATGGAGACTAACAACGCACGAGAACTACACACAAATTGAATACAGAAACGGCTACAGATGCAAAACACAAAGCAACATCACATAAAATCATGAAAACTGAAACTGTATAAATGGAAAAA
Source organism: Euprymna scolopes (assembly GCF_053919585.1). Lineage (NCBI taxonomy): Eukaryota > Metazoa > Mollusca > Cephalopoda > Sepiida > Sepiolidae > Euprymna > Euprymna scolopes. The sequence continues at coordinate 32,792,078 of NC_136489.1, read as the reverse complement.
GATGCGCCTCTTTGGTATTCTTGTAAGTGTCACCATGAACAGTCACATCACCAAATAATGAAAATCAAGAACGAGGGAAGACCGAGGAGAAAAAGCACTAGCCAGGCCTCCGCTGGAAAGGTGAAAACAAGACTGGGATCTCGAGATGGCTTATTGCCACTAAAATGTCAGTGAACACCAATGGTCGTAGCCAACGAGAACTCAAGGCTAAGTGGCTGTTGTGATGACGCAAAATATTTTGCAACGCTTTTCGAAAGAGGTGGATAGTACTGGAAATCTGGGGAGACTTATTGTTACTTGGGACTCCCGGAAACCGCACAAGTCTCTCTCAAATACCAATCTTTGATGATGGGTTGTATTAATACTCCTAGTGAGTTTTTATATTATTATTATTATTATTATTATTATTATTATTATTATTATTATTAGTATTAGTATTATTATTATTATACAATTAATAATAATAATAATAATAATAATAATAATAATAATAATAATAATAATAATCCACTGGTTCTTTTCCCTTTATAGGCTTGAAATGATTCCATTACAATGCATGAAATACATTGGAAGGGAAACAGTTCCTAGATCCTTTCTATTGTCTCTGTTTTAAATAGAATGTATATATATATATATATATATATATATATATAACTACATCATTTACTCACATAAATTTAATATACGAAAGTATAGATTTATGCGTAAACTTTAAGTATTTACTTCAAAAGTGTCCAATACGTAGGTAGAGCTAGTTAGTAATTTATAAAATATATATGGCGACTAATCCTACAGTGGATGAAACGCAGAATGTTCAGTGTAGCTTAGTCGCCATATATATTTTATAAATTACTATATATAAATATATATGTATATATATATATATATATATATATATATATATATATATGTATATCCTTTTACGCTCCATATTCCGTTTATAAGAATATCAGACGTTGTCCAGTATCACGAGCTTGGAAATGAAATATATAAATGATATATATTTGAAATGCGTTCCACTGTTTTCTTATATAATTTCCCTCCATGTTAGTCCCGTTTACTTTTGAAAAATATTTTTCAAATATAACTGCCATTTGTCCCTCTATTTTTCGCTCTATCGATCTTATCCTGGCCCTTTTCTCTCTATAATTCCATTTCTCTTTATCTTATTCATGCGAGCAGTTATGATACTGCTTACATATTAGAGAAAGTTACAGAGAAAATGACTACAGTAGACGAGTATTTTATCATCTAAGTATTGATTGCCAAACATTATTGACGGCGTAATCACGTTGGCGCATGTCTTTGTAACATCAAATAGTTAAGCAATGTTAAGCTTTGTCGAAACACCATGATAAACGTGTTTACTTACTGAGTGGTTACAACATCTCCACTAAACCCTGAATCATTTTCAGTCGTCTTTGATTTCTCCTTGTCTTTTAATTCAGGCGGGAGCAATTTAAGAACGGTTTGTTATATGATTGTGCAATCGTTGCTCCACAATAATGCACACATCAAGAAGTATGTAATTTTTACATCACTACAGAAAAACATGAAGCCACCTAATGTAAAGTGTTAAAGAATAAATGTTTAACATGAAGAATTTTCTACTGATGAGTGTAAGATGCAATGTATTTAGTCCCAGAAAAAACATTATTTTCCCTTTGTCAGAAAATCTTAAAATGCGATGGCTCTTTGTCAAATTAAGTAAGGCAAGCAGGAGGCACGCGTCTTTCTAATCTAAATAACATTTCTACTTTCCTGAAATTATGACACAGTCGACTAAGGAAAAAAAATGGAACTCAAACCAAAAAAATAAATATTAGTTATTTCCTCGCATTTATTCGTCACTTAATAATTTTCGATGGCATCACAATTTTTCTTTTCTTTGCCAAACGGAGTGTTCCTCAAATCGACCCGTGATTTAATATAATAAAGCTGTTGTATTTTCCGTTTTTTATATATTCCAAAAATAAAAAATACATTCTGACTCACAAGGAGATTAACTATCCATACTTAGACTGAACTGAAATCAAGTAAAAAATGTAAGAATGTAATTTATCTAGAGGATGTATTAGTATATATATATATATATATATATATATACATATATATATATATATGTATATACATATATGTGTGTGTGTATGTCTGTGTGTGTATATCTATGTATATACATATATGTATGTATACATATATATATGTATATATATATATATTTATGTACGTATATATATGTATATATATGTATGTATATGTGTATGCATATGTGTATATATATTTATGTATTTATGTGTATATATGTATGTATATATATGTATGTATATATGTATATATATGTGTATGTATATGTATGTGTATATATATGTATACATATATATATGTATGCATATATATGTATTTATATGTATGTATATACATAGTTATATGTATATATATGTATATATGTGAATATATATATGTGTGTATATATGTATATATATGTATGTATATATGTATGTATATATATGTATATATACGTATGTATATATATATATATATGTATATATATATATATGTATATATATGAATGTATGGGTGTATATGTATGTATATATATATGTATATATATGTATGCATATAGATATAAATATATATGAATGTATGTGTGTATAGGTATGTATATATGTATATATGAATATATATGTACGTATATATATGAATATATATATGCATATATGTATATATATGTATATATGTATGTATATATGTAAGTATATATATGTATGTATATATATGTATATATGTATATATGTATGTATGTATATATGTGTATATATATATGTATAAATATGTATGTATATATATATGTGTTTATGTACATATATATATATATTTGTATGTATGTATATAGGCATATATATGTATGCATATATATGTATGTATATAAATATGTATGTATATATGTGTATATATGTATGTATATATGTATATATGTATATGTGTATATATGTATATATATATATGTATATATATGCATGTATATATATTCATATATATGTATGTATGTATATATGTATGTATATATATAAGCATGTATATATATATGCACGTATGCATATATATGCATGTATATGTATGTATGATATATATGTATATATATATATATGTGTGTATATATATGTATATATATATGTATATATATATGTATGTTTACTAGCAAAAGTACCCCTCGTTGACTGGTTTCAAAAACAGCGTACACAAAATGGACTCTAATTTATGAAAGTATGATAGGTTATGAAAAGGAAGGGTGTTTAATTTGGGTTGAATTTGGGGGTATCAAAAGCAAAGCAAAATATGATAAAAGTAAAAATAAAATATATAAACACCTTTATTTTTTATACCATACCTGTTCACACTGAAACATTATCAGGATATTCTGTGGATGTATGTTAAAAAACCTTGTTACACTTTGTGACATATTTCCATTCTATTGAGTTCCGGTGCGAACGAACACACCATATTTTATTATACCATATTTCTTCAAACTGAAACATAATTATCAAAGTATACTTACGTAGATAGATATGGAAAGTGTTTATTAAAACGTGTGCCTATTTCCATTCTATGGAAGCCAGGCGCGAACGCAGACCCCACAATTTTACTATACCTTCCCTATTTAAGTTAAAACATACTTGCCAAAGCATTCTGATGTGCATCCATATCAAAAACACTTGTAAACGTTTTTTCTAATTTTTATTTTTTTATTTCCATACTTTTTGGACCAGGCGCGTACGCAGACCCAACATTTCCAATGAAACACTGTTCTGCCAGATCAAAACTACCCATTCCTGTGCCTCGATACATCGTCTATCATTATATGTAATCAGTTTTTTTTAAAATAGTTAACCATATAGGAGCCTATTCGTGACCAGATACACACACACTCACACACAGACATTCAGCCTTACATTATAGACATTTGCATATATATGTATGTATATATGTATATAAAATATATTTTAGTCATCGACATACAGACCTGTTTCGTTGTTTCACACTTCATCAGTGCCGCTAGACTAACACCTCTCCCAAGCCGAGGATCGAACCTAGAACCGTCGTGATGACAGTCGGCAGTCCTACCCCCTGACTACGGAATCGGTGGCCGAAATTAAACTGTCCGAATGTCTATTTAAATAAACATCCGTCCGCCACTCGTAGAGGGCTCAAACGTTTTGTTTGTAAACAAATCGCGAGCTTCGCATTATTTCAGCTAAATGAAGTAGCGAGTAAGATAATTTACGAGAGTGCTCTACCGAAGAGGGGAGCTTTATAAAATATATTTTAGTCATCGACATACAGACCTGTTTCGTTGTTTAACAACTCATCAGTGCCGCTAGACTAACACCTCTCCCAAGCCGAGGATCGAACCTAGAACCGTCGTGATGACAGTCGGCAGTCCTACCCCCTGACTACGGAATCGGTGGCCGAAATTAAACTGTCCGAATGTCTATTTAAATAAACATCCGTATATACAGATATGTATGTATATATAAATATCTGTATATATATATATGTATGTTAAGATACATGTATATATCTGTGTATATATATGCATATATAAATATTTATGTATATATATGCATATATGTATGTATATACATATATGTAAGTATATATATATATATGTATTTATATACATATATGTATATATACATGTATATATATGTAAGTATATATATATATATGCATATATGTATATATACATATATGTATATATATATATATGTGTGTATATATATTTATATATATATATGTATATATGTAAATATACATTAACCAACCATCATGAGGTTGTTTGCTCAGCAACCGAAAAGTCTAACATGCTTGCCAGTCGGTTTGCCTCAAACTCCACACTGGACTCTTCTAACCACCCCCTACCTGAATTCCTTATGCGGACAGACGCCACGCTAGACGATCTGAAAATCACCACTGCTCAGCTGCATGCTATCATGAAAAACCTTCACGCTTCAAAGGCATGTGGACCCGATCTCATCCCAGCTGTGCTATTAAAAAAGTGCTCAGTCGAATTAGCTCCAGTTCTATCCAAACTCTACAACAAATGCCTTTATGAAGCTTGATTGATCAAAAGCAGCATGCGTACCGCAGATTTAACCGACATGAGTCAAGTTCAAACAGACAGCAGTACATAGAAGCTAGAAGTAACGTTAAGAAAGAAATAGCGACAGCTAAGATATAATTTAATGAAACCAATAAAAAACGCATCGACGCACAAAAAATTAGGAATTAAGAACTTCTGGAAAATCTACAGCTGTGTAGTAAATAATGGGCAATCAATAATAATCATTAGGATGTTTGCTCAGCAACCGAGAAGGCTAACATGCTTGTCAGTCGGTTTGCCTCAAACTCTACACTGGAGCCTTTCAACCACCCCCTACCTGACTTTCCTTTGCGGATAGAGGCCACGCTAGATGTGTGCATGTGCATGCTATCATGAAAAACCTTCACACTTCAAAATCATGTGCACCTGATCTAATCCCAGCTTTGCTACTACAAAAGTACTCAGCACAAAGTCGCTCCAGTTCTCTCCAAACTCTACAACAAATGACTTGATAAATCTTGCTTTCAGGGCTGTTGGAAAACTGCTTCTGTGATACCAGTATTCAAGAATAATGGCGAAAGAGTTTACCCATAAAAGTATCGCCCCAATAGCCTCCTCCCACACTTTGCCAAAATATTTGAGACCTTTATTTACCATGCTCTAGTCCATACCCTTATAGATGCTCACCTCTGACTGATCAACAATATGGATTTAGAAAAGCCAGTTCAACATCAGACATCCGTACTGTAATCTCTGAACATAAATACCATTCACTGGACAAAGCGGTAGAGGGCAGATATATCTAAGGCTTTGGAAAGGGTATACCATAAGGGTCTCCTCAAAAAAATTAAATCGTACGGTATCACTGGTAGAATACTTAGCATAAATAAATCATTCTTAGATAAGAGAAAAATACAGGTTGTCCTCGACGGTCGTACATCTAAACAATGATAAACATGCGGGAGTTCCCCAAGGGTCTATCCTTGGACCTTTACTGTTCCTGATATTCATAAATGACCTTCCCGACAAAATTGCCTCTGAGATGGGAATATATGCTGATGACACAACCCTCTATAACAGGCACGACAGGAAAACAAATGAACACATATCTAAAGAAATGGCAAAAAAATAGAGGATGACCTCCAATCTGTTGTGGAATGGGGACAAAAACGAATGCTCACATTCAATGCCGCCAAGACTAAACTTGTTTTCTTCAATAGTTACAAGAAACCTTCTCTACCACCTATAGCAATGGCCAACGACTATTTATCTGAGAGTACATCTTTCAAACTCCTTGGTCTAAAGTTCACGGGAAACATGAGTTGGAACAATTGCATTGAAAGCATTGCCAGCGCCACTGTGAAGAAGGTAGACTCTCTCAACCGTGCTAGAAAACTACTAACACCGAAAAGTATCTTGTACCTCTATAAGGCACCATTCGCCCATGTATGGAGTATTGTTGTCATATTTGGGCTAGTTAATCTGCTTCTAGTCTATCGCTCCTTGACAAGGTTCAAAGGAGAGTCGCCCACCTGATAGGCCCTGAACTGGCATCTTAGCTTCAGCCTCTGTCATCATCGACGAAATGTAGTATCCCTCTACCTGTTCTACAAGTATTTTAATGGTGAATCCTCTGACGAACTGCAAGCAAGTAAACACCCTCGACAAACCTGGGAAGCAGCTAAGCTTCACCTCCACACATTAGGGATGCCTAGATGTAAAAGATCTTTCTACTCCAGGAGTTTCTTCCCCTGAACCGCTAGACTTTGGAATTCCGTTCCAGGTCAGAAGTTCAAGTGTAGCTTGAACCGATATCTTGCTGCCCACGTCCATACATAGTACCCCAGTAGTTGTTGCCCCTGATTGTAGCCCCCTATACCAAAGTGGCAATGTGTCTTTTTTTGGGTGGAAATGTAATATTTTTTTTAATGTTTAAATGTATAATTTATATCAAATGCGAATGCAATCATGAAATTATTTACTAAAATATGTGATAAGTGGCTTTGTTAATATATATATATATATATATATATATATATATATATATATATATATATAGATAGATATATACATAATATATATATACATAATTTTCGAACTCATCTTTAAAACATTATTCTTAGTAAAACGAATACTTCAATAGATCTTGAATACTACAATATTATTGCATTCAATTATATCAAATAATTACACAATTCTGCAAAATGAAAGAGGAGTTGTAATATAATTTACCAAGATATATATATATATATATATATATATATATATATATATATATATATATATATATATACATATAAATATAAATCATCACTAACTCTGTCTGTGTTTTCTCTCGCTTGTATATACATACATATATATATACATATATATATATGTATATATATATGTATATATATAAGCGAGAGAAAACACAGACAGAGGTATATATATATATATATATATATATATATATATATATATATATATATATATATATATATATAAGCTGTGAATGATCTCATATACAAAATAATCATGACTATAAGCGGACAAAATCAACAAACGTGTCGTGGTTACCAACTTTGATTATAACACTGCACATCAAACGATTCTTGATGACCACATAATATTCAAAAGATTATAGGAATGTAAATATACTGGTTAATTGTATCACAATGACCAAAGATATAATCTAAATTGGATGCAACTATGCTATGATTTGAGGCAAAACTATTTCTACATAGAACTTTTTATGGAAAACAATGTTAGCAATATTATAATTGGTATTTACCTTTTAATATAAACAAATAATAAAGCACATGCATGTATGTTTATGCTTTTTTTTGCGCGTTTTTCCTGTCGAGGTATGTAAAATTAATGAGAATATAAGAGCAATTCATAGCAAGTGCTGAACTGAAATCCAGTTGATTTTTTTCTAGGTATCTGTTCTTCAGATGCTGAATTCCCATTTCTTATTCTGTTTTGGTGAAGGAGCAGTCCTTCACGACTGAGACAATTGTTTTTATTTTTTTACCTTTATTCCACGTTAAAAAACGACGCTGGTGTCTAACTCTGTCACGTGAGGAGGCATTGTAAATAGGTACAATCACTCTAGATAATTAGAGATTATTTCATAACATTCATTAACCCTTCTCCTCAAGTGACTTTCGGTCTTTGATTAATGGTGATTTCAAAGATATATATATATATATATATATATATATATATATATATATATATATATATATACTATCGGGGGGTATCCGGCGTTGCCCAGGTGTTTGGAGGTGTGTGTGGTTTGGCGTAATTCAAAAATCCGGTAGGGGGGGGGTAAATTAATAAAAAAATGTTTTGGTAGGTAACTATGAGGATAGAATCCGAACCCGTGAGGCAAAGTTGGAAATTATAGTGTGAAAAAAAATCGTGCGACGTTAAACATTGAGACACCACGAAATACTAACGGTAACACGTTTGAATTTATTTAACTATTTATAATTGGCAGGTGCACGTTTTAATGACTTAATGAGGGCAACTTAGACTGCTGGGTAGTATTTCATTTACTTCGGAACGATTTTTGTATTTTCCCCCCAAGATGTTGGGGGGGCAGCTCCACATAAAAAAGGGAATTGTAAAAATTGAATAGCAATTGTCTGATATAAGGAAAATATTTCCACATTGATCAAATCTGATTGCTTTCGGATATTTCCGGCGATCGAAACCGGAAAAATACCGCCAGAATTAGTGTATCTTTATGAAAAAACCTAATCCACAAGCGGCGAGCGAAAAATGTTGAATATTTATCTTTTCGAAGTCGAGCAAATTTAATAGACAGGAAAGCTCTGTTGTTAATTCGTAGATATTATGATTTATATGTGATATAAAAAGTTTTTAAAAATTGTGAGCCGACCGACCGCTTCTCGGTAAAAAGCCTTTCTTGGACATACACAAAAACCGAACAAACATACACACACAAATGTTCGCTTTTATATATATATATATAGACTAGCGGTGGGGGATACCCGTCGTTGCCCGGGTGTTTAGGGATGTGTGTATAGGGGGAGAACTTCTTAAAAAATCGGATAAACCCAAACAAAAAAAGTCACCGAACGTAAAACCTCTTTTTAAAAAATCGGAAAAAACACCCCCTCCCCCCATAAAAAAGGACAGTGTTTCCCGGGTGTTTGGAGGTGTGTAAGGGGGGGGGGCAAAGAATAAGCGAATTAATATCCTGTTTAAACTTTGAAAAAAAATCGAAAAAAAAACAAAAAAAATAAAACAGCGAACGGACGTAAAACTTCTTTAAAACAATCGGATAAACAAAAACCCAAATAAAAAAACACAGTGAAAATCGAAAAAAATGGTATAAATAACCTCGTTTCAATATTAAATGTTTAAAAATCGAGAAAAAAGTATATTTTATAACTGGGATCGAAATTGAAATCATTAGATAGCAACGCCGTGACTAAACCCATCGCGCTACAGACGCGTGGATGTAAGTAAGTCGGTTTTTATAAGATTTAAAACGAATTCAATGTACAATGTTTTTTGCGCGTAATAACGCAATCTTGTTATGAAGTTATCCTTTTTCCCCTCCTTGTAAAAATCCGGTTAATTTTTTTTATATTTGACCCCTATTATATCCCCTTAAAATGTATTGTTTTGGGCTCAACTCAAGTTATTAAGTTAGATCCATGTCCAGAGAACATATATCTGATGCTTTAAGTGATTAGACGTAAAATTATCGGAGGATTTTGGTAGAGTTCTGAAAGGTCAAATCGTTGAACTTTACTCCCTTAACAGACAATTTTTTGGCCGAAACGAATTAGAAAGATTTTCCAAAATCTCAATATCCTGTATATTAAATTTCGAGTCTGTAGACTGAAAATTGACAGTTAGTATGTAGTGAAATATACATAGACAATCAGCCACACATACAGACAGATACAATCACAGACACATTACCTTATATATATATATATATATATATATATATATATATATATATATATATATATATATATATATATATCACAGAATCAATAAAGCCAGTATAACATCACACCCCAAAAAAAGGGCTTATAAAGTAACAAAGAAGGTTTACACAAATATTCTATTTCCTTGTGTTTTTTTTATTTGTATCATTTAAATATTTTATATGAATGCATATAAACACACACACACAATACAAACACACATGTATATATATATATATATGTGTGTGTGTGCGTGTGTGTGTGTGTGTGTGTGTGTGTGTGTGAGTTAGTGGCTAATTCATTTTAAAACCGATTTACATCGATTTTCATTTTTTTTTATTTACAACAAATTCAGAATACACCCGGGATCAACGAATTTCAGAATATATAGAATCTTTTATATTTATATTTTTCGAATAAAAAATATAGTATACTTTGAGTAGAAAACATTAGAACTACAAAAATCGTGCTTGGAATATTTTACTCTTTTCTAAAGAAACTTTTCTGTCCTATATTCCCTCGAATTTAAAGGCTTCAATTAACTTTAACATTTACAAGAAATAACCAAGACCACAAATCCGCGTAATATAGTTATTGAAAAGAATTTGGATATATAATTGTCTTATATGTGAAATCATGGAAAAATTTCCACCCCCCAAATAATATATATATATATATATATATATATATATATATATATATATATATATATATATATATATATGGGATACGTTATCCATTGGGTCAATAGGAACGATATACTTTGTTCTAAATTCAGTAAAATTTAGTAACAAAATTTGATATATTCTTAAGAAATAGGTTATAATGTAACAAATAGTCTAACTCTTTCGACTTTTATACTATTTTTGTTTCATTTTACTTCGGTCTAAGCTCTCAAAAATCTAAGGGGCTCAGTTCAATAGCCTTGTCAATCAGTCTGTTCTCTTTTATTGTCCATGTTTTCCGCCAGCATATATATATATACATATATATATATATATTTATATATATATATATATACATATATATATATATATTTATATATATATATATATATATATATAGTAGAAATGACAATTAATAAAAACCTGAAGAATGTGATCAATACTGATGTAGAGCAAATATTCGTTTTATTTTTTTATTACCGTATTTCGAAAAAAATAAAACGTATATATATATATATATATATATATATATATAGGTTTTATTTTTTTTCGAAATATGGTAATAAAAAATAAAACGGATATTATTTGTCTCTGTATGTCTGTAATGTGTGTGTGCATGTATGCGCGGGTGTAGCAAAGTGAAGGCATTTATAAGGGTATTGATATATGTATATAGGTACATGTGGGGATTAGATAACTTTCGTGTTTTATGTTTATTCATATTTTGTTTGCTTATTTGTTTTAATTTTATTTTATTTTTATTTATTTTTATTTAATTTTATTTATGTTTTGTTTTGTTCTATTTACTTTACTGTAATTTTTAACTTTATTCCTGCGTAGTTTTAGAGTTATTGTCTAGTTTCAGTATGGGTGTTGTGAATAAAAAAAGAGTACAGCATGGATCCGCTTTTGAATATATGTATTAATGTGAGTGTGTGTGTGTGTGTGTGTGTGTGTGTGTGTGTGTGGCGGTGTATGTGTATGTATGTGTTGTATGGTTGTTGCATGTATGTGTGGGTGGATGTAGATAAAAGATAGTACTTAGTTGACCATAGCTGAGGTTCTTAACTTACAGACTCCAAGACAAAAAAACTAAATTCTCAAGTACCTTATGTCATAAAAACCAAAAGTTAGGTTGGATGGGCGTAAGGGAAATGAAAAAGACCTCACTCGTCCTCTTACCGTTTTTTTATGACTCCCACCACGGTTGCATATAAACTTGATAAACGAAAGAGGAAAATGTATTTGGTGGAAATATCACTTTCGACGGTAATTCTTGGCCTGAAGATGTAATTCCCCAACGTGGGTGATTACAGAAACATGTATGCACATATGTAGCCATTAATGTTTGTATAAATAAAATTAATATATATATATGCATATATATATATATATATATATATATATATAAGCGAGATAATTATCCGTGTATAACCCCTTCTATATATTCCTTTTGTCAAACAATAAATTCCTAACTCGAATATGTGTCTATATTTTCATTTTCAGAATTTAAATTAACCACTTAACCTACATATATATATATATAGAGAGAGAGAGGGATAGAGATAGATTGATAGATAGATAGATAGATAGAGAGATCGATAGATAGATAGACTGTTGTTTCAGGAGCAGACTGTTTGAAATGTACCTCTCATTGATGCTTTTTGTTTTTCTACTTACTTTTGTAAAACGTAATTATTTTCTGCAAAACCAAAATCAAAAATATCAACCATTTTTTTCCTTCGTCCCTATTTCTCTTTTTTATCTATCTCTCCCACTTTCAGGCTGCTTTCCTAACTTAAAGTGTATGTATGTTATTTGATTATACACATGCCCATTATATATGTGTGTATTATATACTGTACTGCATTTTCTTACTAAATGTTTTATGTACTGTATAAAATTTTGCTTAGGCCCAGCATACTGCGATTTCACCTAAGGAACCCACAATCGGAACGGATTAATGCCGCATCACGGGGTTCTACTCTTTATGCTTTGGGACTTCAATACGGAAAGCTTAATCATGGTGTTATACGTTCGGTACTAGAATGGTGTTATTTAGTAACCCTTTCGTTACATGTGTATGAAAGAGCTTTAGTTTTCTTGTTATGTGAACTTCTCTTACAATTCTATAAACACCAATGACTATAAAATTGAGAATAACTTGAAAACCTATTTAGAAATTGTCTGGTTTCTATTCTGCGCAAGTATTAAAAACACAAAGAAACGTAATGGCACGAACTAAACTTTATGCGTTGAGTACAAAAGCGGCCGGTGAGAATAATTACAGAATAATTGCATGCAGTTATGTTTTGCAACAGTAAAGAAAACTGGGAACATCGTGAATATCGATTAAGAAAATATTAGAAAATATGGTATACGTAACTATCTTCAAGATCATGGTTGGTGTTCAATTAAGTTTACAAAATAAATTGTTCGCAATAAATATTTTGACGACGCAGCTGGCCAAGAGGGCAAATGCGCCAGCGCAATTTTGAATCCAAATTCCCGGAATCCTCTTTGCTGGGAAGTGAGAGACATAATGACTAATGATTAGGTAGGCAAACACCCTGCATAAATAGCATGTATAACTAAACGTTGCCTAAACTAAAACTGTGATCGTTACAAGGGGAAACATCTATAATAGTTAAGGGTTACTACGAATGTAAAATGGTTATTTTAATAGTTATTAAAATTAATAGCTATTAAATATATATTTATTAGAGATATTTATTATAATTATGAAATATTTAATGAGCATTCGTGTCACATCTTTACATGAGCTGCTTAGTGCACCTTATCTAGCTTTGACAGACTTTAAAACCACTTTCGAAACCTAGTGGATTATGCCCTTTTCTCGTCCCCTTAATCTTTCTCACAGAAGAAACGTTGCGAGACTATCTTTATATTCATGGCAATTTATCGACTGAACTCCAATGTATGGTTCAACTTACCAAACTTTCACAAATACACGCGATTAGGTACAACCACTATACACAAGAGCTTCTTTTCCCTTGCTTCCCACATGTGGAACACTTTTTACTGGTATGTTTCACGGTTGAATGCAGCATGATAATCCGTTCTTTAAAAAAAACGCATGAACATCTATAGTATAAATCTCACCTGTCCGTTTAATTTTATGTATGTATGTATGTATATATGTATGTATGTATGTGTGTATGTATGTATGTATGTATGTATGTATGCGTGCATGTATGCATTTATGTGAGTATGTATATATGTATGTATGTATGTCTGTTTAACATTTTTGACAGAGGCGACGGATTTTCAGGAAATTACTATCATGTTGAAGCACGATCTCTCGGACGACATATATCGAAAAATTGGCCAAAAACATTAATTTCCTCCCTCTCAACTGGGCAGTTTTAAAAACGGATGGGGTAGATTTTCGGCGAGGCATTTTTGCAAGTAATCCTATCGGTTGAATTATTTTTGCCTAATTTTATCGTTGGCGTAGCGGTAAGACATCAGATTTTCTTTCACTTTATTTTCCACCTTTGCCTCACGGGTTCGAGCACGCCTGACTACTGCCACTTGTTCCTTTTTATTTTTTGGCTCAACACACACCTCCAACCACTCGGGCAACAGCCGATACTCAGGCTAGTAATATTATAATTAATACAAACACTGAATATTCTTCATCTGAATAGTGTGTATTTTTTCAAAACTTCTTATAAGTAAAAAACCAAAAAACACTGTAGTGAAATACATAAAATCGTTAATTGAATTAACAATATTTTCTGTTCTGATAATCATGTTTAGGAGGGAGAAGTTCCATTAGATACCTGACTGGTCAATCAAGACTCAGTTGTGAATGAACATCTGTTGTTGAGGTAACTTCGAAGTTAAAATGTTTTATAATTCGCAGTAGTATGCTGCTCTACATCAACCTTTCATCTTTTTTATATTTATTATAAGTTACAGTTTTGTTTCTTTATGTATTTTAGATTTATTTTTGAAGTTATTACATCGTAATAAAAAGAATTTAAAAACAAAGGCTACCGACCAAGAGAAAGGGCGACGATTTTCTGTTAAATTACCTCTGTAAAAGCTACATTCTCACCCCTTTGATCGCACTAGGTAGAAGCAACTCGATTATATCAGATAATGTGCAGTGCGCAGATAATGTATAAAAATACAAGATCATGTCTTGCTCGCAATTATATAGTCGAAAATTGTTGATCTGCCGTAAAAATAATCGAAATCGTCGTGTCACTCTCAGTCTATTTGTCACTCCACGTGAATTCCTATAACTTTTTTCACCAACATATTCACTATTTATATATTTTCGTGTGTCGTGTTCCTGTTTGCTTAAAAAGCCTAATAGACATTTCCGCCATTTTAACTTCCTCTGAACTTGTTTTTTACCAAAACCTTTTCCCATGAACTTAGAAAACGTTTCCTTATTTCCTGTATTCTGTATCAACTTAAGTGTTTGCATTACTTTCCTTTCGAAATGTTTCCTTCTGTTGACATTTATAATGTTTTCTATCTTATTTTTTTTTTGTTTACGCAACCGTCATTTTATCGTATTAGTGGCTAATTCATTTTAAAACCGATTTACATCGATTTTCATTTTTTTATTTACAACAAATTCAGAATACACCCGGGATCAACGAATTTCAGAATATATAGAATCTTTTGTATTTATATTTTTTCGAATAAAAAATATAGTATACTTTGAGTAGAAAACACGAGAACTACAAAAATCGTGCTTGGAATATTTAACTGTTTTCTAAAGAAACTTTTCTGTCCTATATTCCCTCGAATTTAAAGGCTTCAGCTAACTTTCAAAGTTACAAGAAATAACCAAGACGGCAAATCCGCATAATGTAGTTATTGAGAAGAATTTGGATATATAGTTGTCTTATGTGTGAAATCATGGAAAAATGTCCACCCCCAAAATTATATATATATATATATATATATATATATATATATATATATATAATTTTGTATATATATATATATATACAGGGGAGACGTTATCCATTGGGTCAATAGGAGTTGTTCTAAATTCAGTAAAATTTAGTTTGTTCTAAATTCAGTTAAATTTAGTGACAAAATTTGATATATTCTAAAGTAATAAGTTATAATATAACAAATAGTCTAACTCTTTTTACTTTTATACTATTTTTGTTTCATTTTACTTCGGTCTAAGCTCTCAAAAATCTAAGGGGCTCAGTCCAATTGCCTAGTCGATCAGTGTATTCTCTTTTATTGTCCATGTTTTCAGCCAGCTTTCGGTCTAAGATGTTTTCCTGTGTTTCATCTGTATTTTTTTGGTACCTGCAACTATTGAAGATACTTGTTCTGTGTCGGTCTTCAGATCGTGGTAGCTCCAAGTAAAGACGGTAAGAAATGTCGATAGTCCAAATCAGCGTTGCAACTTTCCAAAAAGGAGAAAACGCTCTGAAATAAAAAGTTATCAGAAATATACCCCTGTCATCTCTAGGGACGAATTTTCATTGCAGATTTCTGTTAACAAAACTAAATGTGGACCAGATATTTTGTTATGTCTTCCTATTAGACGAATCGAAATGGTTTATGATTATTTTTATTTAGTATTAATAATTTCGTAATATTGAGCTTTTCAGGTCCAATTCTTTTCAGTGTTTTGGTAAGCTACTTATATCTGTTCCGTTTTTATGTCTCTTTATCTTTACTCTGTGGTTTGCTCGGACAGCAAACACTACAATTTTGACGTCTGGTAGTTTTGCTTAGACGAGTTTATCTGTTTGTATGTCCCAAAGAATTTTGTGGTGTATTGTCTTGTCTCAGATTTATGTTTGAACCATTTGTCCGCATGTCTGATCTCTCTATGGGATATATAGATATTCGAATATTCCAGTAAAGTTCTTTACCGCCCAAACATTGAGTTAGTAAAGAAGCAAACATAAATTCCTTCATCGCAATCGACCAATTAAATATATCATAGTATATCTGATGGTTTCTTGGACATTTTAGATTCAAGGACAAGAATTCTTCTTTTCTGCTTAAGATCGAATCAGTTAAAGGAACATCAATTCAAGAAGATGAACTATTCCTCGTAAAAGCCAGTGTCTGCTAGCCATACAAAAGAGATCTTATCTAGGTTACAAACACTGTCTAATTTTCAATACCAAGTCATAGGGAAACTAATCCTCATGCCCAGCTTACTCTGGCGAGCTCCTGTATATCTTAGACCTAGTAGGCATTAACGTACTTAATCTGTGTTCGTACACATACTATATTTATTACTAATTCCTTGCTATAATGGTCGGTGGTCTTATTACCAAAAGAATCGTCAGATATTCAGGATCCTCTACCGTTTTCTTAACATTTATAAAACATGTATTGTGTGGTATCAACAAATCCGATGCATTTAAAAATTTCAAGTCCGAATATATATATATATATATATATATATATATATATATATATATATATATATATGTATGTATGTGTGTATATATATATATATATATATATATATATATATATATATACACACATACATACATATATATATATATATGTATATATATATAGCGCTAAGTGAGTTAGAAGAAGAAAGCCAGTTCAATTCTATAAGAGGAGAATTATCGCACTCCATTATGTATCTAGCTACTTTCACTTTCTGATGTGAAGCATTAGGTTTCGAAATTCCTTGGCATAAAGACCTCCCTATATCCCCTAATTAAATGTGTATGCCCTTATTGAATAAATAAACCCTTCTATATTTACCAACATATAGTTTCGTGACTTCGTTTTCCATGCTTATTGTTTATATATATATATATATATGATTAAGTTTTTTTTTAAAAAAGAATTCCAGCAGAGTGCTCAATTAAAAGGAAAATCCAAATTGTAAGAGCGTATTTATATTGTGTGTACAGAAAGTTGTTAGTTGAGACGAATATTGGCTGAAGAGAGCTTGATAAAGATACCTTAAACGGGCCTTGTTATCGGGCTTGAAACCGACGGTACCAATGATCTGTCTCAACTAACAACTTTCTGTACACAAAATATATATATATATATATATATATATATATTAAATTAAAATAATTTACTCGATTGCTCTATCTTATATATCGAGAAATTCTTATTTAGAGGGATAGAACTTATAGAATATAGCCAGTAATATTTTGTAAATCTTATAATCACAGGTTTCCATACCAGCTGAATGTTAAATAACTTTATTCTGAAGTATATATATATATATATATATATATATATATATATATATATATATATATATATATATATATATATATATAAAATACTACTGCCATGATTTTGCGGAAATAAATAAACCATAAGTATTTCATTTTAATGTTTTTTTTTTCTTCATGAAGATGTATATGATAGTGTGTTGTTGATTTTCATGATATAAAAATGCGTTTAGAAAGTACAGTATCAAAACGTGAGTTTTATTATTAAAACAAGCAATGTTTTATGCATCTTAATATATATTTTCTCCATAGTCGCTACCATCCTCAATTCTCGTTTACCATGGTTTTTGATGGATGTTGATTTGTCAAATGAGAATCGTTTTAAATATAACACATCTTATTTTACAACTAAATAGGTTGAGGAGCTGCGAACTCGGGAGTTAAATATCAAAAAGAGCGCTCTTTTGTGCTCCATGATGTATTTTTCTACAAATTTATATTAACAATACTAATTATTTACCACTTGTAGCGGCATTTACCCGGGATGGGTTGAGCCGGTGGTGTTTGCCGTATTAAGTGCCTAAGCCGCCCCCCTCGTCCGTTGGCAGCAGAGCCGACGACTTATCTAGCCATTCACTGCTACATCGGCACGCACCAAAGAACCGCCACCGTTGCGACAAGTCTTAAGTTGACAACCTTGCGTTTCTTCCAATCTGTGGATGCATTGGGTGGCACTAATTAACGGATGAAATCATCCCAGGCCGACACAACATGTGAGCGAACCACCGAATTCTCCTGTTCAGGAGACTTTCCTCCAGGACAAGGATGTTACATTTAGCGCATATGGTTGAGTAAGGGATCGGATCGGAAAGGTTAACGCGCAGAACATGACAGAGATATTAGAGATCTTCTCCGAGCAATGGCCGGATGGGAACTTCATAATATCTAGGTTTTCTATCACTATAGCCTACGTCGTATTATCACATTAATAATAAAAGCTTGCACAATTAATTTGCCGCCCTAAATAAAACAACACCACAACTTTATTTTTAAACTTTTACCGAAATAATGAATTTAGGTAACTTGATAATGTAGTAGAGCTGGCATTTATTCAAAATAGCCGTAAAATTATTTGGATCAGTATACCATTCTGCAAACAATACGTGAGTTAATACAATCATTTATTTATATAGAAGACAGCACGACTACCTATAGACGCATCATGTGCCTATTTACTATGCCTCCCCGCGGGACAGAGTTAGACACCAGGGTCGTTTTTTAACGTGGAGAAAAGGTACAAAAATAAAGTCGTGAATGATTTCTCCTCCACTGAAAGAGAACGAGAAATGGAAGTGCCGCATCTGAAGAACAGATGGTATTTATTTGCTCCCCCACCGAGCAAATTAGGCACAAGGCCGATTTTTAATGTGAGGAGTGAAGGGGAAATGGGGACCAACTCCCCGGGGAGTAGGGGAGATGGATAGTGACAATTGGTATGAAGGATTGCCCCTACATTGACCAAGGTCTTATATGTGGGGTCGCCCCCACATATGGTCTTTGCTTGCAGTATCTGCCGGAACAGATGGTATTTATTTGCTCCCCCACCGAGCAAATTAGGCACAAGGCCAATTTTTAATGTGAGGAGTGAAGGGAGGGGGAAGGGAAAAAGGGGACCAGCTCCCGAGAGGTGGGAAATGGGAGCTGGTTAATGGTCAGGCATGTGGGGTTGCCCCCACATCTGGTCTTTGCTAGTCATAGCTGGTCATAGCTAGTCATAGCTTGCAGTATCTGCCAGAACAGATGGTGTTTATTTGCTCCCCCACTGAGAAAATTAGGCACAAGGCCGTTTTTAATGTGAGGTAAAAACCAGCTCCCCTAAAAGTAGGCAAAAAGGGAGCACTCTGGTTACCAAAAATAATAATTGTCCCAGTATAGAGGGTTTCCCCTCCATTGACTGGTACAAATTATCTTAAGTGCAGCATCTGCCGGAACAGATGGTATTTATTTGCTCCCCCACTGAGCAAATTAGGCACAAGGCCGTTTTTAATGTGAGGAGTGAAGGGAGGGGGAAGGGAAAAAGGGGACCAGCTCCCGAGAGGTGGGAAATGGGAGCTGGTTAAAGGTCAGGCATGTGGGGTTGCCCCCACATCTGGTCTTTGCTAGTCATAGCTAGTCATAGCTAGTCATAGCTTGCAGTATCTGCCGGAACAGATGGTATTTATTTGCTCCCCCACTGAGCAAATTAGGCACAAGGCCGTTTTTAATGTGAGGTAAAAACCAGCTCCCCTAAAAGGGATCACTCTGGTTACCAAAAATAATACTTGTCCCAGTATAGAGGGTTTCCCCTCCATTGACTGGTACAAATTATCTTAAGTGCAGTATCTGCCGGAACAGATACTACACTTTGATCTTGACCAAAAGGCCAAGGTGGAAAGCAAAAAAGGTTAATTGTAAAGAGTGCACGCCATTATCGAAATATAGTTGCGAACGCGAAAACTTCTCAATTCTAATTCATTCAGAGAAAAATATTTCAACAGAGTTTGATATGCAAGAACAAAACAGTAGCATACACATCTACATAAAGAAAACAGCATTAAAATGTAAAACTATGCCTTATACATGTATATATATATATATATGTGTGTGTATATATATATATATATATATATATATTTATGGATATATATGTGCATATGTAAATATGTATATATATGTATGCATATATATGTATATATATGTGTGTATATGTATATATATGCATATATATATATGTGTATGTATATGTATATATGTATGTATATATGTATATACATATGCATATATATATGTATATGTGTATTTATATATGTATATATACATTGGTATATATATACATATATGTATATATACGTATATAGGTATATATATGTATATATATATATTTGTATATATATATATATGTATAGGTGTATATATATGTATATATATGTATATGCCTATATATATGTATATGTGTATATATATGTATATGTGTGTATATATATGTATATGCCTATATATATGTGTATGTATATATATATATATATATATATATATATATATGCATATATATGTGGGTGTATATATATATGGTGACCCCAAAAACAGGGTATTCAGTTATTTTTCTGAGCATTTTACAGTCAACGGAGAAGAAAAGGAAAAATACCATAGTGTTTTCATGTGATGTTTTGAATATAATAAACTAGTTATGGACAAAGTTTTTTTTTTTTTTAATTCGGACAAAACATTAGGAAAGGGAGCCTACTTAAGGTTGGACGCTGTTTTTGGGGTCACCCTATATATATATATATATATATATATATATATATATATATATATATATATATATATATATATAAGAGAAGGAGAGGGAGTGAGAGAGAGGGTGTGAGAGAGAGAGAGAGAGAGAGATGTAGATACATGTAAAATAATACCGTGCCGTTTTAAAATGTTTTATGCTATATCTCTCTTAACATTATTTCAGGTTGGACAAACAAGGAACCTTGCCTTTGAAACCATTACTCATACAATCAAGAAAGTTAGGATGAAGGGTATGTAATATATTATTTTTATTTGCATGTGTTCTTTGTATTTTTATATGTATGCATCTGTGATTTGCTGGAAAATTGGTGAATTATGCCAAACTGTTCCGACATGTGGAATATTTCAAAATCACCAATAAATCGATTTTACAAAACAAATTGGGTACTTTGACCCATGAATGATAAGTATATATATATATATATATATATATATATATATATATATATATATATATATATATATATAGCATGGAAATATGTGCATGGGCAGGTTAATAATAATAATTATATAGATATATTTATATAGATATATTTATATATATATATATATTTATATATGTATATAGTGTGATGATTAAACTGTGGATTGTAATATATAAAAATACATTCAAGTTAAAACTTTTCAGTTTGAAACAAGGAATATATGGAGAAGAATTATATTTATTTCCTTTGTCCAGGGATTTTTAATAATAGTTCATATCATCAGAGGAAATTAAATTCAATTAACAAAATATTCAGCTATGAATACACAAATATTTTGCTGATCAACACATATATTAGAAAATGTTATTTAAAGTTATTTAAACGTTGTTTAAAGCCATGATAAAGGTTATCATATAAATAAGGCAGTCCAATATCAGAATGAGTTCAATGGTTTCCAGGATATTACGGCTAGGTTGGACGAGTAGTAATCCAAGGGAAAATAAGATGTTAGCGAGTAATCTGATAGATCTGAAGCATTTACCAAATCTGAGATGATAGCCAGAACATTTAATGGTCCCCTGCCGTGATGTTTAGCGATGTAAAGATCCGTTGATGTTGAGACTTGGAACAAATCTTAAAGTATTACCTCACTGTAATACTTAACAGGACAATTCACTTAATTTCTTATTTGTGACTTATCCCATTTACATATATATACATACATATATATATATATACAAATATATATATATATATGTATATATATGCGTGTGTGTGCGTGAGTGTGTGTGCGTGAGACTGTGTGTGTGTGTTCTTATGTTTACCCTACTATTGAACTAGTTTGATCGCCTTCCGAAATTCATTTCTTGAAGTTTATATATTTCCTGATTAAAAGAAATCAAGCGGACTAATAACGTTAAACAACTGCACAGTGTTGCTTCGTTGTTTGGCGGACACGCCCATGTTATGAATCCACATGTTTAGCGCAATGATTGTTTCTGAGTAGGTGATTTTGATAGTGCTTCATATATACTTGTATTTGCAGGTTATTGGCGATCTGTAATAGATGTAGCTTATTTGCATTTTCTTTTAAAAAAATATTTTAATAATTCACTATTGGTTTTGTCAGTTTTATTATAAAATTCTCATGCTTAGTTAATTATTACGTATAATAATATTCAGGCAGATATTATACATGATTGATAATATTTCAATAAAAAGCTTATAGTAAACATATTTTTATATAAATATTCATGTATGCGTATATACGTTTGTATAAAAAATGTCGCCTACCAAACTTCTGGGCCGGTTTTGTGTCTACCGACATGACATATCATATATAGACCTCATGCGAAACTTGATATTTGGGTTTTAGCCTGTTAAAACTCGCGCAAATATGTGAAAATACAAAGGATTCAATTTTCATGGGCTCGAACAGCGGCATTACAAATATACAAGTGTAACGTAAATGCTGTTGGGGCATAATCTAATTTTTTGCCTTCCGGCAGACATGTCTTCATAGGTCCGGAATTACCGGCAATAGAAAGCAATAAATAATAAACTAAACGTTTTGCTGTCGATTCTAGATGGTGGCGTACGAGTCACTTTTTTAACTTTTCAAATCGTTACTATATATCCGGTCCAATATAATATAATGATATATACAGAATATGCATTAATCAAAATCTCATATTAAAGCGTATTTTAAGACGGATAACGTCAGGCGGCCTGCCAATATATATACATATATATATATATATATATATATATATATATATATATATATATATATATATATATATAGGCTTTGAAGTTTTTAACCTTTAAAACTATACAAAAAATAGTTTTATCATTCGTTAGAAAACCATCTAGTAAGTAAGTCATTTAATCACCTGCAATCACTGCATCAACTCGCTCTCGAATTTACTATAATACCAATAATTTATTTTTCAAGAGATCATCAGTTGTTTACCCTGAAACACTGTTTCGGGGATTTAAAAACAAAACACTATATTACATCATGGCTCCCCAACAGTGTTGATCAAACACCACCACCCTTAATCTTAGGAAGAAAACATGTTACAAACATTTGGTCCAATTTCCTATTCTTAGTTGCAATTACTAACATTTTCATACTATCAAAATGAATTTCTTACCTGTGTGATTCATCAATTTCCACATTTAAAATGGATGCATTTTTTAATTTATCAGTCTTGTATTTATAAGATTAGGATTAATACATTTAACTACCTATCACCCTCACTATGATTAGTATATTTACATTCTTATTTAAAATTAGATATATAAAGGTTAAAAATATGTTTACATGCATACATTTTTTTTTTAGTTTATAATATAAATTTATTATATGTAATTATAAATACATTTTATAAATTGCTAATATAGTTTTGGATTTCCTTTATTAATATAGTTTGGTTTATCTTAAACGATTCAAAAGCATCAGGATAACGAACAAATGCTTTATTTAACTGTTTAAATATTTTATTTTTATCTCCACCTTGTTTTATCATCCTCATTACTAAACTAGAAACTGGTGGTATAAAGTCTGTTAGTTTTAAAGTAACGCGAGCTATTCTCAAAAACTCTGACATAATGGTTCCATAAAACATAAAAATAGGGCAGGTTCTACCTTTATGGGGCATACGTACTATGTTAAAGGGGAAAGCGTTTCTTTTATCAAATATTTTATAAAGAAAAATCACTTCCTCAATTTTTATATCTAAATCCAAAAATGTACCCTGTTGTCCTTTATGTTCACAATTCAATTTTAATTCGTTTGGATATATAAGATGTTTATTTTTTTTCGAATTCATCATTATCGTTTATACATATACGGTCATCTATAAATCTCCTACACCCATGAAAGTTATATGTTTTAGATATATCTGTTTTTAATAGTTATGAAATATATATATATATATATATATATATATATATATATATATATATATATATATATATATATATATATATACTCGAGTCTATGTAAATACAAATTTGCCCAAAATGGTGCAGGATCCATACATATATATATATATATATATATATATATATAGTAATTTATAAATATATATATGGCGATTAAGCTACACTGAATATTCTGCGTTTCATCCACTATAGGATTCGTCAGGCTTATGCGCGAATTCTGTGGTTGCTTCTTGTTTTTATATATGTGGGGAGTTCTAGTTAGCCAATCAGCTTTCTAGTATCGACCGCGCCCCTTCTTATCAGCCAATGGGCATGCATTTTATCGGACAAAGGATCGTTTTTAGAACTAGGTTAGTGGTTTAAGGTAGATCTTTTCCTTCCTCTTTTATATATATATATATATATATATATATATATATATACCTATGTGTACACACATACATGCACATATATATACATATATATATACCTATATGTATGATCGTTTATGTATATTCATGTTTGTTTAATTTATTTATTTGTTTGTTTTCTATTGTTATTGTTAGTTTTAAAGCTATTTTGTATCGCTATCCTAGAGTAAGTTTTATTTTGCGAACACAGTTGTTTGCTATTTCTCGTCTACAGTTTAATAGATTTTGAGGTTCTTTAAAGTACAGCATAGCAAATTTTTCATGGAGGCATAATTTACATGGGTCGTCTAAATGTCTGCACGTGGTAGCTTGTCTCATGTTTTCCATTCGACTACCGGCGAATGTCCGCTTTCTTTGAGTTCCCAGTATTTATTCGCTAGTGTTCTTTTTATATGGTGTTTTTTATTTTTGAATGTACTTTTGTGGCCATAGTATCGGGTTTTGAAATCTAAGGAAGTCATGCCTATGTAATATTTCTTGTTATTCGGGTTTTCTGTCGCAAATATTGTTGCCTGATAAACTACACTTTTTGTTAGACATTTATTTTGGACTAGGCAAAGTGTGCGGTGTCTACAATTGCATTTATCTTGTTCGTTATTAGTATTTTATTTATGTGGATGAAACGCAGAATATTCAGTGTAGCTTAATCGCCATATATATTTTATAAATTACTAACCAGCCCTACCTACGTATTGAGCACTTTTGAAGTAAATACTTAAAGTTTACGCATATTTCGTATATTAAATTTATGTGAGTAAATGAAGGATTTATATATATATATATATATATATATATATATATATATATATATATATATATATATAGTAAAATGATTCATAATTTTGAATTAAAAATAAGTTTCAAATGGAAAAGAAACAAAATCAATAGATTGTACGATCGTTTCGGAAACGATGGTTTTATTGAAATAGACAATATGTCTTGAAATATAATTTGATAAAAGGTTTTCTTTAACCCGTCTCCTCATCTGCAAAAATATGACGGGGAGGTAAAGACATCAAAATAAAACTAGCATTTTTTTAGTAACATATTCCTGGAAATTTATTTAAACATAAAGAAAATACGTTAATAATTTTCATGCTAAAAAATCAAATACAATTAGGGTGGTGGAAAAATAAGTTTAAGAGAAAATATTTTTAATATTTCTAATAAAATATATATATATATATATATATATATATATATATAACTTTTTTTCCACTTGCTTTTAAAGCGGTCATTATTTCAGTCCATCTATTCTTTGGCATGTTGTTAAATGCTGTCTCCGAATGGTTGAAATAATTATTTATATTATTTCAAAAGAAACGCTCATAATCTACTGTTGCCAGTTTATTATCGTTTGAGCGATATATTAGAATTTAAATCATAAATAATTTAGAAAACGTGACATCTGCCATTTTTTGAAAAATGACATTTACATAAACGATTTTCAAAATGAATTATTTATCATAATGTTTAAATATAGTAAAATTAATGAAATCCATAATATTAATACTATTACTCTTTCTGATGGTAATTAAATACTACTATTTTTTATAGTAATTATAATAGTTATAATACTAATATTTATAAAAAAAATACTGGTAAATTAAAAAAAATAGAAAATAAAATAAAAAAAGAAACTTATTGTAATAAAATACCAAGTAACGTAATAATAACAACAACAATAATAATAATAATAATAATGCTTCTTTTACTTCCTCTTCTTTTCCTTCTTCTTCTTATTATTATTGTTTTTAAGTTATTAATTATAAATGTTTAAAACTGATTGATAATCAGAAATTGTTATGAATTATGGTTGCTTCAACCTGTCGAATTAAAACCAAAGATTATGAATACATCCCTTAGAATTTACGTTTAAGAGAATGGATTAATGGCATAATATTTTAATATAGTAAGGGCTTCATATCTACAAAGTTTGCAGAATGTGTTACCCGGCATGTACGTTTTATAAGGTCTAGTGTTTTCTATTTTTAATTGATCATTTAGACCCCATATATAATTTGATAAAGTTTTCCGTTTTTTCAACGATAAATTTTTGAAGATGTGCTTATGTTTGGAGATTATGTGTTTATCAGTTCATTTTGTTTAATATATTAATAATGAGTATTTACAGCTAGATTATTATTGGTACGTAATACGTATGGTTGTATTTGATTGGTAGATTGGTTAATGAGGGTGTTTCATTAATTAATTGTGTGGTAGAATTCGTCTGAGAGAAAGGATTTATATGGTTCTTATTATTATGATTTACATTTGTTTTTTTTTTATACGGTGCAGCTATAAATTCCACTTTTTACTTTGCAGATACCTTGTAAAGGACATTTTTTCTACAATTACAGCCTGTCATAGTTTGCATATTTGTATTTTGTATTTTATGTATTTTTTATTGTTGGTACAACTTATTTTTTGCTGCAGATTTGGCATTGTCGAGTAAGACATTTTCATTGTGTCTTGTTAAGGATTTCTGTACCTGTAAGGGAATTTAAAGTTTCTTTCTAATATGTTAAACGATTTCGTTGCTATGTCCGTTTTAAGATTTAAACAATAGGGTTTCCCTATGTCTGTTCTCACGTTTAATTATAGTGCTTTGGGATTTTTTTAAATAAAAACACAAGATACTAAAATGAGACCCTTAAAAAAAGGATAGAAATCACAAATTAAATAACAAAATAAAAATGATAGAAACACAAATTGCATAGAAAAGTACAATAATTATAATAAACCTAGTAAAAACATAATAACCAAAAATATGGCGATGTCATCCAACAATAGAAATGCAAAAATAATGTGAACACAATACAAAACCCAATTAAACCACATGCATTTCGTTTAACACAAATACCCCCCATATTTTTGCTGATGAGGGACCATGTTTAAAGAAAATATTTTATCAAATTATTGTTAAAAAAATAGTGTCGATTTCAATAAGAACATCGTTTACGAAGCGATCGTACAATCTATTGATTTGGAAATTGATTTTTACTTCAAAATTATCTATCATTTTACTCAATATTAAAATAGCTCAAGGATACCAATGCCTATTGAAGTTATTATATAACTACACTACAATGAGTACTGTATGAATTTTAATAGGATTAATACATTTACTAGTACATTAAAATAAACTCGTCTCTTTAGAATCTAGGGCTCATTCCCTCAATATATATATATATATATATATATATATATATATATATATATATATATAGTGGAAATGGTAATTAATAAAAACTGAAGAAAGTGCTCAATATTGTTGTAGAGCAAATATGCGTTTTATTTTTTATTACCGTATCTTTCTGTTAAGTTACATTATTTTTTCAGCTACCCGGTCGTTTTTTGGGCCGCCTGTAGCTTCCTCAGACTTTTAAAGAAACCTAATACGTAATTACTTTTATATTCGATCGGAGCCATAATATAGTTAATGCATGTGCTATAAAACATACTTTCTGTAAAAGTCTGAGGAAGCAACGGACGACTAAAAAAACGGCCGGATAGCTGAAACAATAATGTAACTTAACAGAAAGATACGGTAATAAAAATAAAACGTATATATATATATATATATATATATATATATATATATATATATATATATATAGTAGATGTGGCACGTGCCATTACTCGGTCTATGGGCGACACCAATACACATAGCGATCTATGTATCTATCCATTTGTCTCTCTTACTCTCGCTCTCTCTCTCTTTCTCTGCATATATACAAGCAGGCCACACGGCATCGGCCGGTCGTAAAATACTCCAAGGTATGATAATATTTTTAACGTAGATTTCGTAATTATTATTATATTTTATCGGAGGCAATATATAGTAATGTTTAAAAAAGTTTTAAAAAATATGTCTAGTGCGCCATCACAGAGAATAGACACCGAAACGTTTGACTTACGATTTATTTTTTCATTTGAAGTTAATGCCTGGGCTATAAAACATATTTTCTGCAAAGCTAAAAGTTAAGATATGAACCAAAAGCTATTACGTTATGCATGCATATTGGTAATGCCGTCGTTCGACCATCATCTGGTAAATTTCATTGGTTTAGTTTTAACACTTTTGCACCCATTTTCCCGGCTAAAACTAAAATATAAATTTTCGTATGGATTCTAATAAACTATATATGAAGTTTCACGTGTGTAGACAACAACTGGCAGCGGAGTTTAGCGGGTAACATTGATATTTCTTATATCTCTTTTTATTTTAATTGAGTGTGTTTTCTAATTCATGCTGGGTTTCACCAACGTATCTATGATGGCATATTTGGCAAGAGCAGTGTATATGCCGGCATTGGAAACTGGTTTGTCTTGGAGATTTTTGTTGTTTTGAATATTTTTCTTATAGACTGGGTTGTGGTTTGTATGATTGGAATTCCTAGTTTGTTTACTGTGTTGCCAACTGTTGTATGAGTGGTGTGTGCAGGTAAATGGTCAAGGTATCAAAATTTTGCCTAATGATATCGCCCGGCTATCGATGACATGGTTAAATCAATTAAGCAGGCACATGTATTGTTATTGTAATTTTAAAGTTGGATGATTGCAGGTCTTTATTATTAAATTTTAGTTGTTGTTATTTTTTTGCGGTCTGCTAAATGGTAGCAACATTCCAACCGAAAAAAGACCGCTCGGAGAATTGAAAACTTATTCAACCAAATCGAAAAAAAGGATTCTGTTGTGTTCAATCACATGTGCTTGAATAATGACTTGCAGACCAGTTTCCGATGGTTAGTTGTTCCTCACATGTCCTGAGGATTACTGGTTCGCAGTACACAGAACATTTTCCGATGTTTAGTTATTCTACACAGGTCCTGAAAGTGACTGGTTCGCAGTAGACAGTTCGCGAGTTGGAATCCACAAAGCAAAAGATTATTCCCGTTTTGACACGAAGAAAACATGCGAAATTGCTACAGAAAGGTTTAATATTTATTGAGCAATTCTGGCTTCTCCTTTGTGCTTGAATGTACGATTAGTGATGATTCAAGAATCTGCGGCGCGGTTTATTTGAAATAAAATTTTCTATTGTTGCTTGTTTCAGGTCAAAGGTATGATTATGTTGCAATGAATGAGAGAATAATGCATTTAGATGATTTATATTTCTCATATCTCTTTTTATTTTCATTGTTTTTTTTTCATAATTCATGCTGGGTTTCACCAACATATCTATGACAATTTTGGCAAGGAACAGTGTATATACCGGCATTGGGAACTGGTTTTCTTGGAGATTTTTGTTGATTTTAATAGTTCTCTGATAGACTGGGTTGTAGTTTGCATGATTGGAATTCCTAGTTTGTATAGTGTATTGCAAACTATTGTATGATTGGCATGTGCTGGTAAAAAGATGTCTGTTTATGAGAGAAATATCTGATGTATATGATTTTTGTTTATTTATCCTGATAAATATTCGTGTTTTTTTTTTGTTTGTTTTTTTGCTTAACATTTAATATGAAATATATGGGATATTGCAAGTTTTTCAAAGTGTTTGTGGAGTATATGTATTCTTCGTTCGGATATTTTAGACTGCAAATTCTGAATGCACGTAGGAAGCAAATAATTACCAGACCTGTTTTTATTTTGTTATTATGGTGTGAATAGAAATGTATACAATCATTTTCGTGTGTAGTATCGCCGGAGACCTCTTAAATTAGCGCTTGCCGCAAATTCAAAAACAATAAAACAAGGTGGGGCTTTCAATAATATTTAGTGTCATTAATAAGTAAACTTCTATTAAAAGAGCATATTTTTTATTGTAGACACAAGTTTATCTTCTCACAACATAAAGACATGTTCTATAATAATTAAGACATATAACTTCAATCAATGAATTACATTACAAAAACACACTCATTTCATTTCAGTTACACACTATGTTTAAATTGTAAATGACATATTTTTCCAGAAAGAATATTAACTGGGCGATATCTTTTTAAAATATATTAACGACTATATTAAGCTTATAAAAATCTCCCTCAATTTTACAATTTAACAACGCAATCCCCCTCCTTTTTTTAATTGCCCACGTGTTTGCCCGTCTCCGAAATATTACAGTGTTACACATTCCAGAAAAAATATTACAAATATTTGTACTAGTGTTTTTATTTTCGTAGTTTCCATATGTATATTTGCTTAAAAATGATTTAAAATAGTGATAAACAAATGAACCTGATTAATCATTTTTTAAAGCACAATATCAAAAGTGACATTTAAAATGTATTATAAATAAAAGTAGTAAACACTATAAAAATATGAAAAAACAAGGAAATGCGCACAACAATGTAAAACGGTAATCATCAAAAACTCGAAAAATATAAGCGCGTCACAATACGCAATGATTGCAGATATGTGTAATTACATTAATTCACAGTCCGTCAATTTCAATTAACAGTTTGAATAGTTCAATACATTAAAAAAAAATTGACGAAGAATCGGTTAATTCCTCATGAATCCGTGCCTAAACTCAATCTACGGTTTCCTTAATTATTAATAGTTGACTCAACACCAAAATATTTTGTTGATTTTTCTATCGTGCACAGGAAGCTTTGGGCAGGAGACAGACGGGGAAAGATACATTATTAGATAGGGAGACAAAATCAATGAAACTGCTAATGAGGGTGCGAGACAGACTGTGGAGAAGAGAAACAAGATTTTTTTTTCTTACTGATTATGTCTACATTATATCTCACAATATATCTGACGAAATATCACCACTGCTCGTCACAAATCCACGTTTTTCATGACCTCTTTATAGATAATTTTCAACAATAAAAAACTGCTTATTGCACTTTTATTCATAGCTCACACATTATAATGATATGCAGCCGAATTCATTTTCTTATCAAACAATTATATAAGAATTGACCTGCATATGCCGTTTGTAATAATAATATTTTATTGAACATCTGTGCAATATTTAAGCGCCTGGCGAATGAGAGGGAAGTAAATATATGCTTTTGCTTACAATCTAAATTCATATGCTACTTAAAATTATTTATTAATATATAAGCCATTTGATGTAAGCAGTTAGACTAAAAACAGATGATTATCACAATTGCCTAAAGTCCATAGTTAGGAAAAATATAGTCTGCATTATGAGGGTTCGACAAGGGCTTGGGCGTAGGAAACCTACCAAACACCTGTGGAGAACATACACCAACATAGTATTGATAAAACCGACTAAGACAAGTACGGCATTACGTCTGTGAGAGCGAAAAGTGTGATTTAGACGAGATTAAAGCGTGGAGGTAAACAATTTACCGATGAATTTGGAACTAAAAAGAACGTTGAAATAATATATTACATCGAAAAGCTTAATATCACAACAGAACTTCTATACATAGTCCGATATTAAATTTGATAACAATTACATTTAATTACATATGACGCGGTCGTATAGTAATATTATGAATATTATTATATCATTTTTCATTGATGTAGAACTAATCTAAATTATCTATGTACATAATTACTTAGATAATCTGTATTATAAAAAGATATTTTCTTTGAATGACACCTAAATAATATAAAACAGAAAAAGTCGATGTTGGAAATATAACAAAACGATAGCAGAATACACACACACACACACACACACACACACACACACACACACACACACACACACACACATATATATATATATATATATATATGCATATGTATATATAATTTGGTTAAATTATATATATATATATATAATTTGGTTAAATTATATATATATATATAATTTTGTTAAATTAAGATTCATATATATATATATATATATATATATATATATAATTTGGCTAAATTAAAAGAATTGTATCTATGAATGATTCTCTCTCCCTCCCTGTCTGTTCCTATACTTATATATATATATATATATATATATATATATATATATATATATATATATATATATATAGAGAGAGAGAGAGAGAGAGAGAGAGAAAGAAAGAGAGATAGATAGATAGATATATAGGGAGGGAGAGAATCATTCATAGATACAATTGTTTTAATTTAGTCAAAAACATTTAAAAATGTTGCGTCCCATCCCATTAAATTAACTCCAGAGTAAAAATTAAATAAAATTGCTAGAAATATATATATTTTTAAAAAGTTTCTGCTGTTTTTCTCTATCTGAATATTTTCTTTGCATTTTCTTATACGATTCTGTATGATAATCTTCAAATGAATCAATATTCGAAAATTTGTGTGACTTGAACAAATAGGATATCATATGATTAATTGATATTATAAAGCTGCTTTCGGCGACAGAAAATAAATATAAACCATTGAAATCTTAAGGAATAATCTGATATTCAATAATAAAATAAACATAATTCAATGTCAAACTCGCATAATATTAAAATGAATATTTATAACTAAATTATGAGATATTGTTCACAAACGAGATTATATGTCTGGGTCTAACACTTCTAGTTCTTTTTTAAAGCTTGTATTTGGAGCACGTTATATGATATTTTTATAATGTCTAACACAAACCTCCATACTTATCTCCACCAGTGCGATAGTGCTTACTCTGCGTCAACTGAAATGAATTGCTTCCACCTTGAGAAAGCCTTTTGCTTTGATAAATTTCTGAGAAAAACCTTCAATACCGAACTAAAATGGTAAAATAATAGATCTTTTAGCGAGTTAGGGGAAATAGTTTGATCATTCTACCCTTCCTAAAATCATCTTTATCCTGGCGCAAGTCTCTTTATCTACTAAATGGTGTACTCTGATACATATGTGTCAGTGCACATCATTATACTATCTCCTACTGTAATATTATATTAGCGTGCAGAGACAAAGTCTGATAAACATGATTGATTAGTATTATTAATATTGTTCAATGCTATCTAGAGGAAAATGTTCATGAGAATTGATTTAATAGAAAATCAAAATATGTCAGTCAGAAATTTTACCGGCTACTTAATTTTTAGAAAAACGAAATATAGACCAACAGAATCAGGTAATTGTAATGCTGACATAATGAGAAGTGTTAAATGCATACGCGACATTTTAGTTGATAGATGGTAGTCAAGTGTGGGGTATGTTAGCAGTATGGTCCGAAGAGATTTATTTTCACGCCGGGTACCCATGGAACATAGGGTCAGCAGGTATTATCGGTACCAAACGTGAAATAAATGCTTATAAAATATTATGAGATAATTATATGTTGACGTTTTCTAAAAAGAAATTCTGACGCGCGGCAACATGTCAGAACAATGTTAGAGAGAGTAGAGGAAACGTCTCAAAACTGAACAATGTATATGGTGGGGTTTGTTGATATAAACCTACGATATGATTATTCGTCACTCGTAAAAACTGTCAGTGTTTCGTTAATACTTCCGTTGTTGAACTGTTGTCAAAAACGCAGACACACAATTGTGCACCTGTACACACAACAAAGATTTCTACATGGTCACGTATAAATACGTAAGCGCATATGGTAATAGACACGTATATATACATACAGAAAGATATACGTTATATAGTTAATAGATAACACTTCCTTGACAAATTAAATGTCTCCTCTGAAATCTAATAAATAATAATTCCCGAGTACAGCGTACATCTCGTAATAGAAATGTGGCTAATCTATGCATAAATATTACTTTCATGGAGGGTGCCCGACTAAGCTTTATTAGATGTTAGCTTTCCATACACATTCACAACAAACTCTCTTACTTCATAAACTCTCAATAAGTTCCCTTCCTTTTCCTATGCATCTAGAACAAAGCAAAACTTCTATGAACAACATGTTTACCAAAATTTCTCCCCCTTAAAACACAGTGCCAAAGAAGTGCTTTTCGACTGCCTATTACATTTTCGTTTTCAAGTACAATGTAAACACATTCTTGTTGGGTCGACTTAAATAATCAGTTTATCTTCTTATCATGACCATCTTTAAAATGCACCTGTGTACCTGTTCAATACAGTAGGAAATACCCTCGAATGGGATTTCGGCCCTGATAAGTTGTGACTCGTTCATAAAAAATAACAAAAACTAAAATTAAGTTACTGCTTAACAGATATTGCCGAATTAGTTCAAGCGAGATTGCTTTGTTAAATCGGTGATAACGGAACTGAATAAAATTATATGCGCCTGCTATTTTTAATAAGTTGTGAACCCAGGATGAAATCATAGAACTCTATACTGATGAATTAAAAGTCCCTGTTCGAAATATATCCATGAAGTTATAAAGAACATAAAACGATGTTAAATAGTAAATACTTGCAGTGCAGTTCAAAACAAGTAAACATTTTAATGAGTTCTCATTCTATAGTTTCTTTATACAATGGATGCGTACTTTGAAATATCCACCAATATCGATCATTTGTTTGGCTCCTGCACAAAACACAAAAATGACAAGTTTTTATTATTTAATTTTATAGCTAAAATCTAGGAATAGAATACTCCATTTAAACTGTTTCTCTCCAAATTTTTATATACGTTTAATAGAGAAAATATAATTGTGTTATATTGAAAAGGGCTGTCCCCTTTCTATGTTAATAAGAAGAATATTAGATTGGTGAAAATGAGATTAGAATAAGCCTGGAATCGAATGCTGTAGGGAAAGTTAAGAAATTGAATGTTGGAATTTAATTCTATTGTTAATTCTTTTTAAAATCTGAATATTAAATAAATCTGAATATTAAATACATCTGAATATTAAATATGTCGGTAAAAGAATGAACAATGTAAATAAAATTATATTATTTAAAAATAGGTTTGATTAGAATTGAGAATTCTTTAGTTTATCAAGAGTGTATTGGATAAACATACGAAAAACCACATGAAATAGTCACTTTGAAAACACACCTCTGACGTCAGAGACAAAGGACATTTCTCCAGATAGGATACTATGGGTTCGGATTTTAGCCAGTCAGTTGAGGTGAGAGTCAGTTGATCAGCCAAGGTTGACATAGTCAGAGGAGAGTCCCTTAGAGGCGAAGGGTAGAAGATTACTCATGTAGATCCAAGTTTGAATTCCTGACGTCATCGCCCGGCAGATCAGATGAATGAAAAAATAACATTATGTTTTGTAAGTGTTGTTTCGTGTACTCATTCAGCTACAACAGAAAAGGTAATGTGTTTATTATAATCTTGTAACTCTTTTGTAAACCCTTCCAAGTATTGTGTGTCCTCCACCGTCATCATAAGTGAAGTGTCTCCCTCTCTTCTAATACATGTTAAAATAACGGTAATATATAAAAATGTCTCCTCTCTTTCATCATAACCGCCTGTTATATATATATATATATATATATATATATATATATATATATATATATATCTGTATTACATGAGTCCCGTTATGTATGTCCCTAATATGAACTCCAGTCATTTCTCGAATGTGTACCCGTACACAAGACTTGGCCCCCTCCTACTTTCATTAGTCTTCTATATTTGTGCTAACAGCATATTCTGCATTTTTAGTTCTACGGCTCATAGGTACGTGTTACTAATTTGATATTGGACAAATTTCGTATTTTAAAGAATCGTATACTTACAGAGTGTATAAACGATGGTTAAACATGTAGGTGTTCAACGATAAACAGCGTCGCCGTTCTTTAAATCTACATATTAAAAATTAATACATGGTTTAGAATACACCAGATAAAGTATCGGCCAAAAACTAGAGAACTTAAATTAACTGTTATATATGGTTTACTCTTTTCTTGATGCCTAAGATAAGATATGTTTTTTCGCACGATTAATTGGATACATCTGTCTCTTTATCTTATACTGTCGTGTATATTTTTAGGGACGCATTTCTACAAAATTCGGCTATAGTGTATACACGCTGATGACCGTTGGTTTTGTAATCAACCAACGAATTATTAAATCAACAAATTTTTATTTATTTTACTGTAGACCATGATAATTGAGAGTTGAGGTGGCGTATGGTTGGCCGGTAGGTCGATGGCCGATGTTTGTCGGCTGATACCTTTCCTTTTTTGTCGGTATATCTGTAACTTTGTTTATGTTTTTTATATCAAAATTCCGATGGCTGGAATAACCGTTAATTTATTGTGGCATAGTTTATTGTGTTATACTTTGAACTCTCATAAATTCTAATCAAGAGTAAAATATTTCTCTCATTGTTTTTTTGACCAGTATGTAAAGCTGGCGTTTTAATTTTTTATTTTTACTTCTGAGGCACTACTTACCACGTGAGTGTTATAAATAGCTTTTGCACTCAATGCATGCAAATAAATGAGGGTGTAAGTGTTTTAATTGATATAGACGTTATTACATTTTGAAATTTCTTCTAAAAAATAAAAAAACTAGATTTCTAAAGACGTTTTTTTTATCTTTTATTAACAACATCCTGTATATATATATATATATATATATATATAAATATATATATATATATGCATACTACCATATTTTTCGTACATATATAGCAGAATACGCCCAATTAAATTTCTTGTCCATGTCTACTATTTTAATTTACATTTTTGAAGATTTAAATATTGTTTACTATTCAGAAATATTGATTTAAATTGTGGCGTGGTTTCCCGGCTCATTTAATATTAAAGTAGAATTCTGAAATGTGTACCAATTATCTCTTACATCTGATATAGTCGAGTAAGGCTGGGGTTAGAGATATTATTTTAAACATTATGAGACTGCATTATACATGCAGTATACTTGGACAAAATTACTGGAAAATAGCATTACGCATGGATTAACAGCATAGTAGATATTTTAGTAGTTTAAAAAATTATTAAAGTAGGTGTTATTATTTTTCTTTTTTAATATTTCAATTTTGCCTACAGATTCAAAGTAGAGAAACTGGCGTAAAAATTGGAGTTGAGTATCAAGTGTACTGATTCTTAAAAAAACGAGACTAACAAGGTAGCACATCTTCATGCGATTATTATTGTATTTCTTTTTATAATGAAGTTATTTATAACATTCATTCCATCATATTTTATTTATATATTCAATGCATGTACACATATAAAAATGTACATATAAATATATATGCGTGTATATATATATATATATATATATATATATATATATATATATATATATATTTTACACAGTGATCACCACTTATCAAGGCCCGGAAGCCACTCAGGGATAAGGGTTATTGCAAGTACATTACGTTAGTGTGGAGATTTGATGGAGTGTTTACTTAAGGGGGCGGTTCATTAGGAATTTGTTAACATTAGACTTGAAGACATCCAAGTTGTAGTCCGGAGGGAAGCAGGCAGACGGAACAGAGTTCCACAGGCGTGCAGTTCTAAGAAAGAAGCTTTGTTCATTGAATCTGCGTTTTGATTTAGGCACAGATATAGAGTGGGGGAAATTTTTCACAGTGGATTCAGCTAGACGGGTGTTTTTCGTGAAAGATTGGCGAGGGGGGACCAGGGATTGGAGTTCAGACGAGCACCTGCCATGAAAATAACGATAAAACAAGGATAGGCTCGCAACGTCTCTTCTGTGAGAGAGGGGTTGCAGGGTAGAGAAAAGGGCATCCCCCACTAAGCCACGAAGTCTATTTTGTACTCTGTCAAGGCATGATAGGCTGTTTTTGGCAGCTCCTGCCCAGATATGGCAACAGTATTCCATCCTTGGACGTACTTGGCTTTTATATAGATAGAGAATTGCATCAGTAGTGAGATATCTTCTGGAGCGGTAGAAGGATCCCACCATCTTTCCAGCGACCTTGGCAACAGACTTGATGTACGTGTTCCATTTCAGATCAGGAGTAAAGGTCAAACCCAGAAGCTTGTCAAAACACGGGGCCTCACCCAGACGAGAGCCATCCATCACAATTGATGCCAGATGGGGGTCAGAGCGTTGATGATGTAAGGATAGGAGTTTGGTTTTAGATGCATTAAAGGTAACTAGCCACATCTTCCCCCACTGAACCACGCGCTCGAGATCAGAGGAGAGAGAATCAGAGAGGACTTTGTCATTTACAGCCTTTGATGTGTTGCTGTAGATGGTTGTGTCATCAGCATAGGTGTCAACGAATGATTTAAGTATGTGTTTAGGGAGGTCATTGATGTAGATCAGGAAGAGAGTTGGGCCCAGGATTGACCCCTGAGGGACCCCAGCATTTATATTGAAGGCCTCCGATTTTTGTCCATCTACCACTACTCTTATAACCCTATCGGAGAGAAATGATTTAATGATTGAGAAAACATTTCCAGTTATACCGTAGCTGGAAATCTTGTGAAGTAGACCCTTATGCCATACCTTGTCGAAGGCCTTTGATATGTCAAGAGCAATTGCCCTAGAAAGGAAGCCTTTGTCAAGAGATTCACTAATCCTGTGGGATATAACCGTCAGCACATCTGCGGTAGATCTTGCAGAGCGGAAACCATATTGTGTGTCACTAAGAAGGTTATTCCTGCTGAGATGGTTGACTATTTCTCTATTTAATATTGATTCCAGCAACTTACTCATAACACAGAGGAGACTTATTGGTCTGTACTGAGAGGGAGATGACTTATCACCTGAATTCTTAA
This sequence comes from Euprymna scolopes, assembly GCF_053919585.1. Lineage (NCBI taxonomy): Eukaryota > Metazoa > Mollusca > Cephalopoda > Sepiida > Sepiolidae > Euprymna > Euprymna scolopes. Next base: position 32,752,554 of record NC_136489.1, on the reverse strand, counting down.
ATACAGGGCAAACTGATGAGGTCTTCCAGGGGGTCGGAAAGCACTTCTTGAGGCAGCGCTTAAATAGTTTCGTAAGTATGGGAGCAAGTTCTGGTTGAAGCTTTTTTAACACTATAATTGGGATGCCATCAGGGCCAGTTGCTTTACTGGAATCTAGGTTTTTTATTAGCTTGGCGACCTCATGCACGGATATTTGTATGTTACCTAGCTTGGTCTGTGTTATAGGAGGAAATATGGGGAGTTGATGGCCTTCGTCGCATAGGGTAGAATTAGCTGCAAAGTTCTTTGCAAATATATATGCGTATATATATATATATATATATATATATATATATATATATATATATATATATATATGCGTACATACATATACGTCTATGTACATATATGCATATATATATATTTATGTATTTTTTTTTTAAACTCATACTGGCGTAAGGAAAACACATGAGGTGTTTAGAGCTCTCCTTCCAATTTTCAGATTCTAATCATGTCAAAACGCACTTTATTTCATTTTGTCGGATTGAGTGTTGTATTTCTTCTGATGAGTTAAGGGCATAATAAATTCACAGTTTGGTATAATAATAATAATAATAATAATAATAATAATAATAATAATAATAATAATAATAATAATATATGATATAATAAATAATAATATATTAAGTGATTGATTTTGCGCCATGAAGCAGATACACTCAACGATTTATAAATGTCAACTGAATGAAAGGAATAAATTACAAGATGGTCAACATCACGTACTTTGGAATATAGCCTTTTGTAATTTACAAATTATTGCTCTGTAATCACATTGATCTTCTCAAATAAGGATTGGTATATATTAAAAGAAAATATATTTCCACAGAAATATTGATATCAGTGTGTGTGTAAATATACGTAATATATATATATATATATATATATATATATATATATATATATATATATATATATATATATATATATATGGGGGGCGTGTGTATTATGGCAGTATATTAGTTTCTGAAAGTTTCTGCTCAATTTCTAAACACATATTAATTTACTAAACTCAAATAATTTTAAAACTTCGAACATATCATCAAACCTAACTAAAACCTTTGTATCACTTCTCATCTCTTAATATCTTCTGTTTCAGGTCAATAGTTTCTAGCTAATTAATAGTCTCTAACCTTAATCAGGAAAGTGTCCGAGGAAAAGTTTAATATAAATTAGCCCAAGTTTTAGAGCAAGATGGATTAGTCAAAGTTCCCCTGCTAGTATATTTAGGATTGAAACAACATTACTTTTCCAGTAACTCTGCTTTAATGAATGCTCAGAGATGTTGTACTGTTAGAATGGAGTTTTATTCATCACTTAAGTTGAATCAGATTAAGATGAATTAAGCTCAGACTAGAATATCTATTGGAGAACATCGAAATTGAACAAATATACTAATGTTGGTCTTTCCATACAATGCATAATTATTTATTTATACAGAGTTTAGCAATCGGTTTTTTTTTCAAAAACGCGTTTTCTCCATATATTTAGATACCGCAAAATAGATATTACAATAATCATTAATTCCAATATTAAATTATGGCCCAGGAATCGTTGGATGTCTGGGGAAGATAGGGTAGTGACTAGCATTGGAACTGGTGACAATATTATAGAAATAACAAAGTGTTTTGATAAAGAAATACTTAAGCCAGAAATACGTAAATCAAATATTTTAAAGGAGTTTTCATAACATAGGTTTATATAATACGTATTATAGGTATTACGGTTGTTTTTATGCTATTAATTGCGTGTTTTTACGCTGATTTTGTATAAAAATCAAAGCTACTGAAACTAACCATAAAACACAAAATTTGAACAGTATAGTAATATATATATGTATATATATAAATAATATCTATCTGACGCTAAAAATAAAGATAACATCAATAACGGACGTGAAAGACTGAATAAGGAAAGACCCGTTTCTGATTTAACTTTATATAAATTTTATTGCAATCTCACTTTTTCGCGATGTACTCCAGACTAATTAGATTATTTGACGGATTATATTTTTATAATTTGATTCTAATGCATGTAATATGATATAAACAATTCTAAATATAATCCTTACCCTCTACTATTATGGGGTTTAGAGTAAGAATTCTAATTGACAATGATCTTAGATTAGGATTTAATTGAGGGAATCTATAGAATAATTTTCCTTCCTTTTAATTTGAATATATAGATATATATATATATATATATATATATATATATATATATATATATATATATATATATATATACATATATATATATATATATTAGTTCTCGCGCGAAAGCGCGGGACACAAAATCTTTTAAATAATAATAATAATAATAATAATAGAATAACAATAACAATGTATTTCGCTAGCGAGGACTACTATTGAGCGTAAGCAGTTATACACTCCTTTTGAAAGTTTCATCTCTATTTTTTCGATATCTACTGAATATTTTTTATGAAACCTATATGAAATATGTCCCTTATTAAATTGTAAAGATTTTCTATTCTTAAAGAAGTTTTTAACAAATTAATATAAAATAGTCATTATTTTAAAGTTTTTGTTACAAAAATTCAGATTTTCTTATTATTCAGACATGTATGACAAAGAGAAAGTTGGAAAAAGAGTTGTGGAGTGAGGAGAATTACAAACTGAAACAGAGAGAATATTCAGACCTGAAATAATACAAGGAGGGTGTTGCAAAAATGGGTTGTGGTGTGAGGAGAAATACAATCTGAAATAGAGAGTAGGATAGTTTTTATAATTACATACAAAATCACATTCATCTTTTTCTTTTAATCCAAATTAATAAATTAAATAAAATATAATCTTAAAAAGATAGGATATAAGTTAGAAAAGCATTTCATCCAAGGCATGAAAATTGTTAAAGAAAATGTTTTTACTATAGGCTTTAAAATTAAAGGTACAAGATTCAATTTGAAATTTATTTATCTTCAAAGTGCACTTTTATACATTTTACAAAGTAAGGTTACATACCTTACTTTGTAAAATTTATAAAAGTACACTTTGTGGATCAATAAATTTCAAATTGCATCTTGTGCCTATATTTTTAAAGCCTATAGTAAAAATATTTTGCTTAACAATCTTCATGCCTTGGATGAAATGCTTTTCTGACGTGTGTATATATATATATATATATATATATATATATATATATATATATATAAATTAAATTTTTACCCCAAAGAAGGCACAGTGCCACTTTGAAGAAGGGGGATACTTTCGGGGGCATAACTTGCGAGGGCATTATGAAGGGAAGTGTTCACATTAGAATTGAACTTCTGCATAACAGCAAAGTTGAGAAAGCAGAATCCCGGAAGGGAGTTCCAAAGATTTGCAGTTCTGGGGAAGAAACTATTGGAGTAAAATGCTTTCTTACACCTGGGGATATCTGCCTTTAAAGGGATGGGGTTTTGTTGCTTGTCGTGTTTGGCATGTCGAGGAGGTACAAGTGCTTGCAGTTCGTCAGAGCATTCACTCTTAAAGTATTTGTAGAACAGCCAGAGGGATGCAAAACTTCGTGGATGAGACAGATGCTGAAGCCTAGATAACAGTTCAGGAGCTATTAGGTTGGCGACGTTCTTTTAAACCCTGTCCATGAGTGAGAGGTAAGCCGAAGATGCACCAGACCAAATGTGACAACAGTCCTCCATACATGGGTGAATGGTGGTCTTATAGAGGTACATGCTACTTTTAGACGTAAGTAATTTTTTATCACGGTAGAGAGAACCCACCTTCTTTGCAGCAGCCTTGGCAATGCTCTCAATGTATATATTCCATTTCATGTTCCCTATAAACGTTAAGCTGAGGAGGTTAAAAGAAGTACTTTCAGGCAATGTGATGTTGGCCATTGCTATTGGTGCTAGAGAAGGTTTCTTGTAGTTATTGTGACCATCCATTTTTGTCCCCATTCCACTACAGATTGGAGGTCATGCTCTAGTGTTTCTGCCATTTCCTTAGATATGTGTTCATTTGTTTTCCCCTCATGCATGATTCGTGTCATCGGCAAATATACCCAAGCTCCGCAACAATTTTAACAGGGAGGTAATTTATGAATATCAGCAATAATAAAGGTTCAAGGATAGACCCATGAGGTACTCCCGCATTTATGTCATATTGTTTAGATGTATGACCATCGAGGACAACTTGGATTTTTCTTAAGAAGGATTTAATTACATTATATATTCTTCCAGTAATTTCATATGATCACATTTTCCTTAGAAGACCATCGTGCCATACCCTGTCAAAAGCCTTAGATATATCAACGGTTACCGCTCTAGTCTCCCCTGTTTTGTCCAGTGAACAGTATATATGATCAAAAACTACAGTTAAGATATCTTCTGGAAACGGGCTGCCTGAATCCATATTGTTTGTCAGTCAAGAGCTTAACAGCTGTTAGGTGCTGGACTAGGGTTTGATTATCTAAGGACTCAAAAAAGACGCTAAAGAGCGATAATTTAGTGAGTCAGTTCTTTCATCAGAATTCTTGAAGACTGGTACCACAGAAGCAGGGACAGCAAGATTCGTTAAGGCATTTGTTGTAAAGTTAGGAGAGAACTGGAGCAACCTTATCAGAAAATTTTTAATAGAACAGCCGGGATGAGATCTGGTCCACATGCTTTTGAGTTTTTTATGGTATCCTGCACCTGAGAAGTGGGGATTTTTAAATAGCCTAGTGTGGCGTCTGTCCGCAAAGGAAAGTCGGAGAGGGAGTTGTGTGCCGGATCCTGTGTGGAGTTTAAGGCAAACTGACTGGCAAGCAGATTAGCCTTGTCAGTTGCCGTACAAGCAATCTCATGATTGTCTGATAGTAGGGGAATCGTTGACTGCCCATTATTTACTACACTGTTGAAAACTTTCTAAAAATCACGGGTTCCTAATTTCTCTGCTTCGATGCGTTTTCTGGTGGTGTCAGTGCAATCTGTCTTATCTGTCGCTATTACTCTCTTACAATTATTTCTAGCTTCTATAATCTCCTGTCTGCTTTAACTGGATTCTGTCGGTTGAATCTGCGGAAGGTGTGCTACCATTGTCACAGCGTGATCAGCTTTCCCGAGTGGGCTGTGGAAATTTGTTGTACAATCATCGGGAACTCTCGTCAGAAATAGATCTAGAAGTGATACATGTTGATCTTGCTGGTCTGGGAAACGTGTCGGAAATGTAACTGTCTAGGATAGGGAATGGGATATAGAGAAGTTATGTGGTGTGTTATCAGCTACGTCTAGTCGTCCTTTAAATATGACTCTAATTTGATAAAGAGAATTCCGAACAAATATCATTATACCTTTGATGATTGGCTATATAATTTTAAATTATGATAACGCTGATGTGGTTAACATTATGTGTAGCTATATAGAAGTTTATATGCTGCTTTATATTTTGATTACATATATCGACAGTCAAATATTCACTGCGTTAAAAGTAACAATGATCTATTGTCTGAAGCTAATAATATTTTTAGACACTCTAGGTTTCGAAAAGAATGCTAAAGTAATTTACCTAAATCACTTACGGTGATTTTAGTTATTATAAATATGGTTATAGAACCTTATCAAGTTTTATGGTGGTTTAAAAAAAAATAAACATATTAAGTTCAATAAAATTTTAATAACCTTTTTTTTTATTTGGGGCATGTCGATTCGAAATAGACAGCTGTTTTGTAAATAGTAAGCTGGTGAATTTGTTAATGTTAAAAAATTGGTCGCTAAAAAGAATATATATATATATATATATATATATATATATATATATGATGTTAAATATAGTATTCAGTATAATTATTTATTTAAAATAATTTTCTATCCCCGGATTTATTTTTAATGGAACCGATTAAAAAGAAAAGATGGAGCTGAAAGTAAATCTATTTACAAAAGAACGTGTAGGGAAAATTGGGGTGAGAGAAAGCAATTAAAGAATAAATAAATAAGTCAAGAAATAATAATAATAATAATAATAATAATAATAATAATAATAATTATTATTATTATTATTATTATATTATTATTATTACTATTATTATTATTATTATTATTATTATTATAAATATGAATAGTAATAAAAATAAAATAAAGACTTTGGTAATAATGATAATAATAATAATAACAATGATGATAGATAAGAAAAAGAAAAGAAGTAGAAGAAAACCCTTTAGTGCAGAAACTAGTGCACATGAAGGACAAAATTCTAAACGGGCACAGAGAAACTGCAACACAAGTGAAACAAAAGTCACAACCAAAAAATGATACATTAAAAGTGAACATTGTCTATTCTTTTTTCTACTCTTCGCTTTCGTCCCTTCCGTTGTCCCTTCTCCCTCCCATTCTCGTCCTCTTGCTTACTCTCTCTTTCTCTCTCCCCGAAATGTCTGGCGTCATACGACTTCCACCGCATGAAACAGTCGGGGAGCTAAGGTGGAAAGCCCGAGGAGAGAAAGCATTAACGAATGCCAAAGGATCGGAAATCTGGGGATAATTATTGCAACTAACATTCTAGCGAACACTAATGGAAGCTACTAACGAGAAATCAATTATGAACGTTTCTTGTGATAACGGAAATTATTTTTCAAATGATATCGAATAAATTGGGCAGTCTAGAGTACTGGAAAGATTTGGCTGTGACATAAAAATATTCCTTTCATTGTTTTGACTCTCGAATATATATCCGACACAGTTAGACAAAGTTCCTATTTACAATGCCTCCCCACGGAACAGAGTTAGAGACCAGGGTCTTTTGTAACGTGGAGAAAAGGAACAAAAATAAAAATTGTCTCAGTCGTGAAGGTTTTCTCCTCCACTGACAGAGAACAAGAAATTGAAGTGCAGCATCTGAAGAAAAGATACTACACTTTGATCTTGTCCCGAAGCCAAAAGTTATTCAATCAGGGACCACACCATTCTATCTAAAACATATAAGATATTAACTGATATATACTCGAAAGTCAAAATAATGAAAATACAGACAATTACTAATGAAAGGAATATTCTATTGTCATAGCCCTAGTTATCGATCATACTCCAAGTTACACTACAAGTTATTCTAAAAAATTATTTGATATTAGTGAAAACTGAATAATAATAATAATAATAATAATAATAATAATGATGATGATGATGATGATGATGATGATGATGATGATGATGATGATGATATCTAGCCAACAAAGTCATAATTTTTTTCTAAACACATCGTAGCTTTCTTAATCATAATAAATGTTGTAGTTTAATTATTAAATTTACTTTTATCAGGATTGCATTTGTTGGGGGGGTGTCACATTCCCGACTCTTTCTCATCACTAAAGTGAAAAGAGGAAGAAACCACACTAAGGATTGAACGTGTGTTTTTTGTCCTGTGATACGTATCCGTCATTATAACATGCGACATTTAAAATCAGTGTATGAATTATTAAAATAAAATTATGCAAAATAAAAATGACAACGCGTTTTAGTTATGTGTTTTAACTATCAATACTTTGAATTCAAAATTATTCTTGACAATGACTGAGCTGACGAGGAAAGATTCTGTGAACCTTAATAATCGTGAGGTGCATTTTTGAAAAATCTGTGAGCGCACTTAAAGCAGAAGAACCAATGGACGTCAGTTCCAATTATGCATTTAGTAATTTGTTCCGTGAAACGATAAGATTTTAGTATGCTTTAACTGCGCCTTTGCATTCGTGTGTTGGTTGTAAGGATGAGCTTTGCACAATTAAGATGCGCCCACACATGACACGTTTCTCGGCCACTTTGTCACTATCGTTGAAAATGCAAATAAAAACAGCGCATTCACATAAACAGTACAAATGAGAATTTTTAACATAACTAGTGGGATTAATTTTGAACAGAGGAATTTTATTATTTATATCTCCATTTTTCACTCGTTCTCCGTATTTATCAGAATCTATTTTTATATGAAATTATTAATTCTCATTTAATAAGAAAATGGTACACATATATCTCCGTAATTTTATTTTCATAACATTCTTACAAGAAAACACACCCACATTTGAATTATAAATTTCAGCCACGCACCCTATTAGCATATATATATATATATATATATATATATATATATATATATATATATATATATATATATTACTACACCTTAGTATCTCTTTCAAAATGAGGTAGGGTTGATGTAACAGCAGGGAAACTAATTGTTTCATATCCTAAAGTTCCATTATTGCTTATGTAAGAACAGCATACAAAACGCTAATATTTGTTTCAAGAAACATGTTCAGCGGCATATGAGCGGTTCTTTGATTAAAAAACATCAATTTTACAAAGCATATTATTACCTATATAATGTTTGTGACCTGTGTATCTCTCATGACGTTCATGTATGTTTGTCGCTAAGGAAATAGTAGTTTTAACCAAGACATGTTAAAATTAAGCATATGCATGTACAGACAAAGAAATTTGCTTGCAATCAGTGACCGTTTTGCTAAGCAAATTTCTTTGTCTGTATCGAACCCACGTGTTATATTTTCCACCAGACCTATGTTGTCGTCAATTTGCAAATAATAATTCTAGTATTTATTTAAATTTAGTTGCAGCGCGCACTACGTTATGCGAACATCGCAAAGATTAGATTCTCGTTTGAAACAACACGTACCATCATAGATTCGGTATAAAACAATTTCACCTTCGGATGTTCTGAGTAATACGTATTGTTCTTCGGTTTGCTAGCACCTCATAAATAACCATGCGTGTTCCACGAATTTCAATTTATATTTGTACATACATACATGCATACATATATATATATATATATATATATATATATTGTTATTATTCATGTCGTTGGCATTATTTAAAGGTATAAGTATGGATATGGGTGCAGTTTAACAAACTCTTGTTAGATTTGAAATGGCATGCTCCTATATATATATATATATATAGAGAGAGAGAGAGAGAGAGAGAGAATCGATATATACATATATATATATAAATATATATATATATATATATATATATATATATATATATATATAGAATTGATATGTAGTTTGCTTGAAGCATTGTGTGGGATAGGTATGTAGTAGAGATTTACAAGGCTCTCACAATGCGAGGAATGAGATATAGTCGGTGTTGTTGGAAGAAGACGAAGACAAGTGGCAATTTACAAATCCATAAGTACATACATATATGCCTATATATATATATATATATATATATATATATATATATATTTATTCAGTTGTATTAAATACAAATGTTTTATTTGTTATGTCTGCGACAATATCCATAATAATTTCAGGAAAAAATTCCCTTTCAAAGGGTAGGCGTGGCAGATCAATTCAAATCATGATAGATGATGAGGTGGAAATTGGATGGCTGTGTGGAGCCCCGGAGCAAATGTTAGGAAGGGGATAATGTATGGCTTGTTTTAGGTAATTAACACATTTTTGTTCCTATTTTTATAAGAAAATATATATTTTATTATTTTTTTGTTGTAACTTGTTGCTTTAGCGTAAGCTTCTTTTAATTTGTATATTATATGTGTATTTTGTTGTCTTTATTATTTTTTTTATGTTGCTCTGTATTATTTGTTTAATTTATTAACATCCTACCAGTGGAATGACTTGGTGTATCTAGGTCATACAAATCTAGGTCACATAAGTAGCTTTTGAAGGAGAGAAGTAGAAGCTAACCTGTGCAGCCTGCTAGCAATTTGTGTAACCTTGATACACTAAGCCATTCCACTGAATATGCTAGGATGTTAATAAATTAAATAAACAAATGAATAATAGAGAGCAGCAGAAAAATAATAAAGACAACAAAATAGACATAGAATATAGAAAATTAAAAAAAGCTTACGCTAAAGCAACAAATTATAAACTAAACTAAACTAAAATATATATTTTTATAAAAAAGGAACAAACAATATGTTAATTACCTAAAACAGGGCATACATAAATCCCCTCCTTACCTTTACACCTTGTCATAAATTGTACATCGGCGCATCTCCGATCTCACTCATTGAGCATTGTGTTAATTTCATGCATGATAGAAGGTGCGTATCGCTTTGAGAACTATTAAACAACTGGCCAATTAGTAGATGGTGTGCAACCAAAAAGAAAACCGCTTTTCATTAAATGAAAATAGAATCATATTGTCTTTTCTAGGGCGAAAATTTTATCGTTTCACCCTGTATATAAGCGGCTCTTTTTTTTGTTGTTGTTTTTACTTCTAATAATGATTTAATATTTTTCGACTTCAGAATTCACATATTTAAAAAGAAATACGATTATGTCTGTACTTTGGCCGGTTTGTAACTTTATAGTTTGACATACGTTTTGTCATCCCTAAAAAATACTTATACCCGAGTGCCTTCTACGTATTGCAAATATCCTCTCTTTAAAAGTGGCTAAACGTGTGTCGCAATCAAATGAAATATATATTTGCTATCAAGTGCAAATCATAAATAATAACCTCAGTCCTATACAAAACTTCATTTTTCCGATTGTACCTGAGAAGGAATTTCATCCATGATCGCTTCAATAGAGGATTCATTCCCATGTGAAAGGAAAATCCGTCAAAACTAAAGCAAATATAATATACTTAAATGTGTTTAAATTGAACATAATGAACTGTTGATGTCGCCTTCGTTTCTGTTGTTGTGTAGTTGCATCAGCGAAGAACATTTGCTCTCCTCTTAACAAAACTTTTTGTAATTGATTATCCACTCATTTGTAAGTATTTAACGTATGTACTGTGATCTTAACCTCAAAATAAGAATAATTGATACAATGTTATTAGGAGATAAAATTTCTAATGTGTCCTTTGTCTTACCGAGAAAAATAAAAAAATCTTTGATATAAAGCTCAAACAATTCACTTCAATTTTTTTTAATTCTTTGAATCACTAAAACTTTATTTATTTGTTCTATCTTGAATATTGAGCAATTCTGATGGGATGATGCTTGTAGAATATTACTGCCAGTAATATTTGTGACTCTTATAATCACAGGTTTCCATAGCAGCTGATTGTTGGATTATTTTATTCTGAAGTATACAACGGTGAGATCCAGCAACAAGCAAGAGCAAACTAGCCAGCAAGAAGTTAAACTGCAGATCAGCTTTATACGAGTACTGGTCCCCCGCTTAATGTTTTTTTTAAATCAGAGATTTGCTTCTCATAGAAAGGTTGCCTTCACCCCGGCTTATGGGAGTCCTCTCCACCCCAACACACACACATACATATACGCAAACACACACAGTGATATTTGACAGGTGACCCCGAAAAAAAGGGTGCATTCTCGCTTTGGAAGGTCTTGTTTTTAATCCTTCAGGGTGAATAGCCGCCCTCCTCACCAAACAAGTCTGGTGGGGGAACCAGTTTAGTCGCCGGTGACCCGACAATAGGGCAGGTACTACTGGGTTACATAGTCCAAGTAGCATATGTCATGACCTGCGACACAGACACTACACACACACAAATACACGCACATATATATATATATATATATATATATATATAAAATAGGTTAAGAAATTCTAACGAAACAAAGATGTATATTTAAATAAAGGAGTAGTCACCAACAATGTGTATTTTTTAACATTATTTTATTATTCCGTGTCTTGGTTTTTCATTGAGAATTATGTTTGAATCATTGTAATAATGTTTTTAAGCCATTGAAATCGTTTTTACGCGCGTTTCAGACGTTCTGTGAAGCGTCCTCGTCAGAAATTATTTTCAAATGTGTTGGAGATATAAAAATGGCAATTTTCGTAGTTCATTTAAAGTGTTTCCAAGGGGTGGAGGCTTGTAAGTGTTTATTATTCATTGTCATGTTCAATTTTTATTACTCTTTTACTGGGCTAGTCGAGGGAAGCCGCTGACCTGGTTGTAGTCGCTCTCTCTTTCTGCTAATGTTTTTTTTTTCATTCCTTTAGGGTGGGGTAGTGTGTGTGTGCGCGTGTGTGCGCGTGTGTGCGCGTGTGTGTGTTTGCTTTTATGGGTTTGGGAATGTGTATATTGTTTTATAGTGTTATGAGGTTATTTGCTTCCTTAGGAAGGCGACTGTGATCCGAGGTCGTTACTAATGTGTATGTGTGAGGAGGGGGAGACCGGCTCTTCTGAAATAAGGATAGGGGTGCTTTCATTCTATTTTGATATTTATTTTTTGGATTCTTGGATTTTAGTATTGTGATTTTTCGTTTTAGTCTTTTCGGGTATTCCTTATATTATGTTTGTTTAGAAAGAGGGGTGTATTTAAAATATGTATAAGGGATTTTTAAATGTTTCTATTTATTTTTCTCCCCATGTGGGTATGGCCAGACCCAGGATCGGTTCTTAGTGTGGGGAAGATTTTGTTCCCCAGACAAGGGGGGGCATTTGGAGGGAGTATAGGTATGGGAGGGGGATGATAGAAGGGATGATAGTTGTTTTAGTCATGAGGGGGTTCTCCTCCACTGAATGAGGAGGGAGCGATGTGTTGGAACAGATATTATACTCTGGTTCTAGGTGTGTCCTAGTGTTGTTGGTTTCGATGTTAAGTAGGGTTGGTATTGTTCAGTGTGTTGTATTAGAGATAGGGGTGTTATGTCTGTGTGTGGTTGTATGCGCGCACGTGTGTGAGTTTTAATGTGTCGGTTCTGATTTATGTGTGGGTGTGTATATGTGTATGTGTATGGATGTGCATGCGATTGTACCTTGCATTTCATGTTTTTGTGTGATGATATTAGGCTCTCTTCAGTTCAGGAGTGAATATTGTGATGAAGTTTTTTTTCCTGTGTAAGTAAATAAAAATAATTGTCTGTTTGGAAGATTAGCATTATTTTGAAGCTGTTTCTACTGCATGTGTGTACGTGTTTTGAAACATAGAGGTGTCTGTTATCTGCAATTTTGATGTTGCTCTTATGTAAGGCAACTCTATTGCTGAAATTTTTTGTGGCGCCTATGTAGGATTTGTTGCATGTTGTGCATCTTAGTGCATATACTACATTTCCCGTGGTGCAATTTACATCCTTTTTTATTTTGAATGTTTGTGTAGGGTTTTGGAATGTGTATGTGTTATCTACTATTATTATGTCACATACTCCACATCGCGGTTTGTTGCATTTAGTAACCCCTTTTGTAGTATGTGGGACGAGTTTTGAGGAAGTTAGGATGTGTTTTAAGTTTTTGAGTTGGCGGTTGCTTTTTATTATTTTTGTTTGTTTAAGTATGTTGTTTAGTTTGTCGTTCTGATTTAGGAGGATAAAGTTTTTTGTTACCTGTGTGAATAGTTCTGGGTTGTTTGTGGTGTGTGTAGAGACGTATGCTAAAATCTGTTATTTGTTGTGTTCTTTTGGGGTTCTTAGTTGGTCTATTGCAATTTTTTTCAGCCAGTATTAGTGGTAGTGGATATCGTTTTTCCGCAGTGTTATTTGTAGTTCATTCAGTCTAGTTGAACGGAGGTGTCTGTCTGTAACTACGGTGCAGACTCTACGTGCTAGGGAGTAGGGTATTGATTTTTTAGTTGGTATTGAGTTTTACGGATGGTGGCGTTTTAAGTGAAGGTATTGTTGAGTGGATGTGGGTTTGTGGTAGATGTATGTGATTATGTTATTGTTTTTATTGTTACTAGGATGTCTAGGAAAGGTAGTTCTGTGGGGCTTTGTTCTAGTGTGAATTTTATTTTTGGGTGTAGATTTTGTAACAAAGTGTGGAGTTCTTTGATCTTCCCCATTGAGGTTCTCCAGAGGATCAAGCAGTCGTCTTGATATCTTTTCCAAGATTTTATGAAGAGTGTTTTTATATTGTGCCCGTATTTTTGCTTGCATGCACATCCATACACATACACATATACACACCCACACATAAATCAGAACAGACACATTAAAACACACACACGTGCGCGCATACAACCACACACAGACATAACACCCCTATCTCTAATACAACACACTGAACAATACCAACCCTACTTAACCTCGAAACCAACAACACTAGGAAACACCTAGAACCATAGTATAATATCTGTTCCAAAACATCGCTCCCTCCTCAGTCAGTGGAGGAGAACCCCCTCATTACTGAAACAACTATCATCCCTTCTATCATCCCCCTCCCATACATATACCCCCTCCAATGCCCCCTCTACTGGGGAACAAAATCTTCCCCACACTAGGAACTTATCCTGGGTCTGGCTATACCCACATGGGGAGACAAATAAATAGAAACATTTAAAAATCCCCTATACATATTTTAAATGCACCCCTCTTTCTAAACAAACATAATATGAGGAATACCCGAAAAGACTAAAACGAAAAATCACAATACTAAAATCCAAGAATCCAAAAAATAAATATCAATATAGAATGAAAGCACCCCTACCCTTATTTCAGAAGTAACGAATTAGTAACGACCTCGGTTCACAGTCGCCTTCCTAAGGAAGCAAATAACCTCATAACACTATAAAACAATATACACATTCCCAAACCCATAAAAGCAAACACACACACACACAGACCCCCTACCCCACCCTAAAGGAAAAGAAAAAAACATTAGCAGAAAGAGAGAGCGACTACAACCAGGTCAGCGGCCTCCCTCGACTAGCCCAATAAAAGAGTAATAAAAATTGAGCATGCCAATGAATAATAAACACTTACACGCCTCCATCCCTTGGAAAAACTTCAAATTAACTACGAAAATTGCCATTTTTACATCTCCAGCACATTTGAAAATAATTTCTGACGAGGACGCTTCACAGAACGTCTGAAACGCGCGTAAAAACGATTTCAATGGCTTAAAAACATTATTACAATGATCCAAACATAATTCTCAATGAAAAACCAAGACACGGAATAATAAAATAATGTTAAAAAATGCACATTGTTGGTGACTACTCCCTTATATATATATATATATATATATATATATATATATATATATATATATATATATATATATATATATTTCATGATTCTTTGGAGGTACAATATTTAAATATTTAAATCCTGAAATATGAACTGTTTAAAATAAAATTGCCCAGCACATTACGCAACGTAATTTTATTTGGATTTTGGATTCCCCCTATTTTAAAATACTGCAATAAATCTTTGAAAAAACAACAGCGAAACCAATCACCTGACTCACCCCTTTTTTTCTGTTTTTCTTTTCCTCGCTTATTTTCATTTTTTAAAACGCTTTTATCATGAATTATAACAGTCTTTCCTTCACGATTTGCAATGAATATATGTATATATGTGTGTGTGTGTGTGTTTGTGTCTGGGTGTGTATCTGTGTATGTAATAGAATATAAATATATAAATATATATATATATATATTATATATATATATATATATATATATATATATATATATATATTAGATAGAGGGTGAGAAGGTGATTTAGGTGATATAAGACATCAACTTCAGAAAAAGCAAATCTAATGCATATACTACGGTTGACACAATGCAAAAAGGAATAGCTGATCATTCAGCGAAAGTAATATATTTTAGTTTATAAAATATTATGATAAACGTAAAATATTATTAAATCACATTCTATATTATACCATACGATATTTGGTTAAGGTTTTCAAATTTTCCCTAAAGCACACACATATATACACATGTATCATCTCTCCTCTAGTTAGCCTTTTGTTTTAGTTGCAGAGACATATCAGTCCAGCCAATGATCTAGAACGTCCACAAATTGTGCCGACAGTGTTGGTGTATATGGCTAGGACGACAGGCAATACTTTATTTCTTTTCCTTTATTTCTGCAGTTTGACAATGCTCCTTTTGGCATTTTCACACCCACCTACAGACACATACACACATACCCACAGACACATACACACACGCACACATATATTCATATGTGTGTGAACAATGTGTGTGTGTGCGTCTGCATGCATACAGGATTTTATTTCTTGTACAATTATGTATTAATACGACTATAGACTACTTATCTTGAATGGATGGTTCTCATATGAAACGAAAATACTGTTATATGATGAAAACGGTTAATTGTTCTCTACTTGTGCCATTGAATAGCTTTGTTTAATAAACAATTGGGGCAAAATTGTTGTATTTGCTTGACCTATTCGTAAGGTTTTATGTAGTTAATTTTATACATATTCCTATTTTATCTATAGTTTCTGTCAGTTAGAAACATCATCCTGTTAACCCGTTTTACGACTCTGTATCTATTTTTAAGCAAAAGAAAACCTAATTTGTATTAGAAGTCATCTAATCTTGATTTTTATTGTAAAAGCAACATTACTAAAATAGCATAATGTAACAATCAAAATAATAAGAAAAAATACCAGAGTTTTTTTTAAGTAGTTATATTAATAACTGTTGTTTATTTTTAATCATAAAACTTGTATATTCAGCTATATCATACAAAATTTCGTGTATAAAAGAAATCAGTAAGCCAAAGCACGAGTAAATAAGTTTAATCTTCTTATAAACAAATAAACACTCATTAAATATTTAGTCTGGAGGGTGCGTACACTTGACAGTGATCATAACAGGTCGATACAATCGTTCTTATCCTTTAAGATGCAGCATTTAAATCTGAGAAAACAAGTGCTTAAGCAGAACAGGTGCGTGTGGTCGCTTGTGCGACCTACCTTTTACGTCTAGTCGAGTAACTAAATAATCAATGAATAGTTTCTTCTTTTAGAACAGGTTCAGCAAACTGTACTCCGTTCTCTTTAGTTCTTCGTATCGACGTATCTTGACCCCGCTAATTGTTCGTTCATGTCTTCTTGGTTTTTACAGACCATATGTTCACGACTGTCTATTTGTGTTAGTCATGTCGTGATTATCTTCTCTCGTTCCAACCTCACTCCAGTCGACTCTTTGTCACGATTGTTTTTAGATAATTATGTGTTCTTAATTATTCATATCCCTATCATTTCGTTCTCATCTCTGATTGCTAATTGTTCCTTTTCCGATTTCTTCTAACACCTTATTAGCTCTCGTTTTTTTCTATCTTTCCTTTAATTTCAATTATCATTATGTTTATTATTATCTTTAGTATTTTTCAGTTGTAGTAGTAGTAGTAGTAGTAGTAGTAGTAATAGCTTCTTGTCATTATCATTATCATTTACTCATTAGTAGTTTTCGCGCGGATCGTTATCAAAAATTCCTTTCTGACAATAACAAGTAGTTTTGACTGAAGTCTATTTGAAAACAACACTATAAAGATTTGTTTGTCCGTTTAAAATGGATTAGCTTTACGGTACCAGCCATTTACCATTGGGTTCTCATTGTTAAACTCCTTGTTTTTTTTAATATAAACTTTTCTACATTTAGAGGGGAATTCCTTTATTGCAATCTCTACTATAATTTTGTCGTTATTATTATTATTATTATTATTATTATTATTATTATTATTATTATTATTATTTACTCACTAGAAACAGTCACACCAGGAAGCATCAAATCTTTCTCTTTGAGAACAACTTGTGGGGTTCTCTTAGGTCTGACTGAGAGCAAGTCTTCCCAGATTCCCAGGATTCTCTTTCGATAATCTTTGCAGTTTAATTTGAGTTATCGCAACAGTCATTTGCAGTTGATTTTTCTTTGGCAGTGACCATTGATCTTCACTGAAATTTGGGTCGTAATAGACCTCCTCAAGGACCCAGTTCTTTTTTGCACTGATCCAGCGAAGTTCTGGCAAATGTTTTCACAACTCAAATAGTGTCCGTTGAACTCCGTAACAGTAACACACTTTATAGATTTTAAGAACTCTGCTCTTAATTCATTGTAAATATATTTGCTTAATCGTAACATCCATTTATCTGTTTCTTGCTAGTAACCTTTTTTTTGTTCTCCATTGAGAATTAAAGTATTCCTAGTTTTGAATGTAGCCACTATGTCACATTTTTTTGCAGATTTCTAAAATTTATATAATATACCTTTGTTATTTTGGTTTTACTTCTAATTCGCCCATAAATTATTACTTGATGTTATTTGTGTGGGATGCTTAATGCACTCCAGCACTTTCCTTATGTTTTGGTTGGTTTTATGATTAAAATGTCTTGTAATATGTCATTTTATCCGTTTAATTCCATCCCATATGTTTTTTCCGGTTTTTAACACAGTTCTTAAGCTATGGTCGTTTTTTTTGTTATTGCAGCCATTTTTTTTCATGTTTTTTTTATATTATTCACATGCCTAGAAGGCTTTAATAGTGTGTTTTTTTTCATATCCGCCCTGCAATCGCTGGGGAACATAAATATACGAGTGTCCAGTGTTCTTGCTTAGATGTGGTTTCTACTTAGATCAACTTACATCTTTGTACATCAACGCACAAGCGACTTTTTTATATTTTTCAATTTCACTGAACTTTTTTTTCAAAATTAGAAAGATTTCTATTGTCCCTATTGAACTCTGTTTGGCCAACGATTTTGTTTGTTTTGCTGCTAATTTGTTGAACTCAATTATGTGATTCACCATTTCATCTCTAAATCTACATTAACGTATTCTTCGTTTTATTTCAATGTGGAATACAACTGGCTTTGACTCCGTACAAGTAGGATGTGTGTTTTTAATGCGTTCTTTCTTTATCAAATATTATATATCACAAATTTAATTACTTTCTTCATAATTGATTTACTCGCTGGCCATATGGCCAGCTTTAGCTGACCCCTGTATTTCTATCTTGCAATGCCTTTTACGTAATATCTATGCCTTCTAAGTGCTAGAGAATGTAATTTCTCGTTCTCATTTTTATTATATTGTATTTTGTGGTTGTCAGTATCGATTCCGTATTTCTGTTGAAATTTCCTTTTCATGGCAATATCTAGGCGTTTTAGCGTATCCCTTATCTTGCCAGTCTTACGTAGACCTGGGTGGTATTCAACAACTTTACTAATTCTCTTGTTCTAATTAGTTAAAATTGTTTTCATGCTTGTCTTGATTTGCTATTTCGTCCTTGTTCTCGCTATCCACCGTTGCCGTATCTTCTTCACATAATTTGGTAACAATGGTATCTTTAACTTGAACGCAATTATTATAATATTATTAGAACGCCTCATTACCCCGAGTATAATGTCTTCAAGCAGCTTTGGTAAATAGTGTTTAACTGATGAAGTTTGAGTTTATCTCTTCTGTAATCAAAGTCGCACTAAAGACCCTAACCTTTCAGTACGCCCCAATCCTATCCCGATGATATCTAGCTTGATGCATTATTTTTTCCGGCTCTGTTTTCCGTTCGAATTTCACGCTGTTTAAGGTTATTGCTAAGTAATTGTGTTTTGTTTTTATGCAAGGGTTTATGGCGTTTCAATATATGGTGTTCCTTAAAACCAGATGTAATCAAAGTATATTCGGCATTTTTAACTGTATTTGTATTATGAATCATTCCGTGTAGTTCTATATGGTACCAGTGCTATTCGATTCAAACATTCACGAAATAGGGTTTTCTCATTATTGTCTGTACACTAGTTTCATTCCCATAGTTGTGCTCTCCCATTCACACTCAAGTGCTATGTAGCCGGTTAGTCTACACACACACACACACACACATATATATATATATATATGTATGTATATATATACATATACATACATATGTATATATATGTGTATACATAGATATATATATACATATGTATACATATATATACATGTGTATATATATACATGTATATATACAAATATATACATGTATGTACATGTGTATATATATATATATATATATATATATATATATATATATATATATATATATATATATATATGTGTATATAGAGGGTATATGGGGGTAGAGAGGGCTCCCGTAAGCCGTGGTGAAGGCAACCTTTCTAGGAGAAGCAAATCTCTAATATACAAAAAAAACATAAAACGGAAGACCAGTACCCGCATTAAGCTGGTCTGCAGTTTAATTTGTTGTTGGCTATCGTGCTCTTGCTGTTTGCTGGATCTCAACATTTTGAACCGAGAGAGGGACTTAGCTGTCGTACAAAGCTAAGACTCTGTTACATACTCTTTGTATAGATACTCCCTCAGGCATTTGGGCTCATGGACTTTAAGCGTATGAGGGAGTGGCACTCGTCTGACAAGACGTTGCAATCATCATGTATATATACAGATATAAATTAATATATGTATATATTCATATGTATATATATACACGTATATATATATACATATATACATGTATATATGTGCATACATATATATATACATATATATAAAGGTATATATATATATATATATATATATATATATATATGTATATACTAAGATCTGCGTTTACAAGACTTGTGTGCTGACCACATTGTTGTACTCATCGGAGACCTGGACATTGCATCAAAGGCACATTAAGTGGCTTGAAAGGTTTCACCTAAAATGCTTGAGACGTATCTTAAATATCGTAAACATCAAGTGGCAAGCACAAGTACCCGATACTGACCTCATGAGAGCATGTTGCAGTAGTGTTGAGAACTTTGTAATCAGATCTCACATGCGTTGGGTGGGTCACTTGGTTCGAATGAAAGATTGTAGGCTGCCAAAACAATTTTTTTTTACGGGGAGTTGGAAAATAGCAAGCGCCCTCAACACAAGCCTAGGAAGAGGTTCAGGGACTTTACACAGAATAATTTGAAAGTCGCAGAAATCGACATCGACACATGGGAAGAACTTACTCTCCAAAGGCCGAAGTGGAGAAAGCTTGTACGTGAGAGTTGTGATGCTCTAGAGAAAAGAAAGCAAGCCCACAGTAATCTGAAGCGAAAGCTTCGCAAAGGTTTTATTGATGGTCTCAACCATGATACACAGAGCTGGAAGTGCGACACTTGTGAACGAGTGCTTTTGTCAAAAGCTGGCTACGTCAACCACCTACGTCGCACAAAACTCCTGTTCAGGTCAACTTTGTACCTATTAGTACAGAACAAATGATCTGTTTGACATGCAGTAAAGTTTGCAAGTCTACTGCTGGTCTGAGAAGACATGTGATTGCTCATAGGAATACCCTTCAACATCCAGAGGAAGTCAACTCGATGGAAATTGCTCAATTTGTGTGTCACATCTGCTTCAGGATGTGCAAATCTGCGGCAGGGGTGCAGAGTCATCTGAGATGTCATGGACGGCAAGATTGGAAGAACTCAGTGTGACGGCGATCATCTGGAAAGATGCAGCAATCATCATCATATATATATATATATATATATATATATATATATATATACATATACTTGCAAAATACCCGGCGTTGACTGGGTTCAAAGACAGTTTACATAAAATGGACTCTGATCTATAAAGGTATGATAGGTTATGAAAAGGAAGGGTTGTAAAGAGATAGCTTCGAATTTGGGGGTATCAAAACCAAAGCAGAATCTGATGAAAGTAAAAATAAAATAGATAAACGCTATAATTTATTATACCATACTTGTTCACACTGAAACATTTACCACAATATTCTGTGGATCTATATTAAAAAACTTTGTTAAACTTTGTGACATATTTCTGTTCTATGGAGGCCAGACACGAACAAACGCGCCATGATTTTATTATATCATACTTCTTCAAACTGTAACATAATTATCTATGTATACTTACGCAGATAGATATGAAAAGTCTTTATTAAAGTCTGCGCCTATTTCAATTCTATGGAGGCCAGCCGCGATCGCAGACACCACAATTTTATTATACCATCCCTATTTAAGTAAAACATACTTATCAAAGTATTCTTATGTACATCTATATCAAAAACATTTGTAAACGTTTTTTTTTTTAATTTTTTATTCCCATACTTTGTGAACCAGGCGCGTACACTGACCCCACAATTTTAATGAAGAATCATTATGCCAGATGAAACATACCCATTCCTGTGTCTCGATACATATTATATCATTATATGTGATAAGTTTTCTACAATAGTCATACATATAGGAACCTATATCTGAGCAGACACACAAAGACGTTCAGATATGATGAAATAAAAAATAAAATAGATAAATCTTATAATTTATTACACCATACCTGCTCACACTGAAACAATTATCACAATATTCTGATGATCTATATTAAAAAAACCTTGTTAAACTTTTTGACATATTTCTATTCTATGGAGCTACTCGTGACAGACACAGACGTTCAGCTTTATATTATATATATATATATGTATATATATATATATATATATATATATATATATATATATATATATATATACTTCAGAGTAATTAAAATCTTTTGATATGAAATTTAAATATTTCACGTCATAATTCTTTTAAATTTATTGAATGACTTTAATTTGATATACGCGTGTGTGGGGGGTGCGTGTCTGTGTGGATGTGTCTTATATATACGACACTGACATCTTATATAGTAAGTGGTCTATATAACAGTGTTTACTATTATTGCATTTATGTACAATCTTTGTTTTGTATTAGACCGCTTTTTCACAATAAATTTAGTTAAAAATCGGGACACAAACTTTCTTAAATTACTTTTTTACGTACAAACGATAGATGCTTATCTCAGACCTTCTTATTTGTCCAAACCACGACAAAACAGCATAACAACGAGTTATATTCACTGAATTTTATTCGTCTTATCGATTCCCTTGTCGAACTTTGGCAAGGTGAGTCTCTTTCTACATGTAAACTCTTTTACTTTGTCCGCTTCCAACGCCTGTCTGCCAAGAAATTTCTCGCCAACTCGCAAGTTTGGTCTCTGCTATCTAATTATTGGGTTTCCAAAGCAGACAAAATAACGTGTCGTTCACGTAAGCAAAATATTGTTTACTTAAACTAATTACATTCCCATCTACTCTGATAAATTTAACTCTATTTTATTTATTAAACTTTTGCTTACATTCCTAAATAAATACTCCAATCTATAAATGCACATTTTCCAAAATTATATTCTCTTATTTTTCTAATATAACTCGATCAGGTTACCCAACGTTGTCCGATCAGTTCCTTAAACAATGAAGAACCCAAACACTTGAAAGTTACAATAGGAATAAATTAAAAACACATGCAGAGCACCGCCTGCACTAAAACAACCTGATCTATAAACCAAAGCCAAGTACGTCCAAGGATGGAATACTGCTGCTATATCTGGGCAAGAGCTGCTTAAACAGCCTATCCTGCCTTGACAGAGTACAAAATAGACTTCGTGGCTTAGTGGGGGATGAGTTAGACGGACGGGTAGACAAAGTTGGAGACATAAGGCAGTCGAGCAGGGTTCCTTTGGAAGCGAGGGAGGAAGTTTTAATCATGTACTTACTTTGGATTTTTGGATGTCATCATTAATTGCGATCGGTCGAATGTAATAAAAGACCACATCATATTTTGTAACTGCGTCTTGTGTCATCTTTCTACCAAATTGAAGGTAATGTATAATAATCTTTATATTAACTTTGTGTCCTCTCATCTATGTGAACTTGTCCCCACTCATCTTTATAATGAACTTTGTGTATAACTCATCTACGTAATGTGCCCCCCTCTCCATGTAAGTAATGACCGTCCTCTTCTCCTCTGTTAAAGAACTGATAACCCTCCCCTCTACAATATCTGTTATAAGAACAACATACTGTCGTTCTCCTCTCTCTATCTCCTCTCATCAGCGCCGTCTCCCCAATATGAAATCTCATATGCAACACTATTACTCATGAAAATAATAATAATAATAATAATAATAATAATAATATTAATAATATTAATATGATCAATAATAATAATATTAATATTAATAATAATAATAATAATAATAATAATAATAATAATAATAATAATAATAATAATTGTATGCCCATGTGTTGCCTATACTACTTATTAGGTATTTTTCCCAGATAATTTTTAATAGATCTGCATCAATATTTCATCATTATACTGTTTCATGTTATTAATATTTATATAAACTTAACAATTACTGTATAGTTTTTTTCTCTTTATTTCCAATTGTAATATTTAGTACTAATTTACCTTTTTTTAATGAAATCCACGGAATGTAATGAAGTTTGTATTTATTTCATATTAACAAACAAAAAATAAAAATAAATCAAACATGCACAGAATAATGCATTGGTATGAGCCACTTAATGTGCACGTTATCCAACTTTCTAGAATAGGTGCAGACTATGTATTAGTGCGTGTGTATGTGTATGGATTCGCAATGATTGCATTAAGTATTTTATTTTCTATGGAATTGATTTGATATGCAGTATACTTTTGTTATATCGGTGTGTTTAATTACAATTGTTTATTTTGATTCATGTAAATATGAGCTTCATTAATTTGGTATTTCGTTTTACATATTACTGTTTATTAATAATTATCATTACTATATATATATATATATATATATATACATATATATAAATATAAGAATGCATACGTATTGTTGTTGTTTTATTATTACTGTATATGCTATCTATTATTTATAATTGACAGTTCTCGACTTCGACAGAAATATTCCCGAGTTCGACAAGATGCATCTGAAGAACGTGGGAATTTGCATAGCTAGAGACGTTGAAAAAATGACTCTCAAATTTAGAATAGAAGTCCGATAAATCCATATAATACGGATAATAAAGCGATATCTAAACAATTCAGAAATTATTTTATTTTAGAATTGTTTACTAGAAATCAATTACAATCGTTTGAACCTGTATTATACGTAGAACATTGTTTAGGCGTATTTAGTACGAGAGAAAGGCCGCTGATTTCAGATAATAATGTATATTCGAAGTGTCTTCGTTATATAAATCGATGTCCTTAATTAATTCATGATTAGCTCCAGCTAAAATCTGTTATTAAACATAAAACTTTATGGTAATTTGGGCAGACTATTTTAAGACTTTGTAGGGAATAGATACACTCTGGGAACCTATGCTTACAGATTTCTTTATCTTTTCTCTTTGTTTAGTTAATTAAGTCGAGGCGTAAATTTTATGGGGGGGGGTCTATTCGTTTATTTTTAAATATTACATACGTATACTTTCTTCTCTAGCTCATATCGAGTACCAATCTTTTTGCAATAACAATAGACGATATTTGCCATGTATTCTTATCGATTATTTCTTCCAACTTTAATATATTTAGACGATTCAAAGACAGATAAGTAAGTTTTAGTCAAAGACAAATCAATCTTCTGTTGCCCAATGTTTCCATTTGCTTTATTTGCTATCATTTGAGAATTCGGATTTTTCGTTCAACCAGACTTCGATAAGGGAAGTATTATTGTCAACATGTATTCCTCAGAAACAATAATAGGTTTGTAATTAAAAATTAGTTTGATGCGTGTTCATGTTACATTAAATTTTAGAGGTCAGGTACGATCAGAAGTTTAGTTATTGAATTCAAAATCTTAGCAGTATGAGGAAATTCTACTGAAATGTAGAGAATTGCTACAGTGAAGGAATCGGTTTTGCATGCCTTTAACGTATAAGCTCGTCAAGTTAATCGGAACGACTTTTATGTAAAGCATATAAACGGGTGCAACACTGTTGCGATAAGACTAAAGTTTCGAAGTGTGGGATTTATTACTTTATACATATTTTGTACCTTCGCTAAGATAGAGGAGGGGTTAAGGGATCCTGCTCCAGCCAAGATGTGGCAATATATTTCTATGTACTGGCGAATTATGTCTGTGTTGAGATGTAAGAAGAAACAGGTATGCGAGGTTTTATTAGCACAGACCAGACATATTCTTATCTGCAATAGACTCTTAAACATCTAATTCCTTATCTAATCTTTAGTTTAATATGCGACATCTTTCAAAGTCTTACAAGAAATCTGGATTTTGTATAGCAATACAAGGAATTCACTTACGACGTGAATCGTTATCATCTGCCTTACGGGCGCAATTTCCTAATGAACTTCACGTAATGGATTGCATTGCTGTCTAAACGTCTAAAGAGATAGTTCGCATATTGATTAATTGTACACCGACGATTCCACATTAACCATATTTTATTAAACTTAAGCAGTGGAGCTAAATAACGTAACTATAGATTGCTTCTAGTGGAATAACCGTCGCATAATGTTAAATTCCTCCTGTTCTACAAGGTGTAGTTCAAACTTTACTATATTAACAATTGTAGTTAATAAATGCATTACATTTGAAATGGTTTCTGATTCTGTGACTAAAGCCTAAAACTGAGCAAGAGTTAACGCAAAGTAACCCCACGATTTTAATTGCGAGATAAAATATAAATACACTCAATTTTGAAATTATATTCATACTAATACAACAGCGTAGTAAATAATGGACAGCCAATTATTCCCCCACTATCCAACAATCATGAGGTTTCTTGCACGGCAACTGACAAGGCTAATCTGCTTGCCAGTCGGTTTGCCTCAAACTCCACACTGAACTCGGTACACTACTCACTCCCTGATTTTCCTCTGCGAACAGACGCCACACTAGACGATTTGAAAATCACCCCTTCTCAGGTACATGCTATTATAAAAAAAAACAGCCACCTCAAAAGCATGTGGACCAGATCTCATCCCGGCTGTGCTATTAAAAAAATGCTCTTGCGAGGTTGCTCCAGTTCTGTCCAAAATTTACAATAAATGCCTTAACGAATCTTGTTTTCCCGACTGCTGGAAAACCGCCTCTGTGGTACCAGTCTTCAAGAATTCTGGTGAAAGAACTGACCCACTAAATTATCGCTCCATTAGCCTCCTCCCGCTTTTCGCCAAAATATTTGAGTCCTTAGTTAATCAAGTCCTAGTCCAGCACCTAACAGCTGCTAAACTCCTGACTGACAAACAATATGGATTCAGGCAAGCCCGTTCAACAGCAAATATCTTAACTGTAGTTTCTGAACGTATATACCGTTCATTGGATAAAACAGGGGAGGGTAGAGCGGTGGCCCTCGATATATCTAAGGCTTTTGACAGGGTATGGCACGATGGTCTTCTAAGGAACATTAGATCATATGGAATCACTGGAAGAATTCATAATGTAATTAAATCCTTCTTAAGTAATAGAAAAATCAAAGTTGTCCTCAACGGTCGTACATCCAAACAATACGACATAAATGCGGGAGTACCTCAGAGGTCTATCCTTGGACCTCTATTATTCCTGATATTCATAATTGACCTCCCTGATAAAATTGTTTCGGAGATGGGTATATTTGCCGATGACACCACTCTCTATAACAGATATGAGGGGAAAACAAATGAACACATATCCAAGGAAATGGCAGAAATACTAGAGGATGACCTCCAATCCGTAGTGGAATGGGGTACAAAAATGGTTGGTCACATTCAATGCTGCTAAGACTAAGTTTGTTTCCTTCAATAACTACAAGAAACCTTCTCTACCACCAATAGCAATGGCCAAGAACACATTACCTGAAAGTACTTCTTTTAAACTCCTTGGCCTAAATTTTACAGGGAATATGAACTGGAATAGATACATTGAGAGCATTGCCAAGGCTGCTGCAAGGAAGATTGGCTCCCTCTACCGTGCTAGAAAGCTACTTACGCCTGACAGTATCCTATACATCTATAAGGCAACCATTATCCCATGTATGGAGTACTGTTGCCACATCTGGGCTGATGCATCTGCTGCTTGTCTCTCGCTCCTGGACAGGGTTCAAAAGAGAGTCGCCAACCTGATAGGTCCTGAACTGTCATCTAGGCTTCAGCCTCTGTCCCATCGACGAGATGTTGCATCCCTCTGCCTGTTCTACAAATACTTTAATGGTGAATGCTCTGAAGAACTGCAAACACTTGTACCTCCCCGACGTAACTACCCCCGACAAATCCGACAAGCTACTATGTCTCATCCCTTTACAGTAGAGCTCCCTAGGTGCAAGAAAGCCTTTTACTCCAATAGTTTCTTCCCCAGAACTGCGGGTCTTTGGAACTCCCTTCCGGGATTCTGCTTTCCCAACTGCAATGATATGCAGAAGTTCAAGTGTAATGTTAACAAACGTCTTTCTACTCATCTCCCTTCATAATAACCCCGCTAATTAAGTCCCTGATAGTAGCCCCCTGCTTCAAAGTGGCACTGTGCCTTGTTTGGGGTGAAAATTTAATTAAAAAAAAGTACGTGTGCTTAAGGGCAGAATTATCCCATGTATATAATGAGTACTTTTGACAACAGCGTTTCATCACTGATAGTGTTTTTGAATATTTATCCATCAGTAATTTCACTTATGCCCGCATTTGTTTTTGACAGATGTAAAATGCAGGGAAGGGGGAGGTTGAGTAAATCTCTTTACACATTTTTCTCAGATGTTTTCTTTGTATTTGATTGGAAGTTACGAGCCACAACGATTTATATTTCTTTTAAACAGAGTTGGTGTGCAAGGCTCGTTCTTAATTTTGTTTGAATTTTTTTCATAATTAAAAATAGCCGAAGATTTGTATGCAAAGTTAGATAATTTCTACTTCATTCTTCTCCCCATATTAAAATAATTTTCCAGAAAACCATTTTTACATGGAAATTTGGGGTCAACTATTCCAATACTTTTCTCTCTCTCTCTCTCTCAAATATGTTCGTATTTCTTATCCTAAGTATTTTCTTTTTTATCATATTCACCCCTTAGAAAGCATATCGTCACTTTGACATAAAAGGCTGTTATTTGGGACCATGTATAGGAAAGATTAACAAGATATTTGTTTATGCTACATTTAAACTTATTCATATCAGTACAGCCGGACAAGCACACACCATGAAAGGAATTTTAAAGTCTAGAATATAATTTTCTGGCATTTAGTGACAACAACAGTGAAGGGGTGAGTCAGATCTTATTGCTAACAGAGTTTGTCGGGATATCTACGCACAAGCAGGTACAAGTAAAACAAGTCCGTCAGAATACATTTCATTAAAATAGTTGTAAAATAGGAAGAGTGATGCAATATTACGACGATGAGACAGGAGCTGGAGATAAGTTTATAAAATGGGGCAGATTATATTGACCACCCTTTTTTGGACTTTATCTAAGAGCGAGAGACTAGTGATAGCTGCACCAGCCCAGATGTGGCAACAATACTCCAGGCATCGACGAATGGTGGCCTTGTTAACGTAAAGGATACGCTCAGGCGTGAGTAGTCTTCTAGCTCGATAGAGGGAATCCACCTTCTTTGCAGCAGCCTTTGTATTAAATTTAATTGGTTATTAGATTCATTTAATTCACTGTAAAGAAACATAATGCAGAAACAACACTACTACTACTACTATTATTATTATTATTACTACTACTACTATTACTACTACAACTACTACTACTACTACTAATAATAATAATGATAATAATAATAATAATAATCGGTTAGGTAAGGGTGTAGATTAACATATGTAGTTACCATTAGCTCACCTCCAAAAATATGTTTCTACTGTATAGGTGATTAATTTGAAAGCCCTCCCCCCCAAAAAAAATATAAGATTCTACATTTTTTAGGTGATTACTCTCAAGTTAACCCCCCAATAAGATTCTACGTTTTTAGGTCATTACTTGGAACAAATTACCGCGATTCGTTTTATTCTTTCACTAATTTGTGATTATGATATTTTGTTGTGATAGAAATAATGGTCTCATTAGAATTCTGCAACCCATGCTAATCCACCAGAAAAATATAATTTTTCATTGTTCAAGCGATTACATGGAAACAGCTTAAAAATTAAAAATATAAAGAAAGCAACAAAAATGTCGGTTTTGCATATAAAGTTATCAAAAAATAGTCGGTCTTTCGGAACAGACAACGTGTAATCAATTTTGTTTTAAAATCTTAATTGTTAATGTTCCTGATCAAAATTTAGTTTGAATATGAGGTTGCGGATAATACAAACCCGCTTTTTTCGTAGTACTAACTCTAAGTGAAAAATAAATGACACAGTCAGACTAAAAATTAATGGTAAAACATTCGTTTAACTGCCCTAAAAGTTAAAATGACCAGGAAAAAAGCGGGTCATTTTATGCTAAATTTATATGTGCAACCAAACCCACTCTGAATTCTACATTAATTATTTGTTTTGTTTTTCAGTGTGTTCACATATAATCGCCTAAAAAGGTAGAATCTCATTGAGAGAGGGATTTTAAATATAAATATAATTTCAATTTCATAATTTGATAAATGTCCAAACGTCCACACTTCAACGTATTGTATGGCAAGTTTTGATTAAGTCATTATAAGATTTTTATATGTGATTTTCACTTGTGACAAAAAATATAAAGAAATGCCATAAAACATAGGATTACTTAAAATCTGATCACTCCAGATAACATGAGATCAGGTCAGCACCGGAAAAATAAAGAATAAAACTTGCCAGGAGCTGCTTAAGTATGAGCATTTCAAATTATTTACTTTCTTTGCCATAATCTACCAATAAAATAAACAAAATTAGACCCCAAATATATTGCTTCCGTGTCTCATACTTTCATGTTATGAATAAAGATTCTTCTGGTAAAGAAATGTGGTTGTTGGTTTATAATTTTCATGAAAAAAGTAAAAGAATCGTTTTGTAATCGAAAAAGAGACAAATATTTTCCGATTCCGATACTCCCAAAAGTTCCGATTTTTTCGATTTCTTTCTGATTCCGAGTTATCGTCCCACCATTAATAAATAAATATATATATATATATATATATATATATATATATATCAAAGTCTCTTTGTGTGCGTGCGTGTGAGTTCCTTTCTTATAGGTTCCGAAACGGCTGATCGTATCTTTTGAAAACTTTACACGAAAGGTAATTTATGACAGTGTTTTAAGATAAGTTTTGCACAGAGAGTCCTCCGAGAAATTTCGAATATCGAAAAAATCTGATTTTAATAATATTTCCTGTTTTCTTATAGAAAACATAGACTTTACAAGGGGATCATTTAAGTCACACCGGTGTAACTTTCGCCGGTGTAACGAAACTGTTTCCCTGTAAAAGTCCTTTTGAATCCATAAAATATTATTTTTAAGATTGGCAAGCCCAAATATCAGCTTACCTGATATTGTAAGCAGACCAAGTCAGAATTTGATGACCAACATTATCATTATTATGTTTTTTTCTTCTTTGTTTTTGTTTTTGTTTTTTTGTTTTTTTGCGAATCAGTCCACCGGGCAAATTATTCCTCGTAATATATAATACTCTACACAGGATGTATTTCATAATAATACATACACAGACTGCATAAATTTATATATCATGTTAATTGGACTGGCTCATGACTCATATATATATAATGTGTGTGTATTTATGTAATGTGTGTATGCATTTACAATTTTAGTAAGCTATACCTTATCTGAGTATGTGTCCTTAGTAACATATTACATTTACTGGTATGGTTCAATCCGTAATTAGTTAACACACCGTTTTACTAATAAAGTCCTGCGACATTTGCAGTTTCTATGCTGCGTCTTGAAACTTTTCCGTGTTGCAGTTCAAACGAATTAGAATTCCTCTCATCCAAATCTCATTAGAGGCTTAGAACTGAACTATTTGCATATTTGTGTGTACCAACTAGCACGATGGCGGATGACATTATTAATATAGTGATGTCCTATTCGTAGCATTGAAGATTTTCCCAAATGAATGCATTAATAATTCACAAAGTCATTCGTGATTCTGATTAAAATTTGTTAAACTGCGAGAGTTAATGGTAGTTCATAAAGGACGGCTTTACTTAGTAACATCGTCTGAGGTATGTGTACTCACATTATGTACTCAGTTTTTCATATCCACCTGTTGTCACTATTTTGTCTTTAATTAATTAGGAAGATTGTTTATTTGGGAAACACTTGCATCGATTAAAGGAAGCATGCCATATATAGTTTCATACTCGATTAAAAGAAAGAGAGAGTAGGAGAGAGAGAACCATTAATATTCGGTTGAATATTTATAACGTAAGTGTAATGATTTATTGTAGAATCTGTAGAATTATAATACTTAATTATAAACAGTGGTATACCATTTTAATGCTTTCTGCTCAAGGCGCAGTGAACAGCTGCGATACAGCGAAACAGTCTGTATTTGAATTACTTCTTATATAGTCATCGACATACAGTACTGTTTCGTTGTATCATAACTAATCAATGCCGCTAGACTAGCACCTCTCCCAAGCCAAAGATTGAACATAGAACCATCGCGTTGATAGTCGGCAGTATTACCCATCGATCCATGGGGTCGATGTTCGCAATAAGCTTTAAAAAATGTATATTTTAAACAAACATTCGTCCACCACTTTTATAATGCTCAAAACGCTTATTTACAAAGAAACGACGAACCTTGCATTTTTCAGCCAATTAAGTAGCGTGTGAGATTATTTACGACAGTACTCTACCCAAATGGGGGCTTAAATATATTTGTAGTCATCGATATACAGTACCAGAAATGTAGTGCAGGAAATGTGTCATTATTTACAGAAATGAGAGGAGCATATATAGTTATAAGCGCGTAAATAGAGGAATAAAGAGACTGACTAACTAATATATCACTGGCGCTTCTTCGCCCTCTATACGGTATTTCTTTTTCTTACCACAGTATCTGTGTATTGTGTGACTAGTGCCCACAGTCCACTTAGAAACGCAGCCCAACTACTTGTATCATTAGACGTCATACCAAAATCACAAGCGCAAAACGACAAGGTTCTAGAAAAGGGGTAGATGGGGAGTCAGCAGATAACACATCAGCGACGTCCGATTGGCCAATATATTTTCTCTTCCTGCGGAACAGTGTGTGAATGATGCAAACAACTGGGGCAAAGGGGCTATTGAATCACAGAAATATTATATGAAGTCGCACTTACCCCATGGTTCCCTACGGATTGTGGAGCTGCCATTGCACAAATACGGTATGCATTCTGTCGGTTAGCACGCTTTGAGTCAAGCAGAAATAGGTAAAAAATTAAAGATACTAGAAATCATTGTAAGAGAGAAATAGACACACCAAAAGAAGGCATGCTGAAATAACCAGGGAATGCATGGAATCGCAGAATATAGGAACTCGTGATATCTGGAAAAACAATTGCTAATGTAGTGAATAGAAACTAACCAGTAATTCCTCAAATATCCAACAACTAGAAAGTCGTATGCATGGCAACAGAAGAAAAAGAATTTATTTAGCGCTGATTCGCTTCCAACTGCTCTCAAACAATTCCTTACGAATTTCCCTATGCAAAAAAAGATTTTGGACATTATTTTATATTAAGAAGTTAAAGCAACATGAAAACTCTCATGCGACGACAATTGAAGGTACCAAGTATTTTAGCTGCATATTACATGCATTTGATATACATCTATTCATTTACTCTAATAACTATGAATAGTAATCAATTAAATTACGTAAACATTTTTTAACTGTTCAACAATATTTATGCACGAATATTTTAAAAGCATATCAATAAAGATGTGAATTATAAACAAATCTACACATTTTACCTCCACCCAAAAGCGAATAGTCTCAAACATAACACAAGTAACATGCTCATCTCCAATAATTAATAAACCGAAATATAGTTCCCCGTCTCTGTAAAAGCCATGATAAGAGCTGATAAAATAGCGCAACACATAAATCCAACTTGACCACCCTAGCTGCCATTCGATCTTATTATATTTACCAACTCGCTTCAATAGTAACAACAAGGGAAACCGCTATCGCAAACAAAGCATACAAGAATATTGTAGATAGAGTGTTTCTCCCTCATTATTATGCCTTTTCCCTTACTTTTCTTGATAATCACATTTCAAATGGAAAGGGTTTTTTTTATTCATAAACATAATGCTGAGAAACAGAGAGTGTATTATCATCTCAATCTTTTCCAATTATCAACAGATTGAGCTAAGCAATTAGTCAACGATCGTTATCTTCACGAGTAGGTTTAATTATTATATAACTCTGCACATAAAAAGTAATTGACATTTTAAGGTTATAATTAATAAATGATATTCCTGTTTGCATTACTTCCGACTTCCAAAAGAAATGAAAAAAAAACAGGACATAAAATCCAAAACAATGTAGAAATATGTCGAGGGTCTAAAAATTTTCTGGAATATTCTTCTCGAAATAAAACATTTTTTTAGAACAATAACGAAATAATTATTTTTATTTCCATAGCAGTATATTTTTACAAGCAATTCTTACTATATTGCTTTATTTGTAAATCATAAGAGTTAGTTCCAAGCTTTTAGTTCCTTACATTTTATTATAATCGCATATACAACATATACCTAGTTCGTTCGTATTTGTAATACTATTATAAATAGTAGTAATACTTTCAGTTCCTACAAACCAATTTGGAGAAGTTGACTTATATAGAGTTATCTGAAGTAGTAGCTTTATTTGCACATTTTTATTAACTGTGACTTATATTTTTTTTAATTAAATTTTAAATAATCCCCAGCGTAGCATAAAAAAAATAATGTTCTTTGCTATGTACATATACAAAGCATACGTCATCCAAATTTGCCCGGACCTTCAAAACAATTAAATTAGTAATATATTTAAAAAGAAAAATATTTTTGCACAGGCAAAATGCTTGACATAAAATATTAATTTATCATTGTGAATAAAATAATTATTCAACAGGGTAAAAAATATAGGACCATTATTATATCTTCTGTTAGATTTTACATTTAAAGCCAGAAAGAAGAATGAGCATTTGCAGCTAATGCTTAATTTATTGCTAAAATATGTCTTTCGCCTAATATATATTTAAGTATAGAAAACGTGAGAGTAGCTAATTGGTTAACCATGTAGATTGGAAAACTGTACGTGAAAAGCCATTTCGTTACACAGGTAACGCCCACTTGCTCATGCACCATATTCGTAGATTGTAGAAGAATAAAATATTCAAGTGTACATTCATAAAGTCAGTAAAGGGCATAAATATTGTATTTTTGGCTTTTGATTAACACTTTAGAAAGTCCATTAAAAAATTGTTTTTACTTTTATTTGTAGTGTTTTACGCGTGTATATATATACATATATGTGTGTGTGTGTTTGTGGGTGTGTGTGTGAGTGTGTGTGGGGGTGTGTATATACTTTCAAATAAGTGCTCAAGTCACGAAGACCACTCGGGGATAAAGATAAATAAGTGGAAAAATGTCGTAGTAATCGTTAGTAGTGGAAACCTCACAAATTGGATTTTACAAGTGGGTGGATCATCAAACACTTTCACGTTGGACTTGAAGACCAAGTTGGAAAGCAGGGAAACGGAACCGAGTTCCACAGACTACAGTTCTAAGAAAGAAGCTTTGTTCGTGGAATCTATGTTTTGGCTGAGGCATAAGTGAAGCGTGGAGGAAATTAGTGATAGTGGTTTCAGTTAGACGAGTGCCTTTCGTGAATTTGGCAGGAGGGGGCAATTGATTTGAGCTCAGTTGGGCACTTACCATGAAAATAAGCATAAAGTAGAGACAGGCTCGCTAAGTCTCTTCTGTGCGAAAGAGGATACAGAGAAGAGAAAACGGTATCCTCCACAAGGCTATATATTGAACAATATCAAGGCAAAATAAGCTGCTTCTTGCAGTTCCTGCCCAGATGTCGGAACAGTATTCCAATATTAGACCTACTTGTCTCTTATACAGGTAGAAAACTTCATCAGCAGTGCGATATCTACTGGACCGAAAGAACGATCTCACCATCTTACCAATAGCCTCAGTAATGAATTTGGTGTGCATGTCCCATCTAAGACCAAGAGTAAAGGTCAGACTTAAAGCGTGTCAAAACATTGATATAAGAACGTATATATATATATATATATATATATATATATATAAATTTATATGAATATTATATATGTATATATATGTTATATATCTACATATTCATATAAATAAATATTTACATGTATATATATGCTATATATCTACATATATAATATTCATATAAATATATATATATATATACATATATTTTCGTTTTATATATATACATATATTTTCGTATTTCGAAATTTTTAAACGTGATTCGATATAATTAAAAATATATTTTTTAAAACTTTAAACGTATTTTTGGAAATTTTTAAATGTTCGATATAATTAAACGAATTTTTAAGTTTTTAACCGATACCAATACAGATTTTGAAGTTTTTATACATAAGGAAAGAGATTTTGAAATTAAATGGGGTTCAAATTAAAATCGATTCATATAAAAAAAAAAAAAACATTTTTTCGAAATTAGATCTTAAATTTAAATAATTGAAAGTTGAAAATTAGGTATTACATTACCCGATATATATATATATATATATATATATATATATAGATAGATAGATAAAAAAGGGGGGGTTAAACAAAACGAGGTTTGAACGTGGATTCGCGAGGTATATATACTTCACACTTCCGGTTATAAGATAGACGAATATTGGCTGAAGAGAGCTTGATAAGGATACCTTAAACGGGCCTTATTATCGGGCTTGAAACCGACGGTACCAATGACCTGTCTCAACTAACAACTTTCTGTACACAAAATATAAGTACGCTCTTAAAATTTGGATTTTCCTTTTAATTGAGCACTCTGCTGGAATTCTTTTTCCAAAAAAAAAACTAATCACATTATATACATATATATATATATATATATATATATATGTTATATATCTACATATATAATATTCATATAAATATATATATGCATGTAAAGATCTGTTATATTTATATATACACATCTATAATATCCATATATATATATATATATATATATATATATATATATATATATATATATATATACAGAATTACGCAGACGCTGGTGACTTGACTACATAGGCATTTGTGAAGCCTTCATGACAGTGTATGGTCCCACGCACCGGGTCCAGAGTCTACTGAGAAGTTAGGACAGACAGAACCTCCTCATGGATGGAGCATTGGTCTGAGCATTCCCAAGCTTTCTTCAGAGCTGAAAAGTGGAATTGGATGAACTCAATGTGGCCCTAAAACAGTTTAAGAATGAAAGGTGGCAGGAATGTACGGGATACCACCAGAGATCTGAAAATATGGAGGCCCAGTGTTACTCAGCAGTCTCCACGAGCTTCTTGTCTGTTGTTGGGAGCAAGAACTCCCACGGGACCTCCGTAATGTAGTCATTGTTACCTTGTGCAAAACAAGGGAGAAATGTCAGTCTGCTCTAACAACCAGGGGATTACGCTGCTCTCGATTGCACGTGAAATTCTTGCCCGTTTGCTCATAAGCAGACGAATAGCTTCCATCGCAGGAGACCACCTCCCAGAAAAGCAATGTTGTTTTAGAGCAAACAGGGATACGACGGGCATGGTCTTCGTCCTCAGACAACTGCAAGAGACGTGTCCTGAACAAAACAGTGAACTCTACATAATGTTTGTGGACCTGACCAAGGCATTTAATACAGTGAGCAGGAAGGGGCTTCGGCTGATTTTGGAGCGCCTCGGCTGCTCCCCAAATCTCCTTAGCATGTGAGTTCAGTTGCAGGAGAACAAGAGCGATCAGGTCAGAGTAAATAACAAAGTCTCAGGACCCTATCTCATCGTCAATGGCGCAAAACAGGGATAAGGTCAGGCACCGACTCTGTTCAGCATCTTCTTCAGCATGATGCTCAAGCAGGCGACCGAAGATCTGGACGATGACGATGCTATCGCCTTAACTTCAAAAGGTGGCAAGCCCACACAAAGACATTCTAACAACTGATCCAAGACCTCCTCAGGACCGACAACGCTGCCCTTGATGCACACACGGAAAGAGCCTTGCAGCGCCTCACATCCTGCTTTGAAGAGGCTGCCAAGCTCTTCGGACTCGAGGGCAGCTTCAAAAAGACGGAAGTTCTCAACCAACCAGCTCCCCGTGTAGATTACCGTCCTACCCACATAATCATTGGCGAGACTAAGCTGAAGACCGTTCACCAATCTACCTACCTGGGGTGTACCATCACATCAGATGACAAAATAGACAGGGAAATAGACAACAGACTGGCCAAAGAAAACAGTGCTTCTGGCAGATTGTACAACAGTCTGAAAAAAACAGACACATAAAAAATTGAATAAAAATCAGTGTGAACAGACCCGTAGTTCTCTCAACCCTCCTGTACGGCTCTGAGTCCTGGACAATTTACTGCCACCAATTACGACTCCTCGTTCGTTTTCATCAGCGCTGTCTCTGCACCATTCTCGACGTATATGTCACCAATGTTGAGGTCATCAAGCGGGGGTGGGAATCATCAGCATCGAGGCCATGCTGCTGAAGTCGCAGCTACTCTGGGTCGGGCACGTCTCCAGAATGGACGATCATCTTCTGCTAAAGACAGTCCTATATGGCGAACTCCCTACTGGCCGTCGTGGAGACGGAGCACCGGAGAAAAGATATAAAACTCTGAAGAAGTCCCTCGGTGACTGCCACATTGACCACCTCCAGTGGTCTGCTCTCGCTGCTGGTCGGGATACCTGGCGACGTACTATCAACCAGGCTGTCGCCTCCTTTGAGATTTCCCGCACAGAAAATCTGCGGGAAAGCGCTGCAGGAGGAAGATTCGGAAAGCCTCAGCAACCACACCATGCATGATATTCGACTGAAGCCGCTGTGGCAAAACCTGCTTGTTCCGCATCGGGCTCGTCAACCATAGGCGTGCTTGCAGTCGAGGTGGACAGCCCCCTTCATAGAATCTTCGTTTGCGCAGTACTGCCAAGATAAATATGATATATACGCATTACATATTCATATAAATATATATATATATATATATATATATATATATATATAACTACTTCATTTATTCACATAAATTAATATAGGGAAGTATAAATGCATGCGTAAACTGTAAGTATTTACTTCAAAAGTGCTCAATACGTACGTAGAGTTAGTTAGTAAGTTATAAAATATATATGTCGATTAAGCTACTCTGATTATTTCGAGTTTCACCCACTCTAGGATTCTTCAGGCTTATGCAAGAATTCTGTGGTTGTCTCGCTTTTTTATGTACGTACCTTCTATTTAGTTTTTTGTTAGCTAATCAGCTTTCTAGTATCACTCGAACCTTTCCTACTCAGTTAATGTGCAGGGGCATACAGGACAAAGGCCCATTTCACCGCCGTTTGGCCCCATCCTTTGTGTGTGCTATTTAGCTTAGATATCTAGTGTTTGACCTGTTTTAAATGTAGGTTAAGTTTTTAAGTGATCAAAATGTATTTAACAGCTCAACCAATTTTATGAAATAGTCCTAGAAATAGTGGATACAACAATATTGATATCAAATATAAGCAACAAAACGCCAATAACTATAATACAATTAAAAATAGAAGAAAAAGAAATATAATATGGTATACGGTGCCATACAATCAAATGTTAAAAACAAAACTTGGCAAGAAATTTCAAGATCTTATCGCAAAGCACTTTCCCGCAACCAACCCCATACACAAAATTTTCAATAAAAATACCCGAAAGTTATCCTATAGCTGCTGCGAAAATTTAGAGATGATAATTAAAGCACATAATAACAAAATATTAAATAAAAGCAATGAAAACAACAACAAAATAAACAATAAAAAGTGGGAACTACGACAAAAATAAAACTAACAAAAAACACATATGTAACTAGTAGAAACAATAATAATAATAATAATAATAATAATAATAATAATAATAATAATAATAATAATAATAATAATAATAAATACTGATTTCGTTTATGAACGTCTCTCTGGAAAGGGATGGGATTCCTTTCCGAGGTTTTCACTTAATCCCGGCTTCAAAGCAGGAGCTTCCAAGATCAAGGTTTTCTTAAGGATATTGGTGGCACCTATAATAGCAGAGGTTTGAAGGCCACATAAAACATCGGGGATTGGTAGTTGTTTCAAATGTCCTTCCAGACGACTTGATACTCCTCCTGGAGTACCAACTACGACCGGGATTATTTGCGTTTTAAACCCGTGTATACGTCTTATCTCCAAGGCCAAGGTAGAATAATTACTCCACTTCTCATTCTCCTTCTCTCTCACATTCCTGTCCCATGGTACTTAGAAGTCTACAATGTGCCAGTTTTTTGAAACCTTGTCAATGACGACCAAATCCGGACGATTATGTTCCAATTGCTTGGTCGTTATGACACTTTTGTCCCACCATACCTCTACCTTGCCACCCCACTTGTTCTCACTTCATCAGGCACCTCCTCAAATCATTTTCCAACACACTTCACCCTAACCCTCTTACACACCTCCCAATATATCCGGAGACCCATGCGATCGTGTCTTTTGCGGTACTCTCTCTGGGCCAGTCTACTACACCCTCATGCAATGTGCGTAATTTAGTCTGAGGTCTTACCACAAATCTGGCATTCTGCAGCAATTTCCTCTCCTAGAACCACGTTTTTTTAACAATCGTGTTCCTAATGCCTACTCTTGTGCTGCACAAACAAAAGCTTCAGTACTCTTAGCCAGATACCCAGCTCTAAGCCATTACCATGATCTTTCATCAGCCACTTCTGCTACATCCTGGAAGAACCTTCCATGCATTTTCATCCAAGCCAGTTTCTCTACCCATACGTTTCACATAATCAGCCTTAGTCTCACGTACCTCCACTTCATTGGCCACAACCTTAAGCATCCACTCCTCACTTCTAACCAAACCACATGCTCCTTCAACGACATCTCCTCGGTTCTAACACAATCTTTTACACTTTTAAATCCTCTCCCACCATCTTTCCTTTTTGGTAGAACCTTGCTACGCTACTTCGAATGTGAAATATACCAAACATTGCTAAAACTTTTCTTCTTTTGATATCCATTGCATGCAAATCCTTATCAGACCATTCTAAAATTTTTATACCATCAGTGGGGACCTTCTCTTTCAACATTGTTAGAACGCTCATCGTTCCAGCAATCTATACCTCATTTCAAGCTCGTCCTTTGCTTTCTGTCCGAGTTTAACTCCTTTTCTTATCACTCCGATTCTAACAATGTCTTTCCGCCACCGTTTAATACTTTCTTCAAGCGGCCTCTGCCAGTGTGGCCTTCTATCCTTCATTTTTCCCCTTTTCTTCTGTAATAAGCCAAGACGATTCGCAATAACGTATGACGCTGCATATAGAAACCTGTTAAGTTCCGTAATCGATATTTTCTTTCTGATGATGTTGTGAATTACTCCTTGAATTATTTTTTAGCTCGTTTTCCACCTTCCGCCTTTCACTACACTTCATATTTGGAACCTCTATGATATCGTTTCTAAGAAGAACCTCTCTTACCTTCTGAAGTACTTCCTTTTCTAAAGAAGTCAAAGTTCGAACTTCATCACCATTTCTCCATACATCTGCTCCTTTCACTGGCTCCATTGTCTCAGAGACAATGATCTTATCTGCCTTAGATTCTTTCAAACTCTTTCTCATTACTTCCCCTAATCATAGGAGTCCATACCTCCTCAGTTGTCCACCTCTCATCATCGTTTACATTTCCCTTCTGCACTTCAACTCTCTGTTCTTTCATCAGAGATAGTCTCATCAATTTTACTTTCATTATTCCTAACCATCTATTTAATCTCTTCTCTTGCAATCACTGAAAGTAGGTTGTTATATTACATTTGTTTTAACTGGGATACCAAACTCGCGACACTTCTAGGTGCCCCCTCCTCTCGATTCCCATTCTTCCTTCATTTTTTCGGATATATATGCACCAGATTTGGTACTTCCACTTCTTACAAAGCATTCCCACAGGACTCTTCTTTCCTCATCCGTCCATCTATTTTTTACATTTCCTGTTCCAACTCCCTTCATGTCTTGGTACACTCTCTGGCAATTCTCACTCCCTCTATATCTAGCTACATCCTCAGAATTTCGAACAGTTGTATGATGACGACAGGGGTCACCCTGTTGACCAGTGGGACACCTATCTGACGTGAGACCATCACAAGTTGTTCTAGCCTCATTTACGTCGTTATTTTCAATATTTTGATTTGACATTCTACCATAAATGGGGTTAATGAATTTAAGGTTACACCACCACCGATAGTTTTATCGAGATATTATATCTAGGAGGGTTCCCCACCAAGGTCAAAGATCCCCTCTCGACATTTTTCCTCCATCACCACCACAATTCCAATTACCACCACTAACAACAATAGAAATAAAATCTACAATGATAATAGCCACACCAATATCGTTAGCACTAATATTAACAGCAAAAACAACAATAGCAATGACAGCAAAAAACAACACGTACCATTACAACTACAGTAATAATAAAAAATAATAAAAACATACCACCATTACAACCACCACCACCACTACTACTACTATTACTACTACTACTACTACTAGTAGTAGTAATAATATTAGTGGTAATAGATAATAAGCAATAAAATAAATTTGTTTTTAAATAATAATAACAATAATAATAATAATGATAATAATGATACTAATAATGAATATAATAATAACAAAAATAAAAATAATAATAATAATAAGTAGAAGAACACTGATAATAATAATAATAATAATAATAATAATAATAATAATAATAATAATAATAATAATAATAATTTCAATTAGAAAAGCTTATTTTGTTCGTTTTTTTAACTCCTCTGCCGATGTTGCTTTTGGTCAGAAAAATGTACACAAAAACAGAAACATAAAACATCCGAACATGTGTAAGACAATTTCTTGTTTAACAAAATTTCGCTTGTTATTTATTAATAATAATAATAATAATAATAATAATAATAATAATAATATAATAATAATAATAATAATAATAATAATAATAATTAGATAAGCTTGTTGCCTCCTAAATTCCAGTGAAGATCAATAGTCACTGTCAACGAGAAATTCATGGTAAGCGGCCGTTACGTTAATACAAATTCAAAGGCGAGGGTTATAGAGAGAGGCGAGAGTACTGGAAATCTGGGGTGACTTGTTGTCACACAGACTCCGTATAACGCCAAAAGTTGTCCTCAAGGAGAAATATTTGATGGTAACCTGTGTGACTACTCCTAGTGAATAATAATAATAATAATAATAATAATAATAAAAATAATAATTATTATTATTATTATTATTATCATTATTATTATCATTATTATTATCATCACTACTACAATTACTATTATATTAATGAAAAGAAAATTCTTTACTCACATGAGATTATTCTGGTCAACCGACAAGACGCAATCAACGCCCAACTAAATTTTAAAATATTTGTTTGTTTTGTTTTGTTTTACTTTGCTTTCAGTTATTATCAATTGGACCGACAAGCTCCTCGCAAGCTCCTCAAATAATAATAATAATAATAATAATAATAATAATAATAATAATAATAATAATAATAAACCAACTCCGGACAATAACAGCCATACTAAAAATAAAAATAAAAATACTAACAACAATAAATGCCGCACACTCTGCTCATTTCAAAATAAATGTCTAACCAAAAGCACAGTTTACCAGGCAACAGTATTTGAGAAAGAAAACCCAAAATAACAAGAAATATTACGTAGGTATGACTTCCTTAGATTTCAAAACCTTATATTATGACCACAAAAGTATATTCAATAATAAAAAACGCCATATGAAAACAACGCTAGCAAACATATACTGGGAACTCAAGGAAAGCGGGCATTCGCCGGTAGTCGAATGGAAAATAATAAGACAAGTAAACACATGTAGATACCTAGACGATCAATGTAGATTTTGCCTTCACGAAAAATGTGCTAATTTATACTTTAAGAACCTCAAAATCTATTAAACTGCAGGAGAAAAATAGCAAACAACTGTGTTCACAGGATAAAATTTACTCTAAGATAGAGATGCAAGATAATTTTAAAACTAACAATAACAACAGAAAACAAATAAATTAAATAAATAAACACACATACACATAAACTATTACACACATATATGTATGTATGTATGTATGTATGTATGTATGTATGCATGTATATATACATACTTTTCCAATCGGTTTAGCAAGAGCCGTGCAAATACCTTTCCAACCGCACTCAGCAGCGAGATACCTCGATAATTTCCATAATCAGATCTTGTAACCTTTCCTTTGTACAACATAACCAAGATGGCATCTATCCAATCTTGGGCAACCGGGTCACCCTGCCATACTGACAGTATCAAAGAGTGGACCACACAATGTACATTGACAGCACCATGTATCAGCAGCTCAACAGGGATGCCATCCAGCCCAGGGGCTTTGTTCGAGTTTATCTGTTTTATGCAGTCAACTGTTTCCACAAGAGTCGGTTCAACATCAAGTTCCGGACAAAAGGAACATTGAGGGATACTGTCTATTGCAGCAACATCTACATTGGATGGGTTATGAAAAAGATCATGAAAGTGTTCATGCCATCGATGCTTAATTTCATCTGACGTTTTCAGCAAGGTTTTCTCGTCCATCGCCAGGAGTGGTGTAGTTGAAGAGGATTTCAGACAATAAGCCTGATGAACCAAAGTGTAGAATATCTTGACATCTCTATGATCGTAGGCAGTCTGTATCTCCCTGGAGAGGTTAGACCACCATTTGTTTTTTTTATTTGGCGCACACAACACTGAACCTCACTCCGAACAGAAGAAAAGTGGGCAGCGACCGCTGGTTCGTTCAGAGGTGAAGAGTTGATAAGTTTCAAATAAGCTTTCCGCTTTCTATCAATTTGAGGCTTAATTTGATCGAAATTATCAGCAAACCAATCTCTATATCTGGGAACCTTCAATCCAAGAACTTCAACACCTTTTTGGTATATTGTGTCTCTCACTGCCTCCCAGTCACAATCAGAGAAATCCACCTGGTTGAAAGCAGATTTCAAGGAACTTCGTACGACTGGATCCTTCACTTTGGAAACATCAATACGTTTAGGTACTTTGACACCATTGAAACGGCTTTTTTGCGAACTGTAATTCTCAGTTTAGCTCTGACCATTAAATGATCAGTACCACAGTAAGCACCAGGCATTACTCTAACTTTGCAAAATGTCCAAAATCACCACGTCTACACATTATGTAATCTAGCAAATGGCCATGTTTAGATTGGGGATGGAACCAGGTCTCCTTGTGTTTCTGGTGGGAAAAAGTGTTGGTGATAACAAGATTTAGTTCACTGCAGAGATGGAGAAGCAGCATACCATTTG
This sequence comes from Euprymna scolopes, assembly GCF_053919585.1. Taxonomy (NCBI): domain Eukaryota; kingdom Metazoa; phylum Mollusca; class Cephalopoda; order Sepiida; family Sepiolidae; genus Euprymna; species Euprymna scolopes. The sequence goes on along the minus strand of NC_136489.1, from coordinate 32,707,581 downwards.
AATTGACTCTACCAATGCCATATGGACCCGACGGAGACTAAGTCTAATTGTCTGATCCAACCCGTGCATTGAAATCACCAAGAACAACCAAACTCTCAAATTGCTAAACCGATTGGAAAATATGTATGTCCTAATATCCTTCCGGAATCACAGTCTGGTTTTAGAGGTGGGCGAGGAACTGTGGATATGGTGTTTACTGCTAGACAGCTCTTGGAAAAATGTATTGAACAGCGTATGCCTCTTTGCCTGGTGTTTGTGGACTTAATCAAGGCGTTTGACACAGTCAACCGTGAGGCTCTCTGGAAAGTGCTGGAAAAATTTGACTGTACACCTGTATTTACAGACAAGTTCAAGCAACTTCATCATAGTATGAAAGGTCACGTCAACTTCAATGGTCAGCTTTCGGAAGAATTCCCCATTGATAATGGTGTGAATCAGGGTGATATAGCTGCACCAACATTGTTTTCGCTCTATTTGACTGCTGTGCTCTGGTATGGTTTCCACGTTTGTTATATGGGTGTTTATATTAGATTCCGAACGACTGGAAAGGCGTTCAACCTCAGAAGATTCCAAGCCAAAACACTTGTTAGTGATGGACTTGTTAGGGAACTGTTGTATGCTGATGATGCTGACCTGGTAACACAGTCCCCAGTAGATATGCAACTAGTGATGGATCTCTTTACAAATGCTTGTGCCTGCTTCGGACTGACAGTTAGCATTAAGAAAACTAAAGTCATGTACACTCCCGCTCCCAATGATCTGTATATGGAACCTGATATATTCGTCTGTGGAAAGCGCCTTGAAGTCGTAAAAAATTTTGTCTACCTTAGGAGTGCCTTATCAAATGATGGCACACTTAATGCGGAAATATGAGAGAGAATCAGCAAGGCATCTAATGCTTTTGGAAGGTTAGAAGATAGAGTCTTGTCTGACGGTGATCTGACTCTGACAACTAAAATTTCAGTATATCAAGCATGTGTAGTACCATCCCTACTCTACGCATCTGAAACTTGGACCATGTACCGGTCACATATAGAATTGCTCAAGAGCTTCCATCAGCACTGCCTTAGACACATTCTTGGTTTAAAGTTGTATAGCATTGTCCCTGATACATATGTCTTACAAAACGCCAAAACAACCAGTATTGCTACCATTGTTATTAAGAACCAGTTGCCTTGGGCGGGTCATCTCATCCGGTTTGAAGACTATCGTCTCCCAAAACAATTGTTCTATGGTGAGATCTTTCTTGGAAAAAGACCCCAGCACAAGCCTAAAAAACGTTTTCGTGATAGCATCACGGAGAGTCTGGTGAGCTTTCGTATTCCTGTTGAGAGTTGGGAGTCCCTAGCGTATGATCGCAAGCAGTGGAGGACACTGATATACAGGGGTGCAGAACAATATGAAGTAGCCAAAATAGACCGAGAGAATCTTAAGTGAGCATGTAGGAAATGCCAAACCTTGCCGCCCAACCATGGAGATCTCTGGATCTGTAAGGTGTGTGATCGGGCTCTGTTGTCGAAGGCAGGTTTTGTTAATCACATGAAAGCCCACGATAATACAGGTTCCGCTGCTGTTAGTCTCATACAACTCAGTGAGCGTTTTCAGTATCATGTCTGTTTGAGAGTGTACAAGTTGCTGGCAGGGCTAAAAAGTCATATTCGGGCACATGGACTTTTAGTGAATGAGGGAGTCGCTCTCGTCTGACAAGACTTTGCAATCATCATGTATATATATATATATATATATATATATATATATATATATATATATATATATATATATATATATACATATATATATATAAACAAACATAAAAAATTAACCATGATTTAAAACAGGTTAAGACACTAGATATCTAAGCTAAATAGCACACACAAAGGAACGGGTCAAACCAAAGGTTAAATGGGCCTTTGTCCTGTAAGTGGCTGCTCATTGGCTGATTAGGAAGGGTGCGATGAATATTTGAAAGTTGATTGGCTAAGAAAACTTCAATCGAAGGTGTGTATATAAAAACGCGAGACAACCACAAAATTCTCGCATAAGGCTGAAGAATCTTAGAGTGGATGAAACGCGGAATATTCAGAGTAGCTTAATCACCATATATATTTTATAACTTACTAAATATATACATATAAATATATAATAAGCTCGATAGTTAAATGGTCGAATTATATATATATATATATATATATGTCATATGTACATATATTATAATAATATATGTATTATATATATGCATATATAATATTAATATGTCTGTGTGTGTGTGTTTGTGTGTGTGGATATAATATTTATAATGATTTTGGAGAATTAATTATTGCATCTTACCTAAAATAATCACAAGAAAAATTATGTTTAATATATATATATATATATATATACATATATATATATATATATAATGACTTCGTTCTAAATATTGGTTTTCATTTTGTGTACGCTTCTGTACGAATGTACACAGAGAAAAAGAAAGAAAGAAAAAGTGAGAGAATAAAAAGATATTGATATAAACTTTTACAATTCAGACGAGTCTCATGTATTTAATATAAACTAAGTGTATTTATGTTGTTTTTTTTTTGCTGATGGCGATTTATATTCAGATTTCAATATTTTTCCAAAAAATATCACATTCTAAGCAAAGTAAATAAAAAATAAGGTTGAGTAATGTTATAACTAAACTTTTTCCGTACTTCAGAAAGTTAGAATAAGACTAATTTATATGCGAGGTGATTTTTTTTTTTATATAAACTCTGGGTCCGTTATTATTTTTTAAATATACACGTTGCATTACACACACATATATATATATATATATATATATGTATATATATATATATATATATATATATCTGTTGTTTTTATTGACATTTTTTTTTACTTTTCATGTTTCAAACTTGTCAATCAGTCATACTGTCTTGTCTCTTCCCATAAAATAGAGTGCCTTACTTTAGTAGCGTTACCAAAGAGACATATGTGTGAGTATTTTTTATATTTTAAACAACTACTTGTTTACTCAAATACATTTATCTACTTTTCATGCACGTTCAGTATAAAAATTTATGTTTATCTACAAAAAATTTTTTGTATATGACTTACGAACTTCTTGTACAATATCATCTGGTATTTGCAAAGCGCAATGGGCAACGCTCACAGTTTCGAATCATGTTCATAGCGATGGATTGTTATTATTTTATTGCTACACTTATATAAAAATTTAAATTTTAATATAGGCATATATTTTTAATTATACGTTTATTCATTCAATATACATACATATATATATAGATAGATGGATAGATAGATAGATAGATAGATACACGTTTATTTACAGTTATATATTAAGTAGATGATATATAAATTTATATATTGTTATATTTAGGTAAATAAAATTTACATTCGTCGCTACTTTTTCAGTCTAGACAATTAGCCTTCGGTATTACTCGAGGTCAGTCTTTTCATAAAAATGAAAACCGAACTGAAAAAAAAAAAACGAAAAATATACTGATCGATCTTCTTAAAAATAATAATTTCTTTATTATGCTTGTGTATATGTGTTAACTGCAAAACAGGTTTAATCGAATTTAGGAAAACTCGTCTCCGGAACAAAAAATTCGTAAGCGGAAAACTCGGCCCCAGAAAACTCGTCCCCTTTTGGCTAGGTAGGAAAACTCGGCCCTTATTGAATAAATATCGATTTAAACCAAATTTTATGACCGTTCTTGAAGAAGATATTGTCTTTAAAAGAGAATACACATCCCATAATATTTAAAAAAAAAAAAGTATTTTTACATGTTTACTGTAGATTTTAAAAAATTAAATTAATTTTTCTTTGTTTTGATTTTCTACCTAGCTTTGAAAGTTTTGGGGTTCAACTTATTTTAAAGAGTTTATTTAGTTAAAAAAAAGTAATGTCGAATGTTACTTATAGGCGAAAAATATCTGACATAAGAGGATCACGTCTTCGGAGTCTCAATAATTGTTCAAAAATAGAAAATTAAAGAAAATACTGAGGTAGATATAGTTTTAAAACGAACCCCACCCCCCAGAAATAAGAAAACAAATTTATATATTTTTAGCTAATAATGCACATCCTATAATATTTAAAAAAATATGTTTACTTGTTTATTGTTTTAACAAATTAAATTTATTTTTCTAAGTATTCATTTTCTCCCTAGATTTGTAAGTTTTTTGTGTTAAAACTTATTTTAAAGAGTTTATTTAGTTAAAAAGAAATAACAAGAAATATCGCGCTCGATATTACTTAGTAAATAATTTTGAACTAAAAATTCCGAAAATTAAAGAAAATACTGAGGTAGATATAGTTTTTTTAAATGAGCATACCTCCATAATTAAAGAAGATAGTAAGGCAGATGTAATTTTAAAATGAGCATCCTTCCTTCAATAGAAAATAAATTTGTATATTTTTAGGTAATAATGCACATCTCATAATATTTTTTAAAAATATGTTTACTTGTTTACTTTTTATAAAAAAAAATATTTATTTTTCTAAGTATTCGTTTTCTACCTTGCTTGTAAGTTTTTGGTGTTAAAACAAATTAAATTTATTTTTCTAAGTATATATTTTCTCCCTAGATTTGTAAGTTTTTTGTGTTAAAACTAATTTTAAAGAGTTTATTTAGTTTAAAAGAAATAACAAGTAATTTCGCGCTCGATATTACTTAGTAAATAAATTTGAACAAAAAATGTCCGAAAATTAAAGAAAATACTGAGGTAGATATAGTTTTAAAATGAGCTTCCTAAAGAAAATAAATTTGTATATTTTAAGTAATGTCCAAGATCACTGCTGGGGAAAAATCAAGCTATTAGAAGTGAATACTGTTGATTATGTAACGAAACTGAACGGAAGACACGAAAAACGAAACCATATGTTTATTAAAAAGTATTTAGGTTTTTACCATTTCTTGTGTTATCACGAAACAAACAAACAAAAAAGAATCACTTTTTGTACGAGGGCCGTGCAATAAGTAATGCCCGTGCCCCACTTCTTTTCGTCTAATCTAGCTGAAATTTTGCATGTGCAATGATTTATATCTGTACGGACTATGTGGCAAAGTACATCTCTGACATCATTGTGGTTTCGGTTTTACATGTGATTTAACTGAGTCAGGTGTGAAATGGAGACTGTTGAATGTCGAGCAGTGATCCGGTTTTTGTATTTTAATGGACGCACACCACAGGAGACTTTTGATTAAATGAAAGAAACCTATGGTGATAATGTCCCATCATATGACCTTGGAAAATGCTGGCATCGTGAATTCAAACATGACCGGAAATCTGTCGAAACAGCTCCCAGACCTGGTCGCCACCCGCCATTGATAAGGCATCTGTCCGTCTAGTTGAGGCTGCTATTTTGGAAGATCGGCGCATTACTATTCGACAAATAGCCCAAAGTGTCAAGATTAGTACAGGGTCTGTGGAAACTATCATTCATGACCATTTGCATATGCATAAGGTGTCTGCCAGATGGATCTCCAGGTTGCTCACATCATTCCAGAAGCGAGAACCTGTCGAGTGCCCGAGGATGAATTTGGAGATGTGCCAGGAATATGAGTCAAAGTTTTTCAAAAGACTGATTACACAGGATAGAAACCTGGGTCCATCACTATGATTCAGAGGCCAAAGCTCAGTCAATGCAGTGGAAACACTTGCACTCACAACCTCCAAAGAAGGCAAGGGTGCAACCCACCGCTGGCAAGGTCATGCTCAAAGTCCTCTAGGACCAGGACGAAGTAGAGATGACAGATTTCCTGGCAAAGAGTACCAGAATTACAGGAGCCTATTATGCTTCACTTTTGAGGAAATTAAGGGAAGCTATAAAAATCAAGAGGCGGGGCAAGATCAGCAAAGGTCCACAACTCGCATGTCTCCAGATCAGAAGCACCGGCGTGGGGTTATGAAATCCTTCCCCATCCTCTGTACTCTCTTGACCTTGGACCCTCTGATTTTCACCTCTTCCCAGCCATGAAGTTGTTTTTGAAAGGGAGGCGTTTCCCAGATGACGCAGCCTGTATTTCTGAAGTCACGTCGTGGTTGGAGGACCAACCTTGGGTGTTCTAAAAAACGGTCTGCAGAGCTGCATCAAACGATAGGAGGAATGCATAACTCTGGCTGCTTTCTATGTAGAGAACGACTAATAACTGTGTCAAGTTTCGTTTCTCTACTTCGATGGGAAGTGGGTCAGAGGCATTACTTATTGCACACCCCTCGTATTATCAAAAAATAAAACAAATATTTTATTTAGAAAAATCGTACTTCTCGGGAAACGTGGACCCTGCATAAACTGTTTTTTTTTTATTTAATGGTTGCTCCTCTAAAGCGCATGCGCAAATGGTTTTCTTTGGTTTATTTAATTACGAAAAGTTTTGGAAGGTACTATTTCAGAACAAAAATAGGGGGTAAGGCAAAAGCATTATTTGAATATTTGAGTATGAAAAATAATTTAACAAATAATATGTAGTTGAGAAAATAAAAAAAAGCCTTAAAATAAATAAAATGAAATAAAAATAAAATAAAAACAAACACTAAATAAAAGTATGAATCAAATTCACACAAAGAGAAAAAATATAAATACACGCGCGATTAAAAATAATGTCACGAAGCAAGTAAAAGAATACGCTTTGAAAAAGTAATCATTAAATAAAAACACCATTTATGCACGGTCCACGTTCCCAATGAATTACCGAAAAATGTATTTAGTTTTAACACATTTTTGTTCACGAAACAACATTTCTGTGATATGCGCACGGCGACCATCTTTTCTTGGTGCATTTTACTCTCTGTTAAAAAACAGTTAAATTATCAATTTTTAAAAGTTATAAAAGTTTCTTTTATTCAAAAAGATGTTTCATTTAATTATTTATTTGTTCGAAAAAAATATTTTTTTACCTTATAAAAATCTAATGTCATTTTTATTACAAAATTGTTTCATTAAATTATATTTCTTGACGCAGACGTTTAAATAAATGTTTTTACAATTATATATTGATACGTTTTTATACAATAAATGTTTTGGTTTTTATATATTTTTCTGTTCGGAAAAAATCTTGTTTGTTACTCATTTGCCGCGTTTTTTGAACAAGAAGATTATGGAGTTATCGCGCCCGTACAATAACCGCCGTCTGCATACTGTACAAGTGCCCCCGAAATGAATTGTAAAGTATACACTCTCCTCCGCATGTTAAGAATGGCTTTACAAATGATAAAGTTATTATTTCAACGCGGTACCAAAATTATATAAGACCGTGTTTTCTTTTTCGTTGTTTCGTAATCACAGGAATTGTTTAAACTGAATTCTTCTAAATAAAATAATTGGTTCTTTGTTAATACTTGTATTCTTTCTCTTATTTTTGCTTCGTAATGACACAAAAAGTGTTAAAACTAAAGTATGTTTTTTTTAATACATATTTAGTTTCGTTTTTCATGTCTTGACTCCGTGATCAAGTTTAATTTTTTAAAGCAAGAGTTACAAATATATTTTTTTTAATATTATGGGGATGCATAGTCTCTTTCAAGAACGGTAATAAGATGGGTTTTCAATCGATATTCATCCAATAAGGGACCACTTTTCCTACCTAGCAAAAAGGGGGGAGTTTTCCGGGTACGAGTTTTCCGGGTGCGAGTTTTCCAGGTAGGAGTTTTCTGTACAGGACTTTTGCGGGCACCGATTTAATCAGCGGTTACCAGTTACTATGAGGATAGCCATCATTAATTAAATTTGCCATAACGAATACGTATGTTGGGTGACAGGAAATAAGGATTTAACTAAGAGAAAGCGAATAGGAAATGGAGAACTTCCTGCATGCCTTCTATTAGTAGTCTATGGTAACGAGTACGTGTTTTCTCTATATTTATTCACTAATTTTCGTTTAAAAATAAGCACGGTAAGATTTGTATAGAACAATAATTTAAAAAAAATGTAATAGTCATCAGTGCAAATAAAATAGAAAAAAAATAATTACTGTGCAGGATGAGTGTCTAAAACGTAGTGTGTGTGACACTAAAATTGTACTAACATCCACAGGACCGCATCCTTTCTTCACTCCACTTTTGATTGGGAAGAGGTCTAGGAAGATCCATTGTACTGGACGGTGTCCATCGTGCCATGCTGCAATAATATTGTAACCTTAAGGAGTCTGGGGTGAGGAAAGGGGATAAAAACCCCGATCAACTGATTAAATCTTGGTCAGGTCGATGAAGGCAAGATATAAGGGATTTCTCTGTTCGCGGCACTTTTCTTGCGGCATGCCAATTTTTAATCGTTTGGCCCGAGACCCACATTATGACTCTGGGTAAACACGGTCAGCCAGTAGTTGAAGGCGGTTGAGGACCACCCGTGCAAAGCTTTGCTCACAACACTGATGAGGAAGATTTCTCGATAGTTGTTACAGTCGCTACGGCCGCAGTTGTTCTTGTAGAATGTGAAGATGCTTGTATCCCGCATATCTTGAAGTATCCTGCCCTCTTCCCAACACTGTAATAGAAACTCGTAGAGGTTGTCCCGGAGTGAATTCTCCATTCCTGCTTTCCAAATTTCGGATGGAACTCCATCACTGCCTGGAGCTTTTCCACAGGAGAGTTAGTCAATGGTATTTATCAGTTCATCGATAGTGAGTGGGGAGTCGAGTTCGTGCCTGGTGTTTGGGAACTGAGAAGTTGATAAGGCGCAGTGACAGGATGCGCTCAATTCTTTGAGAACGAGGTTTCATTGACGACAGAATGGAATTGCACAGTGCAAAGCCGACTTCGTGAAATCGGTGCTCATTTGATTTTAGACCTTGCCAAAAGAATGTGTAGAACTTCTTCTATAGACTGTTGAATAAACCTGCCTGATGAAGCGCACCAATGTCACTGTTCTGGTTGGCTTTCGCACGGTCGATGATTGCTGCCAGAATGCATGGTTCTAGCATTCCAAGTTTCCACCCGCAAGGCTGGTGATTTCAGTATATTTTTCTTTATATTCTAGGTAGTACTATGTTTTTCAAATGTCTTCTGAAGGTTGAATCTTTACACTCCTAAGGTCGCAAGTTATTGTGTTGTAGTAACTTATTGCCAGAGGATTCCTCGGGTTGTGGCGGTCAGTGACTACCCCTAGACTCTAGAAATTTTCACTGTCAGTGAAACCACCCTGCACGTAGCTCTATACTAATCGGTGCTAAACTTAACACAGGAAACTACTGATTGGCTGTGTTATTTCTATATCAGTACAACAAACACGAAGAGAGTTTGCACGTAATTAACAATATTTTCCTTTAAACTTCTTATACGCATCTTACCCATTCATGCACATTTTGTAATCAAATATCTATTACATACTATAAGTGGTTTTGTTTGATTTTTTGAACGATATTAAGATTAATGTCTCCGCCTCGGAGACCGGTGTTTTTCTTAGAGAGTCGCCCGTTTTATTTTTATTTGAAAGTATTTTTATTTATTTATTTATTATTTTAAAAACTATTACATACTATATATATAAATTCTTAATGTTTTCCAATTGAACATATATGAAATAATTTAAATATTGCTTTATGTGAAATATCGACCTATACATGCTTCCATGATTTACGTTAGATTATTCTTGGTTTATTTTTTATCTTATCTGAATATTCTTTAGCATTTTCTATTATTAAATATATCTTACTTATATTATCGACAGACAAACTCATACACACACGCACACACGACAAACAAACAGACACACTCACACACACATATATATATATATATATATATATATATATATATATATATAGCGCTAAAGTTAGGGAAATTACTGTAATCTTGATTTAATTCAAAACAACTTAGCATCAATAAAAGTGAAAATATATACAAACATTTCAACATACACTGCAACTATTTCATAATGTAATTTACCTCACTTCACCAAAACTAGATTTTTAAGATGTTCCTTAATGGCTGGTAAGCCATTTGTTTAAATTGTAAGCTATTCTCCATATATACATATCTGCTTTCATATAATGTGTCAAATTCTGTTTTCATGGGTTGCTTAACCTCTGTCTGCATTGATACTTGTCGGTTGTCTTCAACATTCTGTCTTCCCCACAACCACTTTTCTACACACAAATTGCTGTTACTCTCGATCGTTTGAATTAGTATGTGTTCTTCAGAATTGTAACATCTGTTCCCTTCTTTTCTTGTTCTAAATCGTTTGACATATTAGTCTAGTGGTCTATGAATTCACTATTTTTATATTTCATTATAATAAACTTTCCTCTTACTGTAGCTTCTTAGCAATAACATCAGTCTTGGGAAAGGGAATTCTTGCTAAATGCTTTCTTCATATTTATAACAATAGGCCTTTCTGAATTAATGCTAATATACATCGCCCGTATTTGCGATAATTGACTGTCGTCTTTATTAGCTTAAATGGCTTCTCTTCTTGTCTTAAACGATTTAAAAAGTACCAAAAAGAAAATTAAAGTTAGTTGTATGATTAGACGTACTAAATAAGAGTTCATTCTAGTGGAGATAAACAAAAAAACTCTTCACTATATTGGTTGTATTTTGGGGATTATTTTGCGTGAGATTTTAGTTTACGTTGAACTTATATAAATCGCAAATAATTCAATAGGATACTCTGTTGGCTGTACATCTCTGTAGTAGATCTGCTTTCTGGGTAATCAGCGAAACATGGTTCAACAAGTTATCGCACTAACATTCTAGTAATTACACGAAACATATATTGCGAAATATATCTTAATATAAATAACAATGTTTCATGTATACGAATTTACCGTACATTAAAATATCTTATCCAGTAGGAACACTAAGGAAATGATTGACTATTTTGTGCTGTCTTAAGCGACAGCTATTGTGATTGTATATCTTTGTGATCCTTTATGTGTTTCTCTCTATGTATAACAGAAATATTCATAAAGATTACAGGATTACACAATATGCATAATCGACTATGAATCAAAGGAAAGTAAAACCATTTCATATCTAGTTGATAACGCATAGCAGAACGTGACTAATTATATAATTGCATTTTGTTTTATTTAGATTTGTTCATTTTCCTGAACTTTCAAAGTAACATTTTCCTATATCAAACAATTTATCTATAGTTCTATGAATGCTTTAACAGTTTTCTTTTACATACATCTATATATATATATATATATCTATATATATATATATATATATATATATATATATACCGTCTATTTACCAACATTCGAGTCGACAATTGACGCCATATAGTGATTCAGCGTCCAGCAATAGAATTAATCAACGTAATTAATTTTTGACACTCATGATAAAGGTTAATGCATAAATTTCGATGTGCTAATATAATTAAATGTTTGAATAAATTGAACGAATCAAATACATTTACCTTCGTGTTGAGGTCAATTGACCTTTCGGAATTGTCGAAATATATTAGTCAAATTTAAAAGTGGTATGCGAGAAATGTCTGCGTCCACCACAATAATTCCTATTACTTTCTCTTTCCTCATCTCTTCCTGGCTCTGATCCTTTATTTCTATCTTTTTCTCCTTTTTTCACGTTCTTGAAAGGTTACATTTTTCCGGTGACTATGAATATATATCGACAGAACACGAAGAATTTAATACAAAACCGTTATAACATTCAGTTTTGAATTGCAAATGAGTTTATAATTATGTAAATTTTTTCAAGCCTGAAGAGAAGTTATAATAAGAAGTCTAAGCTTGTATGTCTAATATTCAATATGGTCTTTATCGATGAAATTTTTAATTTCCCCAAAGTTTGATCTGGGTACAACAGCTAAGGATAAAATTAAAATAAAACAAAACTACCCAGCGCACGATACAGTCTACATCTTGTTAAAAATGAAGTTAAGCAACGTTGAGCATAGTAAATAATATAATGGGTGACCATTTAAAATTCCGGGTGTTGTGTGTGATTTCCAATAATCTCGTCATTGTTTCCATCTGTCCTGAGCGTTGTGGACTCAAACAGTGCCGATAAAGTAGATGTGTGGCCGGAGATTGCGCAACACTTGCCTCCAACTTACACTCGAAGCATTCGATAAATAGAGTATCCACTGTCTCTTTAAGCTGAATGGAGAAATTGATTTCTGGAGTTTCTGGAGGGAGAGTATCATTCTCTGCTGCAGTAATTGACAGTATATGTTGGAGTTTATGTTTCCCTTAATGAAATGTAACTCTCCAATACCTGAAAGACTCATGCAGCCTTAGACTATGATATTCTCACCACCATGCTTTTCTTTATACTCTTACAATTAGTGTGCATGGCTGTCACCCAAAAAGGAAGGCTTTTCTGAAAGCAATACACAAACAAAAAAACCGCAGACAGTTTGCAGAAGACATGTCCTATGATAAGACGAAATTTGATTTGATTTGTTATGATGGCTTTTAAACCAGTTTACATGAACCGAGCATCAGTTTCTGAGTGGTATAAATTATTCAGGGAAGACAGGGAGTTTTTGAGGAATGGTGAGATGTGTTGGATGGCTAAGGAATACAAAACAAAGGATTTCATGGATAAAACCCGTCGTGTGTCTATAGGGACAATAAGTGCACAGTTTGATGTCGGTGTGGGAACACCTCCACAATTATTCATAGAGAACTGAAAAGTCGGAAGATGTTCGTAAAGTTTGTTCAAACGATGCTCAGAAATCAGATTATTAGACCTTAATAAGCATGCAGGTTGATTATAACAGATGTTGCTCCCTTTGACTTTTGGTAATTGCTTAAGCTCAAAGAAAAACCTTAGAGTCTGCCGTTTCCTGTATTTAACAAGCAGAGGTTAAGACGAAAGTCATAGAAACGACAAAAAAGAAGACTTCAATTGGGCCTTCCAAAATTTGTTAGAACGGTATACCAAGTGCATTGCAGCTAGGGGTGATTGCTTCGAAGAGGACTAGAGTTCTACGTGTGCATTATCAAAAAAATTGCTAAGACGTAAAAAGTTTGGAAGGCACCTTGTAAGTTGCTGACAGGATATTTTTGTAGAATTTTTTTCCGATTTGTTTCACATTGTAGAGTCAAGCAGATGCTGTTCTCATTTGTAGATTAAGGTGTCTGTGTAAATTTCTATGCATAAAATGATTGCTAATATGTAAATATCATGAAAATTTAAGCCAGAAGTCTTATTTTAAGAATATTGTTTTCCATGTTCAGTAAATTTTCATCTGTTAAGCTTCCGTCAAAAAAAAAAAAACATATATATTTGCCATTTCTTCAGGGCAATGTATAACGGAGCGCATATGGCCACGTATGAACCTATCAGGAGGAGCCGAATGATGGAGAGAAAGCAAGTGGGTATGCAAATCGGCAAGGAGGCTCGGACTTGCGACGGAAAGTAAAAAAAAGAAATCATGCGGTCGAGAAAAAATAAGTTGACGCGAAAATTATCTGGCTGTGGCTAGCACGCGGTCGGAAGAAAGAGTGTCAGGTGTGGTCGAGTAGAAGCAAGAGATCTTTAAGCTGGCATCGAAACGAGAAATAAGAAATAAGAAATACGTTAATAAAGGACTTATAAAAAAGAAAAAGAAAAAGCCGAATTAGATTTATTTATTTTTGTTTTTTTTGTAACTCCAACCTTACAATGTAGAACATCTACCTCTATGTTTATGGCAGAAAGTATTACAGTATTTAGTAATTGCGTCTGTAGGATAATTCCTCATTAATTTATACACTAATTAACAGCGTTTGTTTTCAAAGTGTCGATTTACAGAATGGCGAATACTTCAACGCATATTTTAAACAGTTAAAGATATATTTTAATGACACAAGTACAAGGCAGAAATCTCGATGGTTCCGCCAAGGGATTGTTTCATAGATTAATTTCTAAAAATAATAATAATAACTGCATCAACAGTGTAATCTTGAAAATTATAGCCAGGAGAACTACATTTATTGTTTGTACGGAGATTTACTCGGAAGATATAAAAATATCAACCGACACAAACACAATTGCACTCGTACCCTCAATAACACAGATATACACACGTGTTTTATATATATATATATATATATATATATATATATATATATATATATGTGTGTGTGTGTGTGTATGTATATATATATACATATATATATGTATATATATACATATATATATATATATAAAAGATAAAATATTTCTATAGATACTAATAATGATGTATATGTAGACTCTAGTGTTTCCTGCTTACGCAATATTCAGAGCTGGAATATTATATATATATATATATATATATATATATATATATATATATATATAGCTTGTTTAAAATACAATCATGATAGGTTACATATGTGCATACACGTTTCAATGAAATCATAAGTACAGAGACCACATAATAAGACGAAAAAAGGGGGACGATATTGAAACGACAGGCTTGGTTGCATTCGTTTTTTTTGTTGGAAAATATAGTCGGGTGTAGTTTAAGATCTGGAAGAAAACGGGGGGGGCGTATAGTTTGTGAACTTCAACAGTAGAGGTTTTAAAGTCGGTGATGAAGTAAGGGAATTTGTGGTCTGATGAGGTGGTTTCCTTGAAATTTGATTCCAGTTAAACATTTACGCACATATGGAACCGATATTGTTTATATAGTAAGCAGACTATGCATTAGCTCTGTCCTCCATTAAGCACTCTTTAATTACCACGTAGGAATAATTGGATTTGTATCTAGGAAACCAATTTATACAGCCATAAAACTTATACGTATAGTGTTTTAAATTTGAGTTTTTTTTTTGTATATTGATATTTATAATAAAACTCTTTCTTTTTTTAATTTAAAAAAAAACAATTTTGTTATACACGGTTCGTGGAATTGCATTTATTTTTTAAACATTCATTTTAATTAATTCCGTAGTAGTTTTTTTTTCACTTTTTAAGAGAGGACTATCTTTAATTAACTATTACCTGTAACCATATCAATGTAGATATTCTACATGATTTATCCTGGCGTAATATGTGCGTAAAAAGCTTATGGTAAATATAAATATAACTTTATATATGGTTATGTAAGTTTAACAAATTTTGCTTACCAAACTCCGCTGTCCGGTTTTATCTACAGATGAAACTTAATACATAGAGTATTCCTGCGCATAGAAAACTTTATATTTTTGCTTAACCCAGGAAAAATCGGTGCCAAAGTGTAAAAAATAAACAATATTTGACAGGAGAACTTCAAACGACAGCATTGCGAATATACATGCGTAACGTAATAGCTATTGGTCCACGTTTTAACTTTTAGCCGTGTAGCAAAACTGTTTTCATAGCACAAACAAATGAAAATCAAAACAAAAGCTAAAGGTTTTGGTTTCGAGTTTTTTTTATCTTTCAAAGTCGAATTTAGGAAAACTCGTCCCCAGAAAACTCGTCTCCGGAAAACTCGTACCCGGAAAAATTCGACCCCGGAAAACTCGTCCCCTTTTGCTAAGTAGGAAAACTAGTCTCTTATTGAATAAATATCGATTAGAAAACACATTTTATGACGATTTTTGAGGAAGATATTGTCTTTAAAAGAGCATACACATCCCATAATATTTTTTGAAATATTTTTACTTGTTTACTGTTGCTTAAAAAAAAATAATTAATGTTTCTAAGTTTTCGTTTTCTACCTAGCTTTGAAAGTCTTTGGTCTGTCAACTTATTTTAAAGAGTTGATTTAGTTTAAAAAAAAAAAAGTAATGTCGAGTGTGACTTATGAGCAAAAATGCCCGACATAAGAGGATCACGTCTTAGGAGTATAATTGCTCAAAAATAGAAAATTAAAGAAAATATTTAGGTAAATATAGTTTTGTATATTTTTAGCTAATAATGCACATCCCATAATATTTGTAAATATATTTTTTACATGTTTATTGTTTTAAAAAAATTAAATTGTTTTTTCTAAGTTTTCGTTTTCTACATAGTTTTGTACGTTTTTGGTGTTTAACCTTATTTTAAAGAATTTATTTAGTAAAAAGAAATAACAAGTAATGTCGCAAACTGAGAAAAGATATTTAAATCATCTCCGCGATGAGATTTGCTTTTGTTTAGGCGATTATGAAAATCACACACTAT
Organism: Euprymna scolopes; assembly: GCF_053919585.1. Taxonomy (NCBI): domain Eukaryota; kingdom Metazoa; phylum Mollusca; class Cephalopoda; order Sepiida; family Sepiolidae; genus Euprymna; species Euprymna scolopes. The sequence goes on along the minus strand of NC_136489.1, from coordinate 32,691,543 downwards.
AGCACGTCTAGATGGGGCCCTCACTTGAAACCACACCACAGACCACAACTGTGACCGGACACTTCGGTGAGCTATACCATCAAGCGTTGAACCGTCTGGGTTTGCATTTTGAGGTTGCTGACGATTGTCCTGTTTTAATAACTTGGATCAGTAGAAAACACGAGTGGTATAGCGGTTGAACATTGTGTCCCTGTCAGACATAATAGAAGCGTTCTATCAATCTGAGAATTTGCACAAAATTATTCAACTAGTGGATGGTCTGCAACAACAAAAAAAAACTCCGGTTTTCTATCAAATGAAAATAGAATACTATTTTTTCTACTTCGATATTTTCATTGTTCTACCAGGTTCATTACTTCTAATGAGAATAAATATGGATATTGATAGAAAACAAATATCCCTTTATATTTTTCAGTCTTGTTCTCCCGAGATGAAGCTCTTTCTTATCTACTTTACCTTCTTTATCCGAAATGAATTAAATCAGATCTCTAGATTGCAGTATAAACATTTACAGAAATTTTGCCTTTAGCTATAACACTAGTTAATAATGTTCTATCGCCCCGTTCCTTCCCTCTCTCTTTCTACATAAAATATAAATGTTTTTTACAAAGTATATTCACGAAAATATATCTTGTGTAAACCTGAGACCAACACTTTGTATGCAGACAGTCGCAGGACAACAAAGACAAGAAAAAAATTAAATCTCTTTTTTTTTCATTTTTTGCGCTAAAACTGAAGACTCACTGCTCAAAACAACCGGTAATACAAAGAGGCTGACTGGAAGTCATCAGTGAACTCATCAGAAAAGCCCCGTGGCGAAATATCTTTTCTTTTCAAGCGGAAGAGTGTGCAAATGTAACCACTGAATTGTTCAAACATGCAATTAAAGCACATGGTCTTTCAGAGAAATTTTATAGATAACTCCACTCTCCCCAATGGTTTATTTCTGCTTGTGCAGCTGCCATTGCTCAAAGGCAGGATGGATTCCTCATATTATACCGACATAATCCAGTTCAAACAGACAAAAGTATATAGAAGCTAGAAGTAATTGTAAGAGAGGAATAGCTACAGCTAAGACAGATTACACTGAAACACCAGAACACGTATCGAAGCACAGAAATTAGGAACCCGTGATGTTTGGAAAATCTACAATAATATAAGGGGCAGTCAACGATTCTCCCACTATCAAACACTCATGAGGTTTCTTGCATGGCAACCAACAAAGCTAATCTGCTTGCCAGTCAGTTTGCCTCAAACTCCACACTGGACCCTGCACAACGCTCCCTCCCCGTCTTTCCTTTGCGGGCAGATGCCACACTAGACGATGTGCAAATCATCTTTCTCATGCACATGGTATCATAAAAACCTAGACAACTCAAAAGCATGTGGACCCAGTCTCATCCCGGCTGTGCTATTTAAAAAGGCTCCGCTGAGGTTGCTCCATCTCTCTCCAACCTGTACAATGAATGCATTAACTAATCTTGCTTTCCCTACTAGTGGAAAACCGCTTCTGTGACACCAGTCTTAAATAAATATGGTGAAAGAACTGACTCATTAAATTATCGCCCCATTAGCCTCCTCCCGCTTTTCGCCGAAATATTTGAGTCCTTAGTTAATCACGCCCTAGTCCAACACTTAACATCTGCTAAACTCCTGACCGACAAAATATGGATTTAGGCAAGCCCGTTCAACAGCAGATATCTTAACTGTAATCTCTGAACGTATATACCGTTCACTGGACAAAATAGGGGAGGTAAAGCGGTAGCCCTCGATATATCTAAGGCTTTTGACAGGGTATGGTACGATGATCTTCTGAGGAAAATTTGATCATATAGTATCACTGGAAGAATACATAATGTAATTAAATCCTTCTTTAGTAAGCGAAAAATCACAGTTGTCCTCGATGGTCGTACATCTAAACAATATGATATAAATGCGGGAGTACCTCATGGGGCTATCATTGAAGCTTTATTATTCCTGATATTAATAAATGACCTCCCTGATGAAATTGTTTCGGAGATGGGTATATTTGCTGATGACACCACTCTTTATAACAGGCACGAGGGGAAAACAAATGAACACATATCTAAGGAAATGGCAGAAACACTAGGGGATGACCTCTAATCTGTAGTGGAATAAGGCCAAAATGGATGGTCACATACAATGCTGCCAAGACTAAGCTTGTTTCCTTCAATAACTTCAAGAAACCTTCTCTACCACCAATAGCAATGACCAAGGACACATTACACGAAAATATTTCCTTTAAACTCTTCTGCCTAACATTTACAGGGAACATGAACTTGAATAGATACATTGAGAGCATTGGCAAGGCTGCTCCAAAGAAAGTGGCTCTCACTATCGTTCTAGAAAATTACTTACATCTGAAATTACCCTGTACTTCTATAAAGCCACCATTTGTCCATATATGGAGTACTGTTGTCACATTTGGGCTGCATCTGCTGCTTGTCTCTCACTCCTGGGCAGGGTTCAAAAGAACGTCACTAACTTGATAGCTTCTGAACTGTCATCTAGGATTTAGCTTTTGTCCCATCGACAAAATGCTGCATCCCTCTGTCTGTTCTACAAATACTTTAATGATAAATGTTCTGACGAACTACAAGCACGTGTACCTCCTCGACGTGACTACCCCCGACAAACCCGACAAGTAACTAAGTCCCACCCTTTTACTTTAGCGATCCCTAGGTGTTAGAAAGCCTTTTACTCCAATAGTTTCTTCGTCAGAACTGCAAGGCTTATGAACTTCCTTCCGGTATTCTGTTTTCCCAACTGTATTGATATGCAGATGTTCAACTGTAATATGAACAAACATCTTGTTTCTCATCTCCCTTCATAATGCCCTGGAATTTATGACCCCGACAGTAACCCCCTACTTTAAATTGGCACTGTTCTTTGTTTGGGGTGAAAATTGATTTTAAAAAAACTTGAAACTACATATATTAATTTGCAGGTACTTACAGCATATAACTTTCCTTCCTGATCGAAAGGCTGTTCGTACTCTAATATGCAGTTTCGAACATGTAGTACCACGGCCACCGAGATATAGAAGGCCTGTTTACTGAAAAATGCCTGCGGGCAATGTATGTAAGATTTGACGAACTGTTATTGCCGATACTATATGACGGCATTTTTAAAAAGAGCATCAAAAGATGGTATAGCAGAAAAGAAAGGACCCAATTCGATTAATAATGAAACTGAACTTTATTCACTATAAAATATTAATATTATCTATGTAAAATTACGTAATTTTAATGCAATATACAATCTAATACGAATAAAAGTGAATTATGAATTTAGGGATCAAACAATTAAAGAAACATAAAACAAAAACAATTATTGACATTCAGGACAAGATTACAGTGTATTAGTATCTATTCGTTGACTACTGTTCACCTTTTCTGTTCTCGGGCAATCTTTCATGACTGAGACAGTTTTTATTTTTGTTTCTTATCCAGAGTGCACGTTATTGAGGAGCTGGATTTCTCCCATGAGATCATATGTTGAAATATTTAAATAACTGTTACTTTTCATACAGAAATTATATCCAAAGTTTTTGTTTTCTGTTCTTCTATGGTAATATTTTCCCATGTTTTTCATTAACGGTGTTGTGGATTTTCATCAGTTACATGTTTAGGAATACTATACTCCGCTATAGTCTTCATATTTATATCAGTGCAGAATACATGAATACGGAAACGGAAGTTCACATAACTGGTAAAAGACAATTATAGCATAATGTGAACATTGGTTAAAAACTAAGAAAATATAGTATACATGTACGGTATTAAATCAGGATAGTGGTTAATTTGGGAGGTGATATTATTCTTATCATTTCACTTACTAAGAGATGTCTCAGAAGCCATCATCAGTGATCGCTCACTGGCAGTAACTGACAGTAGTGACAGTTTCCCCAGATTTCTACCTCTTGATTACTCGTGAAGATGATTGCACGCAACAGACATTTGCCATTGATTTCTCCTTGGCAGCGGCCATTAGTGTTTCCTTTGATTTGGGTGACAAGATGCCTGCCCAAGTTACCAGATTTGAACTACACACTTCCAGCGGAGGTATGCTTAGTACTCTCCCACCTCAGACTCTCCTTGCTCCCTGGCCCTTCACAACTACCGTGGCGTTTTAATTTTTTTTTTGGGGGGGGGCATTTGACGGGGAATGTGGACGCTGCGTAAACGGGTTTTAATTTAATGATGCTCTCTGAGGTTTTTTTCACTTTCTTTGTATATATCTCGTACACCTTTTTTGTAATCGTATGTTATTTTTTAAACTTTTATTATTTCTCTGATTACATTTGATTCATAATTTTATTCTGTGTTTTTTTATTTTGTTTTCATTTTATTTATTTACTTTTGTTATTATATTTTCCACACTAACATTTTTATTTTTCTTACATTTAATTCATCATATATATTCAAATAATGCTTCTGTTTTTTCTGCCTCAAATAGTACCTATAATGGTGCTTTTGCAATGTAAATTAATTTTGTATGGTATCGTTTTCATTAAATTGTTAGGGGAAAGTGCAGAATAGTAAGAAAGCCGCCCTTTCTCTTAAGAATGGGTTTATACATAGCATTATTATATCAGCACGGTGCATACAACATTTAATTATGAGATAAAATAACTAGAAAATATGTTCACTAAAATTTAATGTACTCTATATTTTCAGTTTATATCAAAATCTTAATTAGAACTGATTAGTTAATGAATTTTTAAGATGAATTTGTGTTCGTATTTGTCGGCAGAGAATAGGGAGTTTCCTATTTCATTTCCCATTTCAGTCATGTAAATTATTTACAGATAAAATGTAATTAAACAAACAATCACAAACTATTACGTTTTAAATATATTTCAAAAAATAAATTACGCCCTGTGGAAAAATATTGAATTCATCGATCGTTTTAGTTAAACCAAAAAAAAAAACATAAAACAAAACACCAACAAAAATAAAACAAAAATATTGTTGTGAAAAATGCTTCTAACATTAAAATATTTGGAAATACTCAATTAAAAGTTTTATTTTTTATTTAAAAAAACGGAATGAAAAATATTCTCAAATAAAAGATGATTGTTTTGCAGGTTAAAAAAATAAATAAAATGAAATATTCAACTTCTTTCGATAGAAATAAAAAGTACTTCGATAGAAATAAAAGTTCGGAAACAACTTAAAATACCATTATATTTTGTGCTTCTCGGACCACGTTTTTCATTTTTATTATTTTTCATAATCTTTTCTTTCATTTTTCCTCGCCGTGATGTCACCTCGCACACGGTTCAGTCATTTGCCTACGTTAGTTCTCGTACAACGTATGCCGCTGCAATACGTGAGTTCGCACTCTGTTACACAAAGTCTCGCGCAAGATTTCGATTTAACCAGAAAGATTCCCAACCTAGACGAGATAGACTAGGAGAAAGTCGAAGGTTATGTTGATCATAACGTTGTGCAAATAACACTCAATATCTAAAAAGCTAACTAATAAACTAAAATAATACGAATTAATACTCATCTGAACAAATCAGAGTCGTTATATCACTGGTATCCTCATTTGTTTATCAACCTGCGATTCGTATAAAGTGAATAAATTCATTGATATTAACCTAAGGCATATCATTAGTATACGCATTCTATTATACAGATTTTTTCGTTTCTTCTCTTTTAAGGTGAATAGCTCGAAAAGACACAGAACTGCACGTTTTTTTTTTTACATTTCTTAAACAAGGAAAACATTCAACGTATCTTTCACTGTTTTTCATGAAATTAAAAAACTGCGTATTCTCCGTAGTTCTATTATTTGAAGACGAAGAAATGAGGTTCCATCTTTATTAATTGATTTTTTTTCAAGCCAATCGATTGATACACGCGATTTTGATAACTCAGTTGCGATAAGAATTTGTTATTTTGATAAATGGGAAACAGCAGATCTAAATTTCGGAGGCGGGGTAGAAAAGCTGTTCAAAATACCGATGACAACTCCTTCGTCCTTTCCTCGAAATAACTCGTGATTTATAGTAATGTATTTAAGCTATATATATAGGAGAATAAATATGATACAAAAGAAAGAGAAACATAAAAAGGAAAGAGAGAGATGAAATAGAAATATGTAAAGGAAATGCTTATACATATATATATATATATATATATATATTATATATATATATATATATATATATATATAATATATATATATATATATGTATAAGCATTTCCTTTACATATTTCTATTTCATCTCTCTCTTTCCTTTTTATGTTTCTCTTTCTTTTGTATCATATTTATTCTCCTTTTTTAACATTTATTCTTTATACATGTTTATCTTCATATCTTGGAAAATCCATAGGTTAGGGCATATATATATATATATATATATATATATACATATATATATATATATATATATTTATACATATATGTGTGGGTATGTGGGTGTGTGTGTGTGTGTACATGAGAAACAATATATATCCCGAATTTAAAGATGTTTTTTCCTTTACCGTTTATTTCTTTCAAGATGGTAAAATATTCAGTTCTTAGCAGCCACCTCTTTAGTATCCCAGAATTATTCATGTAATGATCATGTCAACTTTTAGAATGCACCCCGTCCTTACATATCATAAGAATAGAAAACTTATCAACTTGAAAAGAAAATAAAGTAATATGAGTATTATAACGATGCTAAAATCAGAAGATGCGGTTACTAAATGTAAACACAATTGCATCTCCACTTCCTATTTTCTATTTGCAATCATACAAATATTCCTTTATTTTGTTTTAAGGTTGATGAGTTTATTCTTCCAATTGTAAAGGACGGAATGATTTTAAAAATTTACATAATAATTAAATTAATGATACTGCGCTACGAAACAGGTGTTACAAAGAATTGTTCATGTCAACTTACTTAAGAGAATAAATTGGGAGACATACATCTTTGATTATTTGGAATATAGGCTTTTTTCATTAATTTTATTTTTATGCTCTGTAAATATACTTAGTTTCATCAATTAAAGGGTCTGTATAACTGACAAATATTTCCACACACACACACACACACACACACACACACACACGGATATATATATATATATATATATATATATATATATATATATATATATATATGTATATATATATTTCCAGAGCCGAAGCAAAGCCCCAAAGAGCTAAGGAACCTATCAAACCAGAAGTTCAAGACTCGAGTTTCGCCCTAATTTGTGCTCATCTTCTGTGCTGCAACGTTAGTTTGACTGTGGAAATAATTATATATATATATATATATATACATACATATATATATATATATATACATATATATGTACTTACATACACACACATACACACATATACATATATATATATATATATATATATATATATATATATATATATATATATATATATAAGCAATGCATACTTACAGCCTCCAACATTCTGACACAAAGAAAAAGAAGACAACATGAAAAGAAACTCATTCTAAGACGTAGTGCACACATCTCCGGTCTCAATAAAGATTTGGGGCCGCTAAATGAGTATTCGTTTCATAAAATCTTAACGAACCAAAGACATTTCCCACAGTGCACAGGGCAGAGTGAATATTCACGGTGGAAGAACGGTATAGCATTCCCAAATAGAAGTTATATTTTTTTGTTTCCGTAAGACCTTTTACTTCATTTTATTTTTTAGCTTCCACATATTTTAATTTCCGACATATATTTAAGTTCATATTCTGAGCACATGCGTGCAGAAATGCACTTGTGTTGATACGAGTGCACCCCCCATTCCCGCTCACAGACTCTATATACTATAGTACCCCTCTATGGAGATATACGGGATTAAGTTTATTATTATTATTATTATTATTATTATTATTATTATTATTATTACCATAATAATTATTAATATCATTATTATTATCATTATTACTATCATTACCATGATTATTACTATGATTATTATTATTATTATTATTATTATTATTATTATCATCATTATTATTATTATTATTATTATTATTATTGTCGTTATTACTATTATTATTATTATTATTATTATTATTACTGTTATCATCGGTATTATGCCTATTATTATCATCATCACTAATATATATTTAATTTTTTTTTACATAGGCATAACCACATTATCAAGGCCAAGAGGCCACTCAAGGATAAGGATTAAAGAGTGCACAGTAGAAATTGGACATTATAGTATTCATTAGTAATGAAAATTTTGTAAAGTTGATAACTTATATGGAACGGCTCATCAAGAACTTATTTACGTTAGACTTGAAGACAACCATACTGTAGTCAGCCGGAAAGCAGGAAAATGGAAGACAATTCCACAGGCGTGCAGTTCTAAGAAAAAAGCTTTGTTCATGGAATCTACGTTTAGGTTAAGGCACAAATAAAGAGTGGGGGGAATTATTGATAGTGTTTACAGCTAGACGAGTGTTTCTTATACATATATACATTTATATGTACATATATATATATATATATATATTTATATGTGCATATATATATGTATGTAAATATATATATATATATATAAATATATATATATATATATATATATATTATTGATTTTGTTGTTTTACTATTATTCAACTAAAAGTTTAAGCATTGCAATGCATCTTTCAGTTTTATTACCAACATTAAATGTTATTAACCTCTGATTTCTCCGGCATATATAGCTTCCATTTTTTTGTGATAACTTCTAATTTAAAAATAATGCTTTGACCCTATACCTGCCACTTTATGTATGTATGTATGTTTGTATGTATGTACGTACGTATGTATGTATGTATCTATGTATGTATGTGTGTGTATGTATCAAATGAGTTTGAATCAAACTTTATTTTAAAAAAAAAGTGCCAGCGTCTTTAAATAACTTTCAGTTGGACTGTCTTGTCAATTCGTACGCTGTTTTGTTTGGAAAATTATATGCGAGTCTGTTAATTTTATCTTCATGTGTTGCAAAAAAAATGAGTTTGAAACAAACTTTATTAAAAAAAAAAGTGCAAGCGTCTTTAAATAACTTTCAGTTGGACTGTCTTGTCAATTCGTACATTGTTTTGTTAGAAAAATTATATGCGAGTCTTTTAATTTTATCTTCATGTGTTGCAAAAACATGAGTTTGAAACAAACTTTATTTTAAAAAAATCCAAGCAGGGAGGAAAAGGGACAAAAATGGTCCAATCGCTGATCACTTACTTACTATTTATGACTTTTGGACTATTTATTCGTGTGTATTTTGCATGTGTGTGTGTGTGTGTGTGTGTGTGTGTGCACGTATGTGTGTGTATATGCGTATATGTGTGCCTCTACGTGATTACGTTTGTATGTCTGTGCGCATGCACACGTATGTTGGCGTACGTCTATGTACGCATGGGTTTATTTCCATGTGTATGCGGGGTGGAGGGGGTCCCGTAAGTCGTGGTGAAGGCAACCCCTCTAGGAGAAGCAAATCTCTGAGTTAAAGAACATAAAGCAAGAGACCAATACCCGCATTAAGCTGGTCTGCAGTTTGACTTGTTGCTGGGTATCTTGCTCTTGCTTGTTGCTGGATGTCAACATTTTGAACCAAGAGAGAGATTTAGCTGTCGTACAAAGCTAAAACTCTGTAACACCATCAGGTACAGATACTCCCTCAGGCTTTAGGAAAAAAAAAGAAACGGTCCTATTGCGACGGAAAAGTTGTGACGCGTGTAGGTCTGAAATGCTGGAAGCATGTAGTAATTGATCTGCCATTATCATATGTATCTATGTATATATATATATATATATATATATATATATATATATATATATATATATATAAAAGTGAACGTGTCTGTCTGTCTGTCTGTCTGTGTACATTTCCCTACGCAATAACTCTGTCAATTTTTAGTCTATAGACTCGAAATTTGAAATACCGGGTACTGAGATTTGGGAAAATCGATGTGACGGGTGTCAGCCAGAAATTTGGCTGTTAAGGGGTCAAATTTCAACGATTTGACCTTTAAGAACTCTACCAAACTCCTCCGACAATTTTGGGTCTAGACACTTGAAATTTTAGAAATAGGTTCCTTGAACCTGGATCTAACTTAATAAAGTGATTTGAGCCCGAAACTATAAACTTAAAAAGGTCATAATGGGGGTCAAATTTTAAAAAAAATTGACGTCTACGGTCTATACCAAATTACTCACACAATTTCTGGTCTAAACATTTGAAATTTTACATAAAGTGTATTCAGAGATAGGGCAAGCTTTTTTATCAGTTTGGGTCGAAAATTTTTAGTTACCAATATATAAATGTATGTATGTATGTCTGTTTGCATGTCTGCCTTAAACTTTCAATAGAGGCGACGGATTTTTTCAAGATCAGTATCGTTTTTAAGTTCGATATTCCATTCGACAAATATCGAAAAATTGACTAAAAACATTAATATCTTCCCCTTCAACTAGGCACTTTTCTACGGGGGGGGGCACTTTTTTCGCCGATATTTTTGAAAGTTATATCTCCTTTATATTATCTAGCCTTAATTTTTACAAATGTCGCTTCCGGTTTGGTGGTGGTCGTAATAGCATGAATGTTAGGTTTTACTCCGTTCTTTTCCTCCTTTGCGGTACGGGTTCGAGCCTACCTTCCTACTACCACTTTTTTTTTTTGCTCAGTATACACATCCAAACACCCGGGCAACGCCGGGCGCCCATGATAGTATATCTATAAAAGTGAACGTGTCTGTCTGTCTGTCTGTCTGTCTGTGTACATTTCCCTACGCAATAACTCTGTCAATTTTTAGTCTATAGACTCGAAATTTGAAATACCGGGTACTGAGATTTGGGAAAATCGATGTGACGGGTGTCAGCCAGAAATTTGGCTGTTAAGGGGTCAAATTTCAACGATTTGACCTTTAAGAACTCTACCAAACTCCTCCGACAATTTTGGGTCTAGACACTTGAAATGTTAGATATAGGTTCCTTGAACCTGGATCAAACTTAATAAAATGATTTGAGCCCGAAACTGTAAATTTTAAGGGGTCATAATAGGGGTCAAATCAAAAAAAAATTACTCTTTTTTTTTTGCTCAGCATACACCTCCAAACACCCGGGCAACGCCGGGCTGAAATGCTAGTATATATATATATATATAGGTGCATGTATGTTTATGTACATGTGTATATGTGTATATCTATGTTTATATGCATGTATATGTGTGTTTGTGTGTATGTGTGCATGTATGTATATGGGCGTGTGTATGTGTATTTATGCATTTGTGTATGTATGCATATATATGTGTGTATATGTATGTATGTGTGTATGAGTGCATATTTTCGCACATGCATGTATATGTAGGTAAGTGTGTGTATATATGTATGTGCGTATGTGTACGTATGGATGGATGGATGGATGGATGGATGTATATGTGTGTATGTATTTGTAGGTGTGTATGTATGTATATATGTATGTATGAGTGCATATTTACATACGTGTACGTATATGTAGGTAAGTGTGTGTATATATGTATGTGCGTATGTGTACGTATGGATGTATGTATATCTGTATGTATGCATGTGTGTATGTATACGTATGTATGTGTATTCATGGTGTATGTACATATATGTGTATGTTTACAGATATGTGTGTATATGTATATATGTATATTTGCGTTTTAATATATATATATGGGCGTGTGTGTGTATGCATGCCAATGACCGTCTTGTGTATGTTTATGTATAAGTACGTCTATGTATGCATATATGTAATGTGTATGTATGTATGTATGCATGTATGTATGCATATATGTGGGTTATTTGTATGTGTGTATGTGCATATGTGTATGCATGCGCGCATGCATATACATATATATATATATACATATATATATATATATATATATATATATATATATATATATATATATATATATATATATATATATATATGTATATATACCAGTGACTGTCTTCAGTGTCATGTCTGCTTGTACGTGTTAATTTTTTTTTTCGGCAGGACTAAAGTTAAGGTTATCTTCGGGCTCATGGACTTTCAGTACCTGAGGGAGTGGCACTCGTCTGACAAGATGTTGCAATCATCATCATATATGTATGAGTATATAGGAGTGTGCATGGGTGTTGAAGAAGAAAGAAAAAGAACCATCCAAATGTTTTATATGTTTGAACAAAAATAGGAAAAAATTAAGTAAATGATGATCAAAAGAATATTACCTGTTTATTTAATTATTTTATTTCATTTTATTTATTTTTTCTAACATTATATGTTTGTATGTGAAGAGGCATATGTGGTAGTGCGCGAAAGTATATTCCTGTATGTTCACATATGCGAGTATGTGCGTGGGATTCTTGGTGTCCAATTCAAAGTTTTATGAAAGACTTAGTTTGAAATAGAGGGCATACAATTTGCTGACCATTCCAAATCAAAAATGCTGGAAGGGTATTATTTAAATAGATATTTACCTTAATGGCTATACCTGTGCCTCTCCTGTTGCTAACTCTGCCTGCACACTCATGTTTTCCATCATTCAAAGTGAGGAAGATCGAATGATTATGTACCTTTGAAGGAAACATTCTTGTTTTTTTTTTTTTTTCAAAAGACTTGTTGTATTCCTACACGTCAACACACAGGAAATAAATACAGAAAAAATATCAACATTTATATATTTTTCGTATTGATTTTTTATTAATACATATTTAAATATATATATATATATATGCACATATATATATATATATATATATATATATATATATATATATATATATATATATATATATAGAGAGAGAGAGAGAGAAGGAGAGAAATATTGTTTTTAAAATATCATTTTTAAAATATAATTAATTCTTTTTAAAATATAATTATCAACTGGCATTACAAAAACAAATAACATCTCTCTCTCTCTCTCTCTCTATATATATATATATATATATATATATATATATATATACATATATATACATATATATATATATATATATATATATTAAACAGAGAGGAGGACATAGAAATAGAGAAAATAGGAAGATGTGGTTGTGTTTAGAAATGTACGGAATTGACGAACATTACAATGGGAGAAATAAAACTCTTCGTTATTTTTTTTGTAAGCCTACCTTTGCGGAAAATCGTCGACCTATGTTGTTATATACAGGCACATTATGCGACTAATTGTTCGTGTAATTTCGTAAGCAAATATGTCTGAGCGCCTTCGTGTGTTTCAAATTACACAATAAACTCCAGAACAGAACAAAATTGAACTAATCTACAAGCTTATTACTTTACTTACACTCGTTGTCCATTTGTGCTTGCGATTGAGTTTAGAACCCAAATGCACATATTCCGACTTTACAATTAAACTTTATTTTTCTGATCTTTTCATTGGTTTTTCCTTGAAAATTTATTAAATTTCGTAAAACATTCTTTGCATATATAAAGCTTTTCTACCTTTTCTGTGGTATTTTTATTGGTCATCGAATATATTGCTGTAAACAACTCTTCTTTCTTTTAGGTTTATTAAATCCTCATTTTTTTTTTTTTTTTGCATCTTTAGGTTTTTGTGTTACAGTTTTGGGTTGATTTTTAAAGTTTTATACTGCTTTCTGTGCTCACATGTCGATGATCTGCATCTTTTGTTTAGTTGTTACCCTATTATTGCCGTGTTATATTTGTTACTTATTTAATATTTCTCTTTTATTGTCAGTCGATAGAGGTATGTAATATTGCAAGAGTCTATGTATGCATTGAGTGTATTCAACGTTGCTCCTTCTGTTATGTTCATTTTTCTATTCTTTGTTCCTTGGGAATTATAATTTCCTTTCAACATCATTTGTAATATATTTGACAGATACGACATCTGTTGTTTTGCTTCAGCATCTAATATAAAATCTTAATTAATGAGATTTGCGGATTGGATACGTCTGTTATGCAAAATATCTAAATATGAATAATAATTCGTTCATTGTTCTGATGTTTTGCTATATTATTTTCTTTATTCCATCACATCTAAGTATCATCAGCTGTTAATAATAATTGCCTTATTTGCAATAATTTTTTGAGTTGAATGATAGTAATAGGAACTCCTAAAAAAAGCATATCCTGCCTTGACAAAGTACAAAATAGATTTCGTGGCTTGGTGGGTAATGCCCTCTTCTCTTCCCTGCAACCTCTTTCTCACAGAAGAGACGTAGCGAGCATATCTTTGTTCTATCGTTATTTTCATGGCAAATTCTCGTCCTAGCTCCATTCTCTAGTCATCCCTCGCCAATCTTTTTTCAAAAAACACCCGACTAGCTGAAACCACCGTCAATAATTTCCCCCACGCCGTATCTGTGCCTAAATCAAAACGTAGATTCCATGAACTAAGTTTCTTTCTTAGAACTGCACGCCTGTGGAACTTTGTTCCGTTGCCTGTTTCCCTCCCGACTTCAACCTGAATGTTTTCAAGTCCAACACAAACAAATTCCTGATGAACCGCCCTTTTAAGTAATTACACTTTATCAATTCTCCAATACTATTACTACACTATCCCATTGATTACTGTACACACAATAACCCTTATCCCCGATTGGCTCTTGGGCCTTGATAACTGGTGAACTGCATGTACAAAAAATAGATATGTCTTATTCTTTATTTTTGCAACTTACTTGGCCTCTATTTAAAAATATGGTTTTGTAATATAATTACATTTCTGTCTAATCGTTGAATATTTCGTCAGTTCAGTTAATTCTGTATTGTCGCAATGATCATTTATATATGTAGATGTCTACATTTTTAGTTTGACAATAAGTGTTTATCAGCATGAATTCGAGTTCAGATTCTTCCTCGGAATTACACGATCTTTTTTATTACTCTGTCTTACTTTTATTAGTCCATGGTTCAATCATGTTTATGCTTCTTTTCATGCGATCCTATTGAATAGCTATTGCAAAGCTCTGCCAAAGATCCCCGGGAAAACTCGTTTATCTAAATCTAGACCAGAAAAGTTTCCTCATTATCTACCTCTGTATAAAAAACCGTGTGGACTTTAATGTACAAAGTTTCTTACTGAAAATCTCATCAGTAGAATAAAATATGACGGTGTTGCTTGACATTCGGCTTCAACATTTTAAGTCGTATGTAATGAAATATTTTTATCCTTCTTCTGAAATTAATAATCATTATAAGGAAATATGATGCGTACTGCCACGCTTGTTTCTAATCATCGCATGGTAAGGCTCATTATTCAAAACTCATTAATTTGAATGCATATTAATAAGCGTTGACGATTTCATAAAAGAATATATCACATATATAACAAATAAGGTAAACACAACGAATAAAACGAAACTAGAATACATGCCATAATTAGATTTGTGGAAAAGACAGACACTAGCAATATCAGCGAGATTCTATCACAAATACGTTTACACAATTTAACATTACTTTTAAATGGAACGCACATTCCTCAGCCAAAATATAAACGTTGAATTGCATTAGTAAATTTCTTCAGCTAGGGAGTCAATTAAGGTCTGAGAACGTGTTTAAAGCGATAGAAAGAACCGATTTTACGAAAAGCAGAAAGAGCAATGAATATTATATATAGACTCCGTGAAAGATTAAAAAAGAAAGAAAAAAATCTAGAGTCGATTTCTTGGTCTGTTTAAGATTACCAGTGTAGTTCCATATTAAAGATTACTGTCTCAAATCTTAGAATGCGGTAGTAAAACGTACAGCTTTGTGAATATACCTGCTTTGTTATTTAATGTGTCGATTCTGCACCATCTATCAAATAACTAATCAGTTTCTTTAATAAATGAACCAATTTTACATTTTTCTTTCTTTCAATTTTTTCAGACAGAAATACATTTCTCTTAAACCGCTGAATATGCGTCCTTTCCACAAAATGATATATTGATTTTCTTTTGCTAAATTGTTTAGTATATACGTATTTTAGTGCAATCTTCATGTCCATGTTAGAAGTATATGTCGGCTTTCGTAAATCATGCAAGAAAACTCAATTACTTGCAAGATATTCGAGTATTAATAAAATGTACGCTCAATAAATCATATAGATCTATGACTCATAAAGAAAACAAACGTATAGAAACTTTATGATTCTAAGTCATTTACTGACATATTGTATACATTCGCATTCACAAGTGAGAGTTGTAGTTCATATCATAAGATATGTGTGTGTTTGTTTAAGTGTGTATGTATTTGTCTTTGTCGTTTCTATATTTTTGTTTCCGTGTTTATTTTTCTTATGTCCGACATTAAAATTGCATGCCTTTTTTCTAAACAAAGGATGTCTACTTTTCGAAAGAATATATTTAGCATAATAATAATCGACTGTTTTTCTCATAGCAAAACTGATCTTTACAAAAATGTTATATATATATATATATATATATATATATATATATATATATATATATATATACATACATACATACATACTAGCAAAAGTACCTCTCGTGTACTGCGTTGAAAAACAGCCTACAGAAAATGGACACAGATTTATAAAAGTATGATAGGTTATGAAAAGAAAGGGTTGTAAGGAGATAGCTTCGAATTTCGGGGTATCAAAACCAAAGCAAAATATGATGAAAGTAAAAGTAAAATAGATAAACCCCATAATTTATTATACCATACCTGTTCACACTGAAACACTTATCATAATATTCTGTGGATCAATATTTATAAAAAATACTTGTTCGGCTTAATATTTTATATATATATATATATATATATATATATATATATATATATATATGTATATATTATATATGTACATATGTATATACATATATATTATATATATATATATATACGTATATATGTGTATATATAATACAAATGCATATGTATGTTATATATATATATGATTTATATATATTTACTAGCAGGGGTGCCCGGCGTTGCTCGGGTGTTTGGAGGTGTATGCTGTGCAAAAAAAGCAAAAAAAAACAAAAAAAATGGTTAATTTTTTAAAAATTTGACCCCTATTATGACCCCTTAAAATTTATAGTGTCGGGCTCAAATCACTTTATTAAGTTAGATCCAGGTTCAAGGAACCTATATCTAAAATTTCAAGTGTCTAGACCCAAAATTGTCGGAGGAGTTTGGTAGAGTTCTTAAAGGTCAAATCGTTGAAATTTGACCCCTTAACAGCCAAATTTCTGGCTGACACCCGTCACATCGATTTTCCCAAATCTCAGTACCCGGTATTTCAAATTTCGAGTCTATAGACTAAAAATTGACAGAGTTATTGCGTAGGGAAATGAACACAGACAGACAGACACACAGACAGACATACAGACAGACAGACACGTTCACTTTTATAGATATATAGATATAATTTGTGAACAGACACACGCACACAGACGTTCAGCTTTATGTTATATATATATATATATATATATATATATATATATTATATATATTATATATACATATATATGTATATATTATATATGCACTAGCAGGGGTGCCCGGCGTTGCTCGGGTGTTTGGGGGTGTATGCTGTGCAAAAAAAGCAAAAAAAAAAAAAAAAATTGTTAATTTTTTTAAAATTTGACCACTATTATGACCCCTTAAAATTTATAGTGTCGGGCTCAAATCACTTTATTAAGTTAGATCCAGGTTTAAGGAACCTATATCTAAAATCTCAAGTGTATAGACCCAAAATTGTCGGAGGAGTTTGGTAGAGTTCTTAAAGGTCAAATCGTTGAAATTTGACCCCTTAACAGCCACATTTCTGGCTAACACCCGTCACATCGATTTTCCCAAATATATTATGTACCCGGTATTTTAAATTTCGAGTCTATAGACTTAAAATTGACAGAGTTATTGCGTAGGGAAATGTACACAGACAGACAGACACACAGACAGACAGACAGACAGATAGGCAGACACGTTCACTTTTATAGATATATAGATATATATATATGTATATCTATATATCTATAAAAGTGAACGTGTCTGTCTGTCTGTCTGTGTGTCTGTGTGGCTGTCTGTCGTTGTACATTTCCCTACGCAATTTTTAGTCTATAGACTCGAAATTTGAAATTTTCAAAGGACATATAGTTTCCGTTGTGCTTGTGAATAGATTAGTTACGTCGCAGAGTAGAGCATTTTCCTTTAACATAGAGCGTACCGAAACTTCCCATGAGGAATTTCGGAAACCATCCCTCCCGTCCATCGAATGTCCATTCATTATTCGACGAGGAGAGATATTTACGACATTGTTATACTTGTAGTTATCTTATTGACACAAACGAAATATCAGAACATTCTGGCGGAAACAAAGTAAGGAATGAACATAGTTCAGGGCATGTTGTTAGATAAAGATACCGAATACTTGCGAATTGCCCATCAACATCGGATGCACCTGGAGCTTAGTTAAAAATGGGGAAATCACGAAATAATATTTTTCGTCGCCTGTTTTGTTTGAGTGAAGTCGTAATTGTTAACATTGTAATCCAGTAGACATGAATATTATTTGAGAGATGAGCAGACAGATTTTGGCCAATTTGCGTAGAAATATTCTCAAACATACTTACTCCATCATTACGCCGACGATAACGGAAAAATATAAGTCCTGTTCTGTGTTTTAGCTCTACTCTGAAGCACATGTACAAATGTTTGGTGTCTTCTTCGGAAATGTTCTTGCCACAGGAAAAGACATCCTTAATGCAAAGACGTAGTTCCATGACAATATTCAGGATCGATTGTGAATGGGGAGTTTAAATAGTTATTGACGGTAAAATAAACTGTATTGAGTAAATGCGGGTTTAACACAATAACAACAAATTTTGCCTATCTAATTTGGATTTCAACCCTTGGTAGGTTAGAACGTAAACACTTCTTGTAAATGAAGGCGGCTTTGTAGTAGAGATCTACGTTAGATGCTATGGTTCTGGGTTTTCTGCTGATGTGTTTCTTCGATTTTGCGCTTGTTAAAGAAGTTAGCAATGTTATTAAGAGCTGGATATAAGGAAAGTATATACATTAATAAAAGTGATTATTAAAATAGAACTAAAATAAAAAAGAAACGATATAATATCATAAAGTATGGCTTTAGGATAATAATATAAAAAGGAACAATAACACTTGCCTCACAGATAATCTTCATGTGAGCAGCAATACCATAAACTAATCTATTAGAATTACACGACAAAGATAAACGGTGAACATTGATAACAAAGGAAAATATAGTTCAATAAAAGAAATATTTTTCATCGCAAATATTGATTGTATATATTTTATCTATTTTTCTCTCTTCCTTCCCGACTTTTTTTTTCTTTTTTTATCATGTAATTCTATAAGAGCTGCTCTGGGAGAAAGTAAAAAATCAAAGCAAGCAAAGCTGCCGTATAACAATTTAAAAAAAACGAACATTGAAAAAGGTATATTTGCACAACTGTTTTGCCAGTTGAACTGATACATCAGCTGTGTTTTAACACATCATCGATTGCAATCCTTCTCTAACGAGTCTATGCATTCTCGTGTAGAAATACTTGCCTTTGGTATCAAATTCGCCTCAGTTTCCCATATTACTTTTTCACTGAAACAACACCAGTAAGCAAGCAACAATTGCAAAGTCAAGTTAGTCAAAGAGAGAATCCATTAGAATATGAAGATGACTGGCAATTTTAGAGGATATTAGCAGGACTTTGCAGATTTTAGTGTTTTTCAGTGGAATTACGTTAAGCAAAAACAAATAGTCAGAAACGGATTGCAGCGAAGCAACATTGTGGCGAAAAAATAGATGCAAGAGTTTTGTAGATATAACGTGCCCTATGATGGTTCGATTGTTTGCGCATATAGTAACTCAGGCGTCGATTTTTAGTGTTCTTTATAAACATTATTCAAGTCGAAAGATAATTCATCATTAAATACGATAAGATTTTCCGAGTCCATATTTTAAACTTTGTTGATATTTTAAATCTTGTGAGCGAGCATAATTTGTTTTGTAGCATTTTGTATGTTACTTTGTAAAAGCTGTAAAAGTCTTTATAATTTAAATACAAATAACGAATTATGATTTTTATTTTTCACTTAGAAAAGTCATTTCTCAAGTTTAAACATATTGGCCTCCTAAACGATTTATAGTGGCAATATGGATGAATTGCAAAGTATCTGCTACTGAGGATTTCATGAGAAATAGTTATTTGAACATGGAACAAATATGAACCAACACATCGTTAAAGACGTCGCATTTGTATCCGCGTTAGAGACTAATTGTAATATCATATCATGTAAAACCAATACCTTAAATTATATTATATGTGTTAGCCAAAAATAATGAAATTTCTATTTTTCGAGTATATCTAAATAAATAAACTTTATTTATTTATTTTTTAGCGTTTTGCTTGGATTAATCTCTATAGTGAGTTTAATGATGAAAACATTGAACGGCTAGTTGTCTAGAACAAGGCTGATAACTAAAAGAAGTTTTGTTACGATTTTTTTCCGTAAGATATAACCCAACTTGTGAGACATCCACTGATGTACATTATGCTCAGATATATTTCGCAAATTTTGTAAGTTATTTCCGACAACTGGAAATAAAGAATTCTTATCTTCTATTTGTTTGTTTTTCTTTTAATCTTATCATCATAATTTTTCTTTTGTTTTTAGATCAAAACAAAGTCCAAATAATATATGATATCCTTTTCTATCGCAGTGTCCATCGATACGAATATCGTGTCTGTCACAATCTCAGATTTGTGGGATCAATTATGTCTCTCTATTCTTGTTTTGCAAGTATTTCGGTGTCGCATTCTTTTCAAATAATAAACATAAATATATTGTGAGCTCCCTAGCGTCCAAATAGTTCGAGCAGCTTCTTAATGCCCACGATATTGAACAGTTCTCGAAAAATCGTGTCTCATCCGTGATTTTCAGGTTCACCCGAGTATCATAAAAGAAGGTTACTGGGAGAGTGGGAGACGCGTTTACACTTATGTAGAGTGAACATCGACAGACTTTTCCGAACTTGTTTACATTGGACTTGAAGGCAACATTATTGTGATCGGTCAAGAAGCAAGCCAGCCCAGTATTGTTTCATAGGCAAGCAGTTGTAAAAAGACGCGTTCAGACTTTTGTATCGTTTACATCGTAAAGCGACTCAGACTTTTCCGATTCCCAGAGCACATGGGATGCACTAATGTCGAAACTAATTATGATGATCACAAAAGGAGTATTCTCAAAAGAATTGTGTAAAAATTAACAAAGCAAGAATGCTACTTCAAAAAGCGATGTACCTGAACATTTCAATATTATATGCTTTTGCTGGAATATATTTAGATTATTTTATATTGAAACGAATAAAGGAAATTAAATTAGCAGTACACTTTAAGTTAGTAATAAAATATATTTTAGAAATATTGCTATAGAACTATTCTAAATGCGTTTACCGTATAGAGATCAAATTGTTAAGGTTTAATTGCTGGAAAATTAGAAATATATTTTTTTAAACAAGACAAATATTCTATATTTCAGTTTACACGACTAGTAGCTAAGGTTGTAACAAAAAATATGATGCATTTGATAGCATGTGAATTGGCAACTAGCGTGTGGCAACTTTAAATGAGGTCGTCTCCGTAGTACTATTTTCTATTAATATTGCCAAATCCTTCGTGGTTCCATCTTTACGCACCCTATTATTGAATCATGCGCTATATTATTTTACAAATAAAGTAAGTTATACATAAGTATATATATATATAAATGCTTGTATCGTGTGATAAAGCAATTCAAAAATAATTGTTGTACTTAAAAATACTCTTACTTAAAAGCACTTATTTCACATTAATTGTCAGCATATCACTTCGTATGGGAAAGGAATTCCCATTAGAACATCACTTCCAATATACTTTAGAAGTAAATTATTCGAAATGCATTACTTCGATACATGTAATATGTTGATTATTTCAGTTACTTCAATCACATTTACAGGTTTGATATTGGTGTTGAATTATCGCGTAGGAAGAAAGTAGGCGCGTTTCTAGTCGGAAACATCAATTGTCAATCTATAGAGGATAGAGTATTTATTTAAAAACTAAACGCTTGTAAACGAAAAAGAAATAAATTACGACGAGCAAGTAAACAATAACTGAGAACAATTTTCACATTTATTATTCCTTAATTGGAATTCATTTTTGAGATGAACACTATATATATTTTGTTTCGGACTATTATTCTCCTCTTTATTAGTTGTTGTTTTCATCTTTTATTGGTTGTTTTTTCACGACGTTTCGGCCAACTATTCCTCTGGCCTTCGTCAGGTGGTAACCGCGACGGATAGGAACTTCGAATCTCCTAACTGCATTCTCGACAATCCCTGCCATCCGTAGTTGTTGTCGTCTTACCACGTTTTGGCCACGTAAACCTCTGGCTGGCTTTGGGTAGGATTGAAACCGCTATCTTCAGACAATGTACATCTGGAACCGCAGAGAGTCAGCGTTTCTATCAACTGTGTGAAGAGACAACAACCAATAAAATATGCAAAACAACAACTAATAAAGATAAGGATAATAATCCGAAATAAAAATAAATTAATATATATAATGCTCATCTCCAAAATGAATTCCAATGAAGGAATAATATATATACCAATCGGTACGGACCCGACTGTGGAAGATCAGATAATAAATAAACGGAGATTTATAAGATCAAATAATCCAACTTTGATCGCCCATCGGGGCCCGTAGCGCGGTTGATAGAGACGTTGAATCTCTACGATTCCAGGTGAACATTGTCTGAAGATATTGTTGAAAATGCAATTAGGAGATTCAAAGTTCCTATCCGTCGCGGTTACCACCTAGCGAAGGCCAGGGGAATAGTTGGCTGAAACGTCGTGAAAAAACAACAACCAATAAAAGATGAAAACAACTAATAAAAATGAGAATTATAGTCCGAAATAAAAATAAATTAATATAATTTTCACATTTATTTATACTTCTTTACAGCAGTTTGACAAGGTATATAGAATTTATTTTCCCCCTTCATTCGGCCTCAGGGTCTTCACTACTATGACAACTAACTTTTAGTGGTGTGTTTTCCTTCTTGTAAACAATTATCATGATATGTTATCAGGCTTTAATACCCCTTTTTAAAGTGAAGTTCAAAGATTTGGTGTTATTATTATTAAGGGATGCATATATGTCCTTACGTTTTTTTTATTTTTTATTTACGTAAAAAAATCTATATACATTTATGTGGATTAATTATTAAATATTAGTGTTTAATCATACTAAATACATTTGGATAAATTTTCAGAAAAAATGTTTCTATCAGGTGTGAAAGAAAAACAAAAGTCGAGATATGTCCACCTTTATATTAGTAATGCAATTTAGTTATTATTGCCGCTATATTCGTTTACAAATACATTTTTGCTAACACTTTTTGGAGAATCGAGTATAAACACGCAACGTTCTTAATAAATGGGGATGATACTTTGGGTATATTATAACTTGGAGCCCGATGTTTAATGTTCTTTATATATGCTATTTAAGTGCATGTGCTGACTGTAATGCAGACGTGATTACAACGCTATCTGTCCTGTGCGGCGATAGAATCATAAAAGGAAAAGTAAAGGAAACACTTGTGTTTGTAGAGGGTTCATTAATATACATATGGCATTAATTTGCATAACATGGTCGTAACGACTGTAGAAAAGACTAATATGAAAACACAGGGTGAGTTCTTTTGACAGATGAGTGACAAAGATAGAAAATAAACAGTGAAAATTACAGTTAAAGTCAGGAGTTGGCAAGAAGTAATTCGACAATTATATCATATTAGGGAGTATAGACCAGCTGATAGGGGCAAAAACAGAACGATAAAAAGTTTGAAAGTATTTCATTGCAATCTGCCATTCGATAGAAGAGAAAAATAGATAGGCTGATTGATAAAACAAATTTATCACGTTGTGTTTCATCTTAATATATTGTCCCCAATACAAGAGTTTTAGGAGACCGCCTACGATCGCTTTTGCCAGCTTTATTTGTCAGAAACACGGAAAACTATTTTTCCGGTAACAACGTTGATTTCTCTACTTTATTTCACTTATAACTAAATGTGCACATTTAACCCTCAATCTTTTTTAAGTAACAGATTTCATTATGTAATATATCGACCGCTGAAATATTTATTCAATAGTGGTGTGAGATTAAATCTTTTTGATTGTCAGTAATTTTCAGTCAAGGTGTGTATTTGTATTGAATCACAAAGAAAATTACAATTCGACAATTAATGGAAATAAAAGATATTAGACAGAAACTTAAATACAAAAGAATACGTATTATGATTATACGTCAGCTCAATTGCAAAGTACGCATAAGTAGTATGTTCTGTTATTATCTGTAGGGTAAAAACTACACTCAGCAGTGTTGTAGAACCTAGTTTTCAATAATAATGTAGTTCGGGTCTATAAAAAGGGGCTCTGTCGGTACCTGAATCAGATAGTCCGGTTGATCTGTGGGACAATATTGTAATAGTGGTAAATAAAATATACATACCGTTTTCCAAAATAACAATGACAAAAAACAGACTCTTAAAATTTTTACAAGAATAATCATGTAATGAGGAACATATGCCAGTCAGCTTATAGTATTTTAGACATATATTGAACAGAATAAATTTTAAATATTGTACGTTTCACGTAATCTTAGTATAAAATGCAGTCATTGCTAACTTATTTGCATTTTTATAATCGTTAGCAACTCTTAACGATATTAACCATTTATTTAGTTTATTTCTCAATGGTTCGATGGTAAAATAATATTTCGTTTATATATCTACTGAAATAGTGGCATGCTTCTATGGTTCAACATATTACTGGTTTTTAAGTTATGCTTATAAAATGGTAATTTATTTCAGTATAACTAGGTCATAAAACAATACGGATTTGTTTCTGTAACAATTTTATTTCATCTTTTAATCCTCGATAAATGTTTGCAATCTGCTGTTTATTTATACCCTGTTTCTTATACATCTCGAAAACTTACCTATGAAATTAAGTGTAAATATAACTTGAACCACGCTTTCAGCTCTAGGTTCTGAACTACTATGACAACTTACTTTTAGTAGTTTGTTTTCACCTTTCAGCTCTAGGTTCTGAACTACTATGACAACTTACTTTTAGTAGTTTGTTTTCACCTTTCAGCTCTAGGTTCTGAACTACTATGACAACTTACTTTTAGTAGTTTGTTTTCACCTTTCAGCTCTAGGTTCTGAACTACTATGACAACTTACTTTTAGTAGTTTGTTTTCACCTTTCAGCTCTAGGTTCTGAACTACTATGACAACTTACTTTTAGTAGTTTGTTTTCACCTTTCAGCTCTAGGTTATGAACTACTATGACAACTTACTTTTAGTAGTTTGTTTTCACCTTTCAGCTCTAGGTTCTGAACTACTATGACAACTTACTTTTAGTAGTTTGTTTTCACCTTTCAGCTCTAGGTTCTGAACTACTATGACAACTTACTTTTAGTAGTTTGTTTTCACCTTTCAGCTCTAGGTTATGAACTACTATGACAACTTACTTTTAGTAGTTTGTTTTCACCTTTCAGCTCTAGGTTCTGAACTACTATGACAACTTACTTTTAGTAGTTTGTTTTCACCTTTCAGCTCTAGGTCCTGAACTACTATGACAACTTACTTTTAGTAGTTTGTTTTCACCTTTCAGCTCTAGGTTCTGAACTACTATGACAACTTACTTTTAGTAGTTTGTTTTCACCTTTCAGCTCTAGGTTCTGAACTACTATGACAACTTACTTTTAGTAGTTTGTTTTCACCTTTCAGCTCTAGGTTCTGAACTACTATGACAACTTACTTTTAGTAGTTTGTTTTCACCTTTCAGCTCTAGGTTCTGAACTACTATGACAACTTACTTTTAGTAGTTTGTTTTCACCTTTCAGCTCTAGGTTATGAACTACTATGACAACTTACTTTTAGTAGTTTGTTTTCACCTTTCAGCTCTAGGTTATGAACTACTATGACAACTTACTTTTAGTAGTTTGTTTTCACCTTTCAGCTCTAGGTTCTGAACTACTATGACAACTTACTTTTAGTAGTTTGTTTTCACCTTTCAGCTCTAGGTCCTGAACTACTATGACAACTTACTTTTAGTAGTTTGTTTTCACCTTTCAGCTCTAGGTTCTGAACTACTATGACAACTTACTTTTAGTAGTTTGTTTTCACCTTTCAGCTCTAGGTTCTGAACTACTATGACAACTTACTTTTAGTAGTTTGTTTTCACCTTTCAGCTCTAGGTTCTGAACTACTATGACAACTTACTTTTAGTAGTTTGTTTTCACCTTTCAGCTCTAGGTCCTGAACTACTATGACAACTTACTTTTAGTAGTTTGTTTTCACCTTTCAGCTCTAGGTTCTGAACTACTATGACAACTTACTTTTAGTAGTTTGTTTTCACCTTTCAGCTCTAGGTTCTGAACTACTATGACAACTTACTTTTAGTAGTTTGTTTTCACCTTTCAGCTCTAGGTTCTGAACTACTATGACAACTTACTTTTAGTAGTTTGTTTTCACCTTTCAGCTCTAGGTTCTGAACTACTATGACAACTTACTTTTAGTAGTTTGTTTTCACCTTTCAGCTCTAGGATCTGAACTACTATGACAACTTACTTTTAGTAGTTTGTTTTCACCTTTCAGCTCTAGGTTCTGAACTACTATGACAACTTACTTTTAGTAGTTTGTTTTCACCTTTCAGCTCTAGGTTCTGAACTACTATGACAACTTACTTTTAGTAGTTTGTTTTCACCTTTCAGCTCTAGGTTCTGAACTACTATGACAACTTACTTTTAGTAGTTTGTTTTCACCTTTCAGCTCTAGGTTCTGAACTACTATGACAACTTACTTTTAGTAGTTTGTTTTCACCTTTCAGCTCTAGGATCTGAACTACTATGACAACTTACTTTTAGTAGTTTGTTTTCACCTTTCAGCTCTAGGTTCTGAACTACTATGACAACTTACTTTTAGTAGTTTGTTTTCACCTTTCAGCTCTAGGTTCTGAACTACTATGACAACTTACTTTTAGTAGTTTGTTTTCACCTTTCAGCTCTAGGTCCTGAACTACTATGACAACTTACTTTTAGTAGTTTGTTTTCACCTTTCAGCTCTAGGATCTGAACTACTATGACAACTTACTTTTAGTAGTTTGTTTTCACCTTTCAGCTCTAGGTCCTGAACTACTATGAAAACTTACTTTTAGTAGTTTGTTTTCACCTTTCAGCTCTAGGTCCTGAACTACTATGACAACTTACTTTTAGTAGTTTGTTTTCACCTTTCAGCTCTAGGATCTGAACTACTATGACAACTTACTTTTAGTAGTTTGTTTTCACCTTTCAGCTCTAGGTTCTGAACTACTATGACAACTTACTTTTAGTAGTTTGTTTTCACCTTTCAGCTCTAGGTTCTGAACTACTATGACAACTTACTTTTAGTAGTTTGTTTTCACCTTTCAGCTCTAGGATCTGAACTACTATGACAACTTACTTTTAGTAGTTTGTTTTCCTTCTTGTAAAAATTATCAGGATATTGTATCATGCTTTCATACTCCTTTTTAAAGTTAATTTCAAAGATTTAGTGTTATTACTAGACTAGATTACCCGTGACCCGTTGGGTCAGTATGTTAGATTAGATATGGAATTAATGTATGAGCGTCACACTTCTGACGTAAAAAAAAAACAGTTTTTTTTACATAACAGAAACATTTCTATGAAAGTATATTCAAATGAAAAAAAGAATATAGATAGATTTCTATGAGTCGTTCTGTTTATAATTGTTTATTTTTGAAAAGAAAACCTTACAACCATTGAATTATAAGCGGTTGGCCATACTTATAGGTAAATGTGCACTGAACAGATACCGTAATACTTCAAGTTAAATTCAATTTTTGATATATCTTTTTCAAATGAAATTGTTAGTTGAAAGTACAGAATGGTTAAAAACACTCTCCCTATGTTAAGAATGGCTTTTTAAATAGAAAATGAACATAAAATGTAACTTTTTCATTCATTTTAAACAAACATTCATGACCCATTGGATCAAAAATGTAATTTATGTTAATAATGAGGTCAATAAAACTAATTAAGACCATGTGGAAATCAACGATGTAAAAAATGCAGAAAGTATTAACAATTGTTTATTTGGATAATTTAAATACGAAAAATAACCAATTGGGACGCTGATAACGTATGCAGTAAAACAATACGCTTTAGTGTCTTGATTATTTATTTGCAAAAAAGAAACATTTTAGGGGTTATTTATTTATGTTGGTAGTGTAGAAGAAAATCTATGAATGTTTTAAGAAATGTGTATTAGAAAATGGAGAACAAATTAAAAAAAGGAAGAACGTGGGTAAATCGCCGTTGTAAAATGCTGTTATAGTTGTCAACGAGTTAAAGTTGATTTATTTGTAGTTGTAATACAGAATAATTGCAAAACATCCCCACCCTTACCATGTTAAATAATAATTTCTAAATGATAACGCTAATATTTCAGCCCGAAGGTAAAATTCCGCAAAAGTAGCAATTTGTGTTTATTTGCTTACGCTGTAATGGGTTTATGTTTATGTACACATGCGCAAGCGGAAGTCGTAAACCGGATGTGTGGTTACAACACTCATTAAAAGGTCATTTGAGTTTTATAATTGTATAGGTTAAGGAGTGTGTATATGGCTCTACGCGTTTATACTTTTATTTTAAGCTTAAATTTTTTTTAAAAACTATCTATGTATTTTTGTAGGTTAGTACTTAAATATTAGTTTTTAATGATAAAAAAATACATTTGGATACTTTTTCCAATAAATGTTTGTTTTCAGGGGCAAAATAGCGCATCATCAATGCCATACAGAAAAATTAAAACAGTAATCGATTTTCGTCCGCTATGGTTCTATTCCAAGGCACATAAGTTGGCGTATTTGATGTTAGATAAATTATAATATAAACCTATATATATAGTTTTTTAAATATAATTATTAAACTGGTATAATATGTTATTTATATATTACTAGCGGGGGTACCCGGCGTTGCCCGGGTGTTTGGAGGTGTGTGTTGGTGTGGGGGTAGATTAAAACAACCCTGTTAAAAAAAACGTTGGCCGGTTGTTTGGAGGTGAAAAAGAAAAAATAGTTTTAGTATAAAGGTAGGCTTGAATCCCGAACGTTTGACGCGGAGGTGGAAAGGAAATGGAAAAAAAAACCTTGCGACCTAACCAGCTCGACCACGGGAACAGATGAATTGATAAGTGTGTTAAGTTGACGTTTATAAACCGAAATTAGCAGGTGCGACAACGTCAAGTTGCGGAAGCCAGTTTCTGTTTTCCCCGCTACGCGGGGATCACACAATAAAAAAACACAAAAACTTGCGTAAGGCAAACGAACGATGAAAACAGAAAAAACGAACACGTGAAAAATTGCTTAAATAAGCCTATTTCGAGGTTAAAATTTAAAAAATCGGTAAGTACCCGGGTGTTTTGGGGTGTCGCTAAGAATAAACGATGTAAAAAAAAAAGCAGAAAAACGAATGTTACGTGAAAAATGGCTTAAATAACACTGGTTCAATATTTAAATTAAAAAACTCGAAAAAAATGTCACACCACAATTCGAACCCAAAACATTTAGATAATGAACCAAGGTCATAACCAACTGAGCTAACGCGACGTACATGAAATTATCGATCGATATGTGCAACAGGACCATGATACATTCAGGTCATTATTGCGTGACAATTCTGCGATTTGCACTTCCATCTGATATATTCAACGAAATATAAAAATATAAGGCATTAATTTTGGGGCCTTTTCTCGGAAGTATATATATATATATATATATATATATATATATATATATATATATATATATATATATATATATATATGTGTGTGTGTGTGGGTGTGTATGTGTGTGTATTGTATGTATGTTTATATATGTATGCATATATTATTATTTTTATATGTGTGTGCTTTATATGTACACACACATATGTATATATATATATATATATATATATATATATATTTGTTTTTTAAAGAGAAGTAACTAGTTGAAAAAGTTTGGATGAGAAAACTAAAAACAGGTAGTGTGGCATATCAACATTTCATGATTCTTTTGCAATAATTACAAGAAGAAATCAGAACAAAACTACATAATATTGAGCTACTTTTCATTTTTTCATTTTCTCATTTCTATTGAAACATTCCTCGCGCTACTTCCGGTGAAACGTTGAAATCACACTTTGAGATTTGATCTTTATTTCTTAATTTAATCATTCATCGAAGATCCACTAGGTGGTATGCAACTTTAATTGTCCCTAACAAATGTTAGCTTTTGTAGACGTTTAATTACCGCAGCTTTCGAAAAGGTCTCATAACACAATAGCTTCACAGTCTGGCAGGAAATTACGGTGTCTTTAGGTATTTTTTTTTTCAATTTTTCTTCAATTACATAATGTTAATATAGGATGTGAATTTTTATCGTTGTGTCAATTATTTACATATTTGTTTTTCTTCATTCTTTTTGAATAATAAATGGTAGCCTCATATAGACTATCATTTAACCGTTCTTTTATTTCACGGCATATTTTCCCGTAGTCTAACTCACTTGAAACCTATGCATCGCGCAGTTCCCGGTCACATTTTGGAAAGTTGTAACACCTGCTACTAACACTTCGAAATTCTGGAGGTTTATATACATAGGGTAAACGATGTTACTTAGGCGTAGTTAAATCATTGCGTCTACGAAAAGGGATTTGCTTGTACCTTAACGGAATAGCCCGTTAGATACGATATTTTATTAATGCTAAACAAGAGATGTTGCTTTTCAACATGGCTGTTAATAAGAACGGAAGTAGTAAAATGTCAAAAGATATCTTCCTGTTATCACAAACAGTTAGGGAAACGTTATGACAAATGTCATGCCAGTCAGCTTAAAGAATGTCTCGTCATATATTGAATAGAACGGATTTTAAATATTCTATGTTTCACGTCATATTAGCGTAAAATGCATTATTATGAAATAGCAAACTGCTAAAAATCCTAATATATCAGAAATTAATTTCTCAAGCGACATCTCAACAATTAGAGATGATTAACTCATATAATACTTTAAGATACACATATTTAACTAATTATAATTTGGAGGGGTGTTTTTTTTTACAGAAATTTATATAATTCATGAAATTCTTGCCCTACAGAGTATTAAACTGTTTTATGTACGGTGATAAATAAATACTTATTAAATATTAATAAATAGCAAACTATAAGTGCTAAGCACACATCTTACAAAGAGAAAACCAATAATCTCTCAGAAAAATCGTATATGAGGTCCAGTGAAACTGAGAGTTCCGAGAGTGCTGAAATTGAACCAAAGTGGAACTTTCTGTTTCCTTAAGCCGAAACTACATCTCTTGGTATAACATTACGTTATCAGTAAACATATTTGAGTGATACAGGTAACTAAATGTCTATTGAATAACATTTTGAAATAGACGCAATATCTACTATGATTCATTAAAAGTAGTATACAGAGGTTAACAAGTCAATTCTTATTATAAAATATATTTTTTAATACGCGCAGAGAAAGCTCGCGATTTCAGTAAAGGTTCCACGTTAATCGAAATATATGTATTTATAAAACATTCAGATTCCTGGAAAATTGTTTATTATAAAATAAGGTGACGGCACTATAAAAAGTTATTTTTTCTATTCATTACGATAACACGTTTACTTAAGTATATTAGCGGATGCTTACTCACGTGTTATTCAGAAAAAAGAAGATTGTCTGAAGCTACATATAGATAATAGATTTTAGGGAGCAATCTGATCTGTCAAGTCTCATGCCGAGGTTTCTGTTCAAATTGTTACAATCAAAACCCATAATTAGTAATGAGAGCAGTGCTTCACAAAATATCTTATTTATTGAAGCGGCGAAAGTATATCACTTTCGTAGCATACCATGATTGTTAGCACCTTTGGTTTTAGAAATATTTTATGCTGAAAACTGACTTCTTAAATATTTTGCAATCATGCGAGTAACTTATTTCCTTATCCACTCAACATCACTAACTGTAAGTTGTTACAGAGGCATTATAATTCTAAACAGATCCATTGCTTGGAATATTAACACTCGAAATAATTTCCGGTTATTGTTAGGGTATATGTATTAAAAGTATTCATACTTAATATCAGATAATTAGTTTAATATTTATCATTTTAAATAGGACATATTTTTAGCAAATATATATTGAATCATGTGTAGTATAATAAAAAATCTAAGGTTAACTTACCGATATCAAGGTTCGACATACGTAACACCCGCCTAAATAATATTGTATGTGATTTAACGTTAATTTCTATATAAAATAATAATTCGTGAACAGATTTTATAAGTGGACCCATGTTTACTTACGAACACAAACTTATTATGAAAAGCATATAAGCATCAACTGGGGTATATTCCTTGACCTTAAAATATTCATGATCGAGAATGTTTTATTATCGGAACTGTTTTAACTTGCTAACAGCCTATAATAATGTATTAATAGAAAGTGATTAAATCATGGATTATATCCATTGATGTTTTCAAAAATAATTATATGAAAAAAGAAATATCTTCTCATCACTTTTACATTATTAAGGTTTAATATTAATTATGTAATATCAAGTGATAATAGCAAATGTGTTTTTTTTTTATTCGTGTTTAACTAAAATATGGTTTCAAATCTAAAATCATGCTCAACGCTTTTAGCTTGGTTTAGCTATACGTGAATACTTATATTTGAAGTTTATAATTTAATTTGTCTAATTACGTTTTTGTTATTATTTAGAAAGAAGGTTTAAAACTTTTAAAATAAGCATTTGTTGCATTGGATCTAAAGTCTATAATTTCCTCAGAAGCAATACGCATGTATCTCGGCACTAAGGGCAGTAAATACCCCAAGGTTCATGTGAATAAAAGGAACCTTTCCAATGAGAGGAACTCACATCACATCACCTGCACGAACAATAACAAAGAGGTCAACTATTCGGAAGCCTTTCCCTAAAGACTTGTATGTTCAGAATGAATACGCTAGCTATTACTCTATAAGAATTAGCTTAATGGGCGAATGGTCGCAGTCAGCTTTATTCATGGCAGAATCTGAATAAGATGACTACACTTTTGCCGTGATGTATAAGAAATGTGGAAGTGTTCTTGGCTTAGAGCCATCATTTTTTCGCCTCGCTTTTCATGGTGAGTTTGACAGCTTGCTGCCAGCCGTACGTTATTTGGCGTTATGGAACATTCATTAGCTTCGTTTAATATTACCATTGTGCGTTCACCTTTGACCTCTAATCAATTACAATAGACCTCGTTTGATGTAAGAATCTTTCGAGCAAACATGGCGTAGACCAATGTAGTTAAAATATACATATCCTTATGTATCCGCGTATTTAAGTCTCTACTACGAATATCCACCTGTATACGCATAGGATAAAGAAAGAAACAAATCAATTCATATATTATTCATTAGAAGTCACTCGTACACGCATATACATATATTTATGCATACAAATGATACTCATGCAACACACCACGCACACACGCGTGCGCGCGCGCACACACACACACACACATATATATATATATATATATATATATATATATATAGTAAGTTATAAAATATATCTGGCGATTAAGCTACATTGACTATTCCGCGTTTCATCTTACTAGCTCTACCTACGTATTGAGCACTGTTGAAGTGAATATTTAAAGTTTATGCAGCCATTTATTCGTTCGTATATTAATTTTATGTGAGTACACGAAGTAGTTGTACATATATATATATATATATGTATATATATATATATATATATATATATATATATATATATATTATACCAGCAGAAAGACGAAGTATTGACGCAGACATCCTAGGTCTGTAGGCAAACTCATAAAAATTCATTTATTTGCCATTCTAATGTTTTGTATTCAATTTCATAGATAAGTCTGGAGACATATTATTCACATTATTCGAAAATATGTACACATCTTCCGTGTTATTTTAACATTTCATTCAATGTAAATCTATCATCTTTAAGATGTATCGTTTTTTTTTTTCATTCTTTAAAGGCCACTGAAGGATAATGGTTAATGCGTGTGCGGAAGTCACTGAGATAACAGCTTATTAACCGTTAGCGGTGAAAATTGAGTAGAAATGGATCGTTTAGTGAGTGATTCCTTACAAGAATTTATTTACATTAGACTTGCAGTAAGCTGGAAAGCATGTCAGCAGAATAGAGTTCTAAAGGCGGGCTCTTCTAGGAAAAAGTTTTGTCTATAGAATTTGCGGTTAAATATTGGTCCAGATGGAGAGTGGGGAAACTTTGGTAATCGATGTAGCAAGACGAGTGTTGCTTTAGTTTGGCAAACAGAGACATAAGGTTGAAGTCCAGACGAGAACTTGCCATGAAAAATACGATACATCAGAGATAGGCTCGCAATATTTCTTCTGTTGGAAAAAGGTTGCACGTAAGATAAGCAAATGTGATTGTTCGAAGAAATGCGATTAGGTATTCTATTCCGTTTATAAAGACGGGATATATTTTGTTTCCAAAAATTTATAGAAAACAGATTTAACTTCGATTTAATATACTAGACAATGTTCGGTGTATTTGCAGAAAAAAAACCACACATTAGTCATAATTAATCTGACTCATCAGTGGGTTCATACTACTGGTAACATCTCTAATGCATAAAAAAAGATCTTTGGAAAAAAATGCATGACTGTTGAAGACGTAAACCGAAAAAAATCCGATGAAAAATGAAATAAACTGAAAAGTATGTACAGAAATGAACCTAAAAAAATTACCATATAGTAGTTAGTATTCTTATGTAGAAATATTTCAGTATAAAAAGAAAACGATTCTACGTATTTTCATATTAGAAGTTAAATTCGATTTTAAAAAATTGCTAAGAAAGGAAATGCTAGAAGATTATGAATACGATTAAAGGACATAGCGATTCTAATACTAAGCTATTTTTAAATATGTTTCATATCATTTATCACGCTTTCCATGTCAATATATCTGAGGCTACATAAATCTTCTTACGTTTCTAATAATATTTCACTTATGCAAAACAAAGATATAACGACACGTGGTTGTCAAAAAAGTGATGCACCGAATTGCATTTTTGCGAAATAAAATAGTTCAGTGAAAAATGAAAAAATAATAGCATTCTCTTCGGATCACATTTCGATTCGAGAAAGACGTGTTTTCGAAGAACTTCGTCAGCAGTATTATGATGAAGCTGCACAATTCCATACATATGGATAATAATGGATCATAATATAACTAATATTATATACAAAATAATAATATAACTAATATTATATACAAAATAATAATATAACTAATATTATATACAAAATAATCCACCGCAAAAAAAGGAGAATGGTATACGAAAGGATATTTAAAGATCAACATTTTATATGACATTGCAATATTTTCAATCACAATTAATATGTTCCAATACAGACATGCAAGTGTGTATTCGTGGGGTTCTTATCAACTGCTGTAACGCTACCGTTTCTCTACACGTTTCATGTTTGACCGTGGAGGAGCTCAAGTAAAAATGATACTTTTTTCAAAACAAAAGTAACACAAGAAAGGTTCGATGAGTTTTCACATATGTTGTTATTAGGTGACAATTTATTCAGAAAAGAGAGATTAACATTATCTTAGTTATTTCAAATTTGCCTTTCAAACTTTAAGAAAAAACGCGCACAGAGAAAAAAGTGAAGTAACATTCGCAACGGATGTTATATTTCTTCCTGGATTGATTAATTTAAACTTATTTATTTTCTCTCTATCGATAACATTACATTTTTAGTATCTCCCTGTGTACGGCCATGTTCCACCGCAACTTTATGCCATATGTTTTTCATTCAACAAATCAGAAAATGATGTCTTATAGATTTAGATAAACACGCACTCAGTCTGATCCTTGTCCAAATGAACACTAGTTAATTAATTCCTATCTACGTAGGGCCAATAATATGTAACAGCATGATAGATGCGTATATTAATAGCATTGTAAGAATTGCCACTAAACGGAACTATACGAAAAGCGTAATACTAATTATTTACGTGGTTAATTTCGCATAATGTTTTATAGCTGCTTTTCAGGATCATGATTTATTTTAAAAAATGCAAGATTTTTATACATTATCTCCATTTACTTTCTGGTATACAGAATATTATTGATAATGCAAGTCAGCTTGAAGAATGTGTTTACTACCAGTTATTATTTTGTATGATGATATTCCTAACATTAGATAATCTATTACATATTGAGTTGGCATAGAAATTACATAATGCTAATCTGTTTAAAGTAATATTGCTTTAAAATAGCAGCTAGTATAGCGGGAATTTATTTCTATTTATCATTAATTTGCATCATTGGATTCTCAGATGAAAGAGCTGATGTGCTTACCACCTTTTATTCATGGGAGAATACTGTAATGCAACTAAAAAATGGAAAGGCATCGGGCCTTGATGAAATAACCACAAAGATGGTAACACACTTTGGAACAACTATAAGAAAGTGGTTACTGGCCCAAATAAATAACTGTGCGCCATCCCTCAAACTCCCTAAAATTTGGAAAAAGGAAAGAGTAGTAGCCATTCTAAAACCTGGAAAAGACCCCACATCACCTAAGAGCTACCGACCTATCTCCCTACTGTGCATTCTCTATAAACTATATGAGCGCATGATACTTGCCAGAATAACTGAAACAGTGGAAGAACAACTCTCAGCTGACCAAGCTAGATTTAGACCAGGTCGGTCATGTTGTAGCCAGATTTTAAACCTGACCATTGATATTGAGGATGGATTTGAGACCAAAAAAATAACAGGCACTCTGTTTGTAGACCTTACAGCAGCCTATGACACTGTCAACCACAGGGCGCTCATACTAAAAGTAGCCCAAATGATACAAAACTCGGCATTTGGTGAGATGGTTTATCCAAAACAATGGCCTCCCACAAGGTTCAGTTTTGGCTCCAACCCTATTCAATATCTACACTAAAGACCAACCACAATACCCAAATATACAAAGATATATATATATATATATATATATATATATATATATATATATATATATATATATATATGCAGATGGTCAATGCATCGCCACCCAGACAAATAGTTTTAACATCATAGAAGGTAGGGGGTAACTCTGGACAAAACATTCTCTTTTAGAAAACACATTACCAAATTGAAAGGCAAGCTGTCATCACGAAACAGCCTTCTCAGTAAGCTTGCCACCAGCAATTGGGGTGCTGACCCCAAAACACTGGGGCAAACAGCGCTCGCACTGTGCCATTCCACAGCGGAGTATTCTGCCCCAGTATGAGCAAGATCATGCCTGCCCATAAAATTGATGTAGAGCTGAACAAGGCATATCGGACCATAACTGGTGCCCTAATACCAACTCCCTTGCCAGCTCTATACTGCACAACTGGTATTCCACCACCACATATCAGGCGAGAAGTCATCACCAGAATGGAACGGTACAAACAGCTTCACGACCACAGGCACTCACTGTTTTGCCACCAATCAGTGATAAAAAGACTAAAATCTCACAGTAGCTTCATCAATATCGAAGAAATCAATCCCAGGCAAGCTGCCTCCTTTAGGATGGAACGATGGCGAGACTACAACAGCAAGAATAAAAATGAAGCCCTACCAGATCCAAAAGAAACACTCCCGAGGGTTCAAAACTTGGTAGAAAACACTTAGTGACTCTAAATAGAGCCAGGGCCAAAGAAGGCAAAACAAAAGACAATCTCCACAAGTGGGGCCTAAACACCTCACCTTTATGTCCATGTGGAGAGGTACA
Organism: Euprymna scolopes; assembly: GCF_053919585.1. Taxonomy (NCBI): domain Eukaryota; kingdom Metazoa; phylum Mollusca; class Cephalopoda; order Sepiida; family Sepiolidae; genus Euprymna; species Euprymna scolopes. The sequence continues at coordinate 32,653,640 of NC_136489.1, read as the reverse complement.
AACGATGCATCACCTTAGGGAAAACTGCCGATTGGGTCCTCATTGCTCAAACCAAGTCTTTCAGGAGGCAAACAGCACCGCCATGCGATGGGTCAATTTCTATTGCGATAAGATTGAAGAATGCAGATAAGCTTAAGAGATGTAATTGAAAAAGATTCTACCAGTATAGTTATTAAACAAGAAAAGGTAACCATAGACAGGCAAGCTCTCAAGCAATATAGGAGAATAGTCTCTGACCTTCTCGTCTGGGTGACTCAGTCGAAAAATAAAACTTTTCGTAAAGAAAGTAATACAAGGACACATTTGCTGAGATTTTTCGAATATAATTTCATTTTAAGTGCATTTATTCAAGTAAGAGAGATGTAGGTTGTTTTCTTCTTAAATTTACAATTTAACCTTGACTAAATAAGCGAAGAACACAGACAAACATCGAAATAATATTTAGCTTTCAGTAAAGGTTTCCTATATTTATATATCTTTAAATGTGATAGTGTCTGTCTGTGTGTCTGTGTGTATATTTCCCTACCAAACTACTCTGTTAATATTCATTCTACAGACTCAAGATTTGGCATAAAGATATTGAGATATCGGAAAATATTTTATAATACGTATTTGGACAAATATTTGGCCGTTTAGGTGGTCAAGGTTCAAGGATAAGACCTTTACAAATTCCACCAAACTACCTCGCTAATTTTAGGTTGACATATCCAGACTCTATCAAACTCCACCGCTAATATTGAGTCTAATCATTTGAAATGTTAGATGTAAGTTACCTAAATATGAGTCAAACATTTTTAATATATATATATATATATATATATATGCACATAAAGTTATGAACAGTACATATGTCCCGAGCAATGCCGGGCTGAGCTGCAAGTTATCTATATAGATAGGCTGGAGACTTCTACGTTATTACGCGTCATTAAAAACAGTATCGTTCCTAGAGAAACATATTTATCGTAGATTTTTTTAATTACATTTTCACACCAAACAAGGCGCATTGCCACTTTGGTGTAGGGGGCTACTATCAGGGACAGAATTACTGGGGCACTATGTTGGGATTTGGGCAGCAATATGTATGTTCACGTTGCACTTGAACTTCTGCAGGTCATTACAGTTAGGGAAGCAGGAACCTGGAATGGAATTCCAGAGTCTAGCGGTTCTGGGGAAGAAACTACTGGAGTAGAAAGATCTTTTACATCTAGGGATCTCTACTGTGTGTGGGTGGGATTTAGCTGCCTGTCGGGTTTGTTGAGGGGGTGTACGTCGTGGGGGCACAAGTGTCTGCAGTTCTTCAGAGCATTCACCATTAAAATACTTGTAGAACAGGCAGAGGGATGCAACGTTTCATCGATGGGACAGAGGCTGTAGATTAGATGCCAGTTCAGGGTCTATTAGCAAATTATAAGTCAAGAGTGGGAAATACTGTAATTCTCAAAATATTTATGATATAATGTTTTTACTAGAGGTTACCATTTATCCACCTTAAGAGTCAATCAAGGATGAGGATTAATGAATGTCATTTTGTTGGTGGGACAAAACCATGATATTCGGATATAGTTAAGTTGGGGTAGTGTTTGTTTATGTAAAAGTGCGACCAAGCAGGTCCTTTAGACCTCTTCAAAATTGACCTTTTTCTTCAAACATATCGAAACTTATATTATTCCCATTCTCCAAGGTCTAAATTAGCTAAATATACCAGTTATTGTGACCTTGGACCTTGGCTATGCCTGCCTCAAGAGCCATGTAATTTTATTGCTGACGTTTTTCAAAAACGCTGCAAAATATGGGATATTATGTCCTTATTTTCACTGTAGCTTTCCAGCATATATATAGCATTGAAAGTGGTACCAAATGAAAGCTAATAAGATTTCCTTGCATATGGTAGTAAGCACACTAAAACACATGAACACCTGTGTAAATTTAAACTAATTTTAATGCACAAACAGCTGGGACACTACAAAAAATCAGTTTGGTAGTATGATAGCACTGCACTGACACATATATTGCATAAGAAACTGTCAGATAGGATGTTACTAATACATGTATTATCACTTGTTTAATGTGGTTTTTTTTAAACTGTCAATTTTTTTCCTGTGGTACTCCACAACTTGTAGTAAGCAACTTCTTTGCTCTGAGTCACGTGTGATCTGAGTTGCAAAATCACTCATTAGTTTCACACCTCTCTCAGCCACATCATTGGTCACTTTCTCTGACCTCACAAACTTCTGTGCATTCCTGTAGCTGTCGTTGTCTTCCCAGGTGTCAGCAGGAGTAGTGAGCCAGTCACATTTCACTCGAAGAGCATCAAACAGAAAGTGTGATTCTGGCCCTACCAAGTCTGTGAGAACTGTAGCTGCATTGAAGACAGGAAACACTGGCTTGCCTTTCCTGTAACTCTCAGGTTTCTCTGTTTCTGACAGCTTGACTGCGAGCTTCTCTTTTGCAGACTTGGGCATGCTGGCATGTGAACTGAACAAGGTGAATGGCACTAGTTCCTGGGTCAGATACCAGCGGTGGTTGTTAATTTTCTTGAGAACAGAGATTGCCAGTTCATAGTCATACTGCTTGTATTGCAGCATGGTCTTCATAAGCTGGAGGTCATGGATAGATGTATCAGATGTGGTGGTCACCCAGTAGCTGGTGTAGAATAAGGCCAGGAACATGTTCATCCTCTCCAGCTTGAAGATAGTGTCCGTGTTGTATTTTAGTTCCTTGGAAAACATGAGCATCTTCATACAGTAAATGTTCTTGGCCATCCAGCGGGCTTGGTGAATGGCACCTGGATTGGCCCCGTGGATACCTCGAGGAGGTTCCTCACCAAGCACGATCAGGCACAGCTCTGCCACCTCTCTGCAATCTGCCCTCGGACTTGCTTCCTCAAGAAAATTGCTTAAGACTGCAATTGTGCTTGTCTTTTTCTGTTTCAAGACTTGTTCAACTAGGCACAGAACTCTTGGGCAGTCCTTAACCAACTTGTCCCACTTCTCTTTCACATTGCTGAACATTGGGTTGTCAGGACTCTTGACCTTGCTAAACACAGCCTCCCATACACTTCCAATTATTACCTCTGATATGTGATGGCGACAAGCGAAGTAGAATACCTTTTTGCCTAGTTTTTCTTTAATAAGCTTCGCTGCTCCCTTGTTGATGCCACAGTTGTTTGCTGTGGTATCAAATACCAAGCCTACAATGTTGTCCGTGAGACGCCATGATTCTATTAGTTCCAATGTAGCATTACACTGTTGGATTTCTGTGGAACTTTCTATGAAGGGCACACCAAGCTGCTTCCCTTTTTCATACAGTGGAGTACCAGAGACGAGCACTGCAAGACTTTTCACTGGGTATCTTTCACCAAGAACATCCCGTAGAAGTTTTCCATCCCAGTGTAGTATGCAGTAATCTGGCGGACTTTCCTTGAAGTTATTCATGTAACTTTGGCACAAGTTATGACGAGTGTTTATCCTATTTTGTCTTGTAGTAGAGGCTGATATAACACAGTCATCAAGATCTGCGCCTCCTGCCTTCAACACTGCAAACACCATGGCTGTAGTCTGGTTGTTAGAGAGTGACAACCGATCTGCAGTGCTACAAATCTCTTCACTGGTCATAATTGAGTGTGGAAAGTGTAAGGTTATCGTACTTGGTTTTGATGAACAGCTTGGTGTTGTCTCCGTGTATTCTGAACCCTCACTAGTACCAGAGCCTTTACTGTTCTCTGGGTCTTCATCACTTGAGATTTTCCCAACTTCTGCTGCTGCAGCAGTCACTGATGATAACATTCTCTCTTCTTTTTCTCGGAAGCTTTTCTCTCTAGACTTCTTCTCAAACACCTTCTCATGACCTGACATGTGTGCCAGGCGAGTGGTCTGTTGGTCCAAGTAGAAATTGACGTCCTCCTCCTTGGTCTCCTTTGTGAGCAACCTGTTGCTTCTTATCTCCTCCACAACATCCTTTGCTCCAATATCAAATAACTTGTCTAAGTCCTTCAGAAAGTTAGCTCGTTTCTCTTCCTTGTACTTTTCATGGAGAATCATGAAACGGTTGACTGCATTTGGTCTAGTTAGCGTCTTAATCCTTGCCATATTCCAGAATGGCAAAACGACATCCACTGTATCATGGGCTAAAGACCTATTGTCACTGTTGGAATTATCATTCCTCAAATGCAGGAAATACTGGAACACCTGGCGATTAGTAGGAAGTGTAGAGCCCCTGATGCTGGAGCTGGATGCCCAATGAGATACACATCACTGAATGACCTTGTGGCAGGAGTTGCCAGCTTTCTTCTCTTTTCAGTTGGTTCATCCCGTTCACTTTTATCGCTGACCATTTTCCCACGGCGTAGTTGTCTTCCAGATGCCATGTTGTCAGCAGTTCACAAATCTTAACAAATCAGCTTTAACTTACACTCTGAAATGAAGAGATAAAACATACTTAGTGATAATAAATTATATACATGCATTAAGAGTAACATTTTGAGATAAAGTCATGTATTATATGATCGCATCCTTTCCAAGCATAAAAATATCTGTTTGTGCATTAAAATTAGTTTAAATTTACACAGGTGATCATGTGTTTACCACTATATGCAAGACAATTTTATTAGCTTTCATTTGGTACCACTTTCAATGCTATAGCATCAACCCTTGGAAAGCTACAGTTACAGCGGAGAATGTTGCCAGGAAACCAGTCCAAGTTTTTTTTTCCTATTAGAGTACCTGCCATATAAATAATAATACAACAGATATAGTTAATCGTTAGGTTTTTCTATTAGAAAACATGCAATTATATATATATATATATATATATATATATATATTTGTATATATAATATATATATAATATATATACATATATAATATATATAATATATATAATATATATGCATATATATAATGTATATATAAAATATATATATATATATATATATATGTATAAAATATATATATAATAAATACATATATAATATATAATATATATACATATATATAATGTATATAATATATATATATGTATAAAATATATACATATATAATATATAATATATATAATATATATAATATATATATACATATATAAATATATATATGTATAAAAGTATATATATAAAATATATATCCATATATAAAATATATATATTATACATATATAATATATATGATATATATATAGAATATATATATAGAATATATATTTATAATATATATATATAATATATATAAAGTATATATAAAATATATATATATAATGTATATATGATATATATAATATATATATATATGTATATAAAAGAGTAAATATATACCTTCGTGGATGGGTTCAAAACTCATGACAGGAAGGCCTAGACTAGTATTAACGTAAACATAAAACACTATTGTCTGCAGTTTTAATAAATAATTATTATTAAACTATAATTATCAGAACCTTAAAAGAGTACTTAAAGATATACACTGTCTGCGGGTTACAACTAAGGTAATCAACTACTGTATATGCAATGTTGCCGACATTCGCTCCAGCAAGAAATCTAGATTACCTAATGTACTCGCCCGAATTCGAAGTAAAGTAGTTATTACTTCCCTTTCATTCCCGTGCCAATTGTTTAGTGGCCTTGATGTAGAAGCAGGGCAAATGGAGCAAAAGGTGCCTTCGTGGTTGGGCTCAGAAAGAACTGTCACAATACACTGGTAGTTGCGTAAGCATTTAACACTGCTGTATGTAGGTAAAATAAATAATTATTATTTATTATAGTTAAAATGTATAAATATATTATATGTGTTATTACATATATTACATAATTTTACATTTATAGCTACCATATCATACCATATAATACAATATGATAATTATTTTTTTAAGAATATGAGATATACGCACAAGTTTGTTTGTTTTTTTTTTGCGCAAGAGTATGCTTTCGTGCAAAAAAATAGCAAAAATGAAAAAAAAAAAATGAATTGTATTACTAGAGACAGTTAATTATACTCATTTTTGCATATTATTTCTGTTTCGTCCGATAGTTAATACCGAATGGTAAACGTTGTATTTGACTAATATTTTTCTTGTATATAAAAAACAGTTTTTTATTTGTAATTTTCGGGAATGTCTAACAGCAGACATATAAATGTTTATTCTTATGGAACTTCAGACGCCAAGAAATTACGATGTCCTTCTTTATTATCTCTATTAACGAATAGCATCATTTTAGTTTTTATCAATAATAAGATTCTAACTTTTATGGAAGCAATATTTCTATAATAAGCTTTTTGGTTATTCGTCTACTTACTATTTGTGATTCTGATAAAATTCGTTAGAAATACATGTCCACAAAATGCAATACACAGCTGCACCATATATATATATATATATATATATATATATATATATATATATATATATATATATATAGTTGAAATGGTAATTAATAAAAACTGAAGAAAGTGCATTTATATTTTATTACCGTATCTTTCTGTTCAGTTACATTATTGTTTCAGCTACCCGGCCGTTTTTTTTTGGCCGTGTGTAGCTTCCTCAGACTTTTACAGAAATGTTCGTTGTTATGGGGTGAAAGAGTGAAAGAGTGAACCGGGGAGGGGAGCGAGAAGAACGGGGGAAAATAATGGAAGGGAACAAGGGCGAAAGGTGGGAGGGGAGCTTGGTATATCGGCAATGTTTTAGTTTTGGAGTTTAAGGAACTTGTGGGGGGTCTTGGAAGTAAATTTCTGGTGTGGCTGAGGGCATAGGGATACATGGAGGGGGAAGGGGAATATGTGGGGGTAGGGGAGGGGGTACTTTAAAAGTTTAGTCTTAATGTTAAAGTTTTGGCGTCTCGTTGGTGAGATGATTTCTTGATAAGTATGTCTTGACCTGTTGGGTGTTCGCTTAGGTTTCAGGAGAGGCCATGGTTCGGTTCATTTATTTAGTTTTTATTTGTTGTTAATTGTTTGGAGAGGGTTAGCTAGCGGTCACGCGCGCGAGCACACACATGCGCACGTACACACATATATACTTAAAGAAACGTTCACATGCGCACATACATCTCCGCTCTGGCGTGCAAATATATGCACATATACGCGCATGCATGCATAGACACCCGCGTCGCGCCCGCTTACCTCAAATTTTCCTTACGGTGCTAAAATTGGGTACTTGTGCGCAAATATGGATGCGCTCATACACAGATACATACACACATCGACGCCCCCACACCCAAGATATATATATATATATATATATATATATATATATATATATATATATATATATATATATGTATATATATATATATTTTAATGAAATTCCCAAAATTATTTATTTTCTCATTTCTCATTTCTCATGTGCTGTTTCAAAATTAAATACGGACACACACATGCATACATATATATATATATATACATATATATATATATATATATATATATATATATATATATATATATATATATATATAGCGACTAGCTATGTCGGCCTCTATATATTTATCAATAAAAACTCAAATGACCTACTAACGGTTTTTTTAACACAGCATCCGGTTTACGATTCCGGTTGCGCATGCGTACATAAAGATAAAACCATAACGTAAGACGGAAATGAAGGACGTAAGAAATAACGGAAAGTATTAACAATTGTTTATTAGGATAATTTGAACGAAAAGAAGGGGACGCTGAAAACGGACACAGTAAAACAATTCGTGTTATTGTCGCGTTGATTATTCATTTGCAACGCAAATAAAAAAAACATATTTGCAGATAAAAAATCAACGGGAAATAAAACGAATTGTTATGATGTGTACGTTTTTTTCATCTCCTTAGTTTTTCGCGTTTAAATTATACAAATAATGCATTGTAAATAAGTTCTGCTTTTTTATTACATTCGTTCATTTCCGCATTCCGTTTAAGTTATTGTCATGTAATTTTATTACAAATAAATCTACTTAAACCCATTGACAACCATAAAAGATTTTCCAATGGCGATTCAGCCACCGTGGTTTTTTTTTGGCTTTTTAATTTATTATCCATTTTTAATACACCTTTCTTACAACCATTCATACATTTTATTCTACAAACATAGAGAAATACCGCTGAAAATACGTATTTTTTTAATTTGCGTTACAACGAGACAATAAAACGTCCCAATTGTGTTTTTTTTTGGCTTTTAACTTTAAAGATATGTCAATATTTGAATTTAATTTCAAATATTATGATATCTGTTCAGTGCACATTTACCTATAAGTATGGCAAACTACTAATAATTCAATAGCTGTAAGTTTTTTTTTATAAATAAACAATGATAAACAGAACGAATAATAGAAAGATGTATATATATAACCACTAACCTAGTTCTAAAACAGATCCTTTGTTCGATAAAATGCATGCCCATTGGCTGATAGGAGGGGGCGCGGTGGATACTAAAAAGCTGATTGGCTTACTAGAAATCCTCAACATATATAAAAACAAGAAGTAACCACAAAATTCGCGCATAAGCCTGACGAATCCTACAGTGGATGAAACGCTGAATATTCAGTGTAGCTTAATCGTCATATATATTTTATAAATTACTATATATATATATATATATATATATATATATATATATATATACATATATATATATGTATATGTATATATAGAGAGAGAGAAAGAGAGAGAAAGAGAGAGATTACCATGAACACATATATATATATATATATATACAAATATATATATATATATATATATATATATATATATATATAAATGTGTGTGTATATAACATGGGTATAGTTTGTTTAATTTAACATTATCCAAGAACTTCACAAGTTTCACTTAATTATATTTTTAAAGCGTATATATATATATATATATATATATATATATATATATATATATATATGGCCGGGCGAAATATAGAAAATTAAATAGAAAATACAAAAATAGCATCGTCAGCATAACGTTGAAATATGTATGTATATATATATATATATATATATATATATATATATATATATATATATATATGCTTTAAATTAATAGCAGTTCAGTGAAATCTCTGAAAAACGTGTTTATTGTTTACGTATAAAACTTTTTATTTAAATCACATTTCAGAGATATCACACATATTGTGCTTCCTTTGATAAAATTAAATTAAACAATATATACCCATCTTATCTAAACTTACAGCATCCGCGTTAATAAATGAGTTAACTAGTTATAAAATGTTGCTGTACAGCGAAATAAAAACGCACATGCATCTCTCTCGCTCTCTCTCTCCCCCCCTCTCTCTCTCTCTCTCTCTCTCTCTCTCTGTATATATATATATATATATATAAAGCTGAACATCTGTGTGTGTGTTTTTGTGTATGTGTGTATGTGTGTATATCATGAATAGGCTCCTATATAGTTGAGGATTAAAAAAAACTGATTACATATAATGATAGAAGATGTATCGAGAAAAGTCAATGGCTATGTTTGATCTGGCAGAACGGTGGTTCATAAAAATTGTGGGGTCTCTGTTCGCGCATTCCCCCAAAGTATGGAAATAAATACTGAAAAAAACCTTTACAAGGGTTTTTGATATAGATGTACATAAAAATACTTTGATAAGTATGTTTTAACTTAAATAGGGATGGTATAATACAATTTTGTGGTCTGCGTTCGCGCCTGTACTCCATAGAAGTATGGCACAAACTTTAACAAAGACATTCCATATCTGCGTAAGTATCCTTATATAATTATGCTTCAGTTTGAAGAAATATGGTATGATAAAATTATTGGGTGTTCGTTCGCGCCTGATCTCCATAGAATGTAAATATATCACAAAGTTTAATAAGGTTTTTTAAAAGGGGTGAGGGTCAACAATAACACCTTAACTTTAATCTTACTTTATGTTAGCTTTTAATTATTTTTTTGAGTTGAATCATATTGTGGCGAATAAATTCACCTCATAAACGCACGTTCTTTTTAAAGTGAAAGTTTTAAAAAAGTCGGAATATTAGACAATTCTCGAAACAAATTTCGCATCACCCTTTTTTTCCTTCTCCACTTGCACGTGGCACTCTTTCGAAAATAGATTAATATATTAATAATAAAAAATAAAAACGCTACTTGCTATCGTGTCAAAAGAAGGAAAAAATTCTGCTCATGTGATTACGTGTTTTTGTAAAAACATTTACAGAACCTTTTTATTTTTATTTATATATCTATTTAACCTTTTTGTTAGTGTAATAGAAGGAATTCAGTTGATTACAACACGTTATGTGTGTTCTTTACATTACAATAGTACAACTCTGACACAGTATTGCACAGTGTAGTATTGCTCTGACGGCGCAATACTACACTGTGCAATACTGTAAAACTGAAACGAAGCTGTTCTGCTTGAAAAGGGTTCCATTTTCTTCTTATTCACATTTATATCGATTCTTTTCTTAAAGTAATTACGTGTAATTATTTTTATATATCCCATTTTGCTATTTCGGATTATTTTATTAAAGTAAGTAAAGCTTCACTATTTCTCAAAACTGTTTTGCTTTGTTTTTCGATATTTCGTCGATATTATTTAGTAAGAGTGTTTAGCAGAAAAGCCAACAAACGACTACCCGAAAAAAAATATACAAGAAATAAATGTTGCCATAGTAAATAAAAGTTCACTTTATGTTATTTTTTAAAATATTGTTTAATGCTCTTTACTTGAAATAATTTAAGCGAACCAAAATTAAAAAGAAATTTGAAGCGATAACAACTTTAATGAATGTTTATATAAACTACACATGCCATAATCGAATATTCCTCAAGCACAAAATAACGGAAAACATTAAAATATGTTAACAAATATTCCTTACGTTGACAGAACTCTCTCAAATTGTTAACTCAGATGCCCCTCCTTCGAATTTAAAACGGGGCTCTCTATTTCAAAGTCGCTGCCATTTTAATTTTTTTAAAACCGGTTCGTGAATTAATTATTTTTTTTATTTACAAACTACTTAAAACTACAAACCAATGAACTTTTTTTACCATAAAAGTAAATTTTATTGACTATGATAACATTTATTTATTGTATATATTTATTATTACATATATATATATATATATATATATATATATATATATATATATATATATATATATATATATATAGCATTTTCTCTTTGTAAAGAAACATCATTTTGTTGGTCACTCTTGGCTACGAATGAAAACAAAGTTAATATAAAAATATATTTTCGTGAAAATTGCTTTACTTTTATCATATTTTGCTTAGGGCAAAATTTTTACGTATCAAAACCTGTCTCTTTACAACCCCCTCCTTTTCATAACCTATCATATATTTATAAATCACAGTTCATTTTCTGTAGGCTGTTTTTGAACCCAGTCAACGTCGGATACTTCTGCTAGTATATATATATATATATATATATATATATATATATATGTATATATATTTAAAAATGGAAAAGAAAATAAGGTGTTTACCTGACGAAAGCAATTGTTTACTGCAACCATATATATATATATATATATATATATATATATATATATATATATATATATATAATATATACATATAATATATATATATAATATATATATATATATTTTTGATTTTAATACATATTAGTTTTTTGTTTTCTTTTTTACATATAAATAAATTTAATTAAATTACAGGCGTCTAAAAGTTAAGGAACGAGGGAAATTCATTATGAAAAAATAAAGAATCCTCTCAGTATTTAGAGAAAAGTCCCTTGTTTTTAATCACACTATGGCATCTTTTGCTGCAAGACAGAACCAATCGTTCACATGTTATAGGTGAAATATTATTCTAGGATGTTTTTATACATTCCCATAAATCATCAACATTTTTTGGGGGGGGGTTTCCTGTGATCTTATCACCAATAATTTTCCAAACATTTTCAATTGGATTGAGGTCTGGGCTCTGAGCTGGTCAATCCATAACGCAAATATTGGTCTATTTAGCTCTTCTAAAACTATTTTTGCTTTATGATACGATGCGTTGTCTTGCATAAAGATATCAGAATTAGAAAGATTAGGTACCACATGTTCTCTAATCAATATATATATATATATATATATATGTGTGTGTGTATATATACATATATACATACATATATATATATATATATATATATATATATATATATATATATATATATATATATATATAAATGTAAATGTTGGTTCGTTCGGAATTAATTGTCTAAAAAACCACTGGACGGATGGCTTCCACGTTTTGGTATAATATGTTTACTATATCCATGTGTGTTTTTATATATTTCTTTTTAATTATAACATTATACTTAATTTTTCTATGATGAATAGGTGAATTTCTTTGTACCGAGAGGCCATTTAGGAACAATTATTTATTACCGCTTCCTCTCACGTGACAAGTGTTACAATTTAGCGGTTTTCCTGCTATATCTGGAGATTTCGTTTACAATCTAGCGGGAACTTCTAGAAAGTCTGGAGGTATTTGGCACCCACACACCCGCATTAGATTATTAAAAAAATAAAGAAAAGCGCTTGAAAATATTCAATGTAAGTAAAAAAAGTAGCATTTATTGCCTTTGGTAACAATTATTTATTGATTATTTGTTTTGTTTTTCACCTTTTTTTGCCTAACCATTCTTAAATCTCACTATAAAATCGATTTTTCCAAGTACATTTTAGGTGGGGTGGGGGGGATTCCAACCTCCGAAGTTTGGGTTTGTATTACTGTATACATATATTCGAAAAAGTTGTCAAAAAAACAAATATATAACAAATAAATGTTATCAAAGGCAAGATAAGTTACTTTTGTACCTAACTGGATATATTTTCTTGTTTTTATTCAATGTAACATGTTTATTCAGCTCGAAAACCATACAGTGTTTACCGGATAAAATACTGTTAAAAACTCGATCAATACATGTTACTGTGACATAGGTTGACATATATTCGGAGGGTTTTTATTAGTATTTTGTATAGTTTTTTTTTATTTATAACACCTTTTTCCAAACTTACGGTGTTAAAGAAGGTGTGAGACGCCATCTTGAATTTTCGAATACATCGGTAATATATTTGGTTTTGACAACTTTTTCGAATCTATGTATACAGTAATACAAACCCACAGAATTTTTTTACAATATCGGTAAATTTTCAATGGGTTTAATTACATGATTATTGATAATGTAACCATGTGATTGAACTTTAATTTAAATTAACCACACGTGGTCGCAAAATGAATGCCGACGCTCAAAGTGTATACACATTTTGACTCCTCCCTTTACTTAAAAATTCACCAAACTCAGGAAATTAACGAATTTTAATAAAAATTGTAGTATTTTTCAAATAATGATCGCAGTGAAAATGTTTTATTTTGTTTAAACAAAAAATACCTTTACAAAAGTTAAGGTTTTCAGTAGTAAATAAAAAACGCAAGAATTTATTTTTGCTTCTTTTAAAGCATCGTAATTTGTAACAATAAAAATAATTTTTACAGTAACTTTTTACAGTAACATTACGAAAAAAGCCCCTAAAGTCCGTAATTCTCGCATACTATTCAGGAAATTAAAGATGCAATTAGATTCCTATTTCAGTCACCTAAATTATTTAGGGTGAAATGAGTTTAGAAATTTATAGCCAAACCTAAATATTTTTTTTGGTAAATATCCAGATACGCTACTACAGAACACCGACCACTCTAATTTGTTTTAGTGGGGGGTGATGTTGGGGCGCGCGCGCTAACATTACATACGCCCCCCCGCTCGCGCCCCCAATGTACAAAGTAAAATCTTCGGAAGATGTTAAATGGTGTTCTAATTGGTAAATGTCGGTGCGTTACTTACGGAAAATTTGAAAATTCGATGTTCCAGGTAAAGAAAAAAATAAACCAGATAAATAACCCCCCTACTCCAACTTGGTGTGCTTTCCTTTTCTTATTTTATTTATTTTTCAGCTAATTGTAAATTTTCCACCCAAAAAGCGCTATAATGTATTTTTGAAAATTAGAAAATTCTATGTCCTGGAAAAAAAAATCCCCTCCCCCCAACGTAGTTTGCTTGGTGAAGCCGTCGTTTATGCTACAGCGTGCATGCGCGTAGCATAAACGGAAGCTGCAAAATGGTGGAAAGAAGTTCGTGGGTTCAGGGGTAAATACCATGCAAACGGTAAATTTGCCCCAAGTTTGACTATCAGATTCGTTGTCAGCGACCCATATTACCTATAAAAAAAAACAAATTAGAGTGGTCGGTGTTCTGTAGTAGCGTATCTGGATATTTACCTTTTTTTTCTTGCTAAAAAAAATAGCATTATTACAGTAAGTTAGGTAAACTGACTTTTTCCTTTAAAAATGGAATTATTTCCCTTTCGTTATTAACTTTTTTTTTTTAAATTTTTAATAAATATTTTGTGTTTTATATACATAAAGTACAATTGTTGAATGTTCCTGTTTTGATTATATTCGTTTGGGAGCACTATTAAAAAATTAAGAAAGATTAAAACGAAGCGAAATTTAAGTTTCCGTTCCATTTTTACTACAACCGTAAAACAGTGCATACTCAGCAAGTTTTATCGTAATTTATAAGCATATTGAAACACTAAATCAACATTTAATTTATTTTTTTGCATAATTAATGATGGAAGTATTTTTCTGTTTATTTTCTTAACATTTGTTAAAAAAAATAAATAATTTGTACATTCTCTTGAGAAAAAGAATCAAACTTTTCTCTACTTTCACATGTGTTCCATTTTAACAAACTGAGCCACAGCAACGCGTGGCCGGGTACAGCTAGTATATATATATATATATATATATATATATATATATATATATATATATATATATATATAACGATGGCAAAGAAAATAAGGTGTTTACCTGGTAAAAGCAATTGTTTCCTGCAATCATATATAAATATAAGTGTTTATATATTGATATATTAATCCCAATTAAATAATAAAGCTCAATAGAACACATTAGAGGCTATAGCTAATGGAATAAAAAAGAAATTAACACTTTAACTTTAAATTTATAATTAAATTTATAATTCCATAGAATTCTTCCGAAGACAAATGGTTTTCGGGACTATTCTGTCTAATAATACATTCAATTGTAAATTTTAAGTTGCAGTTTTATTTATTATTATTGTACATTTGTTGACATATGGAACGGTCCATCAAAAACTTGTTTACGTTAGACTTGAGACAACCATATTGTAGTCACCTGCAAAGCAGGAAAACGGAAGATAATTCAACAGGTGCGCAGTACTAAGTCTCTTATATAGATATAGAATTACATTAGCAGTTTGATATCTACTGGATCGATAGAAGGATCCCACCATTTTTCCAGCTGCCTTGGCAACGGATTTAATGTGTGTGTGTTCCATTTAATATCAGGGGTCGAGGTCAAGCCCAAAAACTTTTTAAAACAAGACGAGTTACATTCATTTCAAGTGATGCCAGATGGGGATCATAGGGTTGATGATGTAAAAGATAAAAGCTTAGTTTTAGATGCATTAAAAGTAACAGGCCACTTCTCTCCCCATTGTACAACTTGCTCAAGATCAGAGGAGAGAGAATCTTAGAGAACTTGGTCGTTTTCGGTCCGAGATTTGCTACGATAGATAGTAGTATCATCAGCATAAATGTCTACGAATGATGTAAGGATGTGATTTGGAAGATCAGTAATGTAGATCAGGGAGAAGGTTGGGCCCAGGATGGACCTCTGAGGGACTCCAATATTAATACTGAGAGGTTCTGATTTCTTCCCATCAACCACTACTCTTATGAACCTAGCAGAGAAAAATGATTTTTAATGGAGAAGACATTTCCTGCTATACCATAGCTGGAGATTACTTATATATATATATATATATATATATATATATATATATATGAAAAGTCATGATATTTGTAGTAGGTGTTTATTTTTTATATTTATGACATAACATGAAATTCCAAATATAATCAGTCCCGGATAAGCACAGAAAGAAACTTATACTTTTTAAGTAAATAGATGAATTGAACTAATCAAATATGTTTTTTTTTCTGTATTCAGATAGGATGATTGTTTTTGTAAGAATTACGCTTGTGTTATGCGCTTATATGTTAATATTTTACATAATGGCGTAGGATTTCTGGTAAAATTCTACAGATATATATATATATATATATATATATATATATTCTATATATATATATATGTGTGTGTGTGTACATATATATATATATGTATATATATATATATATATATATATATATATATATATATATATATGTACCAGCTGTACCATGTCATGCGTTGCTGTGGCTGAAATCGGCGCAATGGTAAAAGTTCCAAAATGAGAAAATGCATGTTTCTGATAGGTTTAACTCACATTTCGTATGGGTACACAGATTTGGTTTTTCCATTTTCTTTAATGATGAAGAGATTTTCTGGTTTGGTGACTCTTGCACACATAACATAAATTGTCCATGTAAAAATACAGTCAGTGTGTACATGTAAGCCAAAAAATTATAAAGATTGTTCTCTTGATTTTTATTTAAAACGACCATAAAATTAAAAAATGCAGTTTCCTAAAGTGTAATGGTGTATCCGGTGGAATGAAGATATCTTCACCTGTGAAATATCCTGTTCAGATTTTTGTTTCTATGATATTGTTAATTGTTTTGTTTTTGTTTTTTTGTTTTTTTGTTTTTTTGCTACAAGGCATGTGCCATTGAAAAGCTTGGATCGATTTATATTTCACAACATGGTAATTAGTTCGCCAATTTTCATTTGCATTACATGCGGTGGCCTCCCTTACAAATCTAGCTGTTGTATAATTAACCACATTATCGGCTTCCACAACAGTGTCAATGGATGTGTATGTGACTATTTCACTTGGAATTTTACGTTGAATAATAGCATTAAGTTCATGGACGTTTTTGTATTGAGCTGCAAGATTAGCTCGTTTACTCAAACAAATGGAAGTCATATAATTAATTCGAATATCTGGACAAACCTTTTTTAACCAACTCTTCTTTAGATGTAATAAAATTACAGAAGTTAAGAGTCAAAGAATGTCGCCCTTAACTCCAATTATCCAGCATTTTTCCGTGCCCAATTTCCCACAAGTGATACAAACATTTCTGTACGGATCAAGCAGTTTCCAACCGGACTTGCATATTTTACGTTAAGTTTAATGTCTTCACATGGTGCCAAAAAGTAGAGTATTTGAGGGAAGCATTTATTACATCTGCCGGTATTGATTGAGGAATTTGCAGATAGCATTTTTCTGAAATCTCCTGCAAGCAATAATACTACATTCCCAAATTGTCTGCTATTGCCATGCAAATCTTGCAAAGATCGACCAAGAGCCTCAAGTGATTATGTGCGTACCATTGTGAATTCATCCCAAACAATAAGTTTGCATTTCTGCAATATTTTCCCCCATACTGGATGTTTTGGAGATTATGAACATGAGAGTTTTGTAAAATTGAATGGTTAATTGTAGTTTCAAAGTAGAAATATAGTTCTTCTACTTAGTAGCAAGGTCGCAGGTATTCCACATGCAGAAAGAGTTATGTCATTTTGTCACAGAATGACTGCCAAAATCAATTTAATTTAAACGGTTTTACCAGTTACTCCTGGTGCTGTTCCAGGTAGCAGTAATTTCCTTATAACTTTTATTCTCACAATAAGTAAATTAGGTGACTAAAATAGGATTTATCCATGTTTGACAATGTCTTATTCACTGTAATTAATTTAGGAGACTACTATAGGATGAGGTATTAGAGATGGAGAGAGAGACAGGAAGATAGGTAGAACAGACAAAGTGAGAGGGAAATACAGAAAGAGGAGATAGAAAGAGATAGAGGGAGAGTTAGAACCAGAGAGGGAGAGAGACAGAGGAAAACAGAGAAGGGGAGAGCGATAGAGGAAATTAGAGGGAGAAACAAAGAAGTGCAAAGAGAGATGGAGCTGGTGATATAGAGAGATAGATTGAGAGAGAGGGAGAGAGATTGATGGAGAGAGTTATTAAGAGAGGAGTAGAGGAGAAGAGAAACAGAAACGTTTTTTTCTCCTCGATCAGTAGAGGAGAAATTCTTCGAGACTAAGGCAATTTTTATTGTGTTACTATCCAGAGTACTGTTTTTTTTTTTTTTGCGGGAGCTAGATTTTCCACAAATTAGAAATCGACTGGGTTATCTGTACTTTCATCTAACAATTTAATAACAAAAATATATTTTAAAACCTGAATTTAACGTGTAAATAGTAACTTAAAAAAATAGCACGGTAACGTAAGTGCATAAGCGCTACTTTATTTCAAATATGTATTTTCCAAAGACTGAATGAATTAAACTTTAAGTATTACGCAATTATTTTCTAAGCGTTCGGCTTTCACCTGCGCATGACGTCAACAGCCGGATAAAGTCGAGCGTGTCAGATGAAATAATAACAACGCTATATGAAAGAAAAAGTAAAGTAAAATTTTACATAATAAACACAAAAAAGTAAAAAAAAACTACCGGTCATTGGTATTACTTATTAACTGTTTGTAGATGATAACATTGTTTTGTCACAAAAATAAATTTTTATCATTTTTTGCAATAAATAATAGCAGCTTCGTTAATTTTTACGACTTGCCCCAGCGTATTATAAACACCTCAACTTCCCCATGTTAAAAACGGCTTTAGGAATATACCCCACATCCTCATGTTAAGAACGGCGTTCGAGTTTTTGGAGGTATATATATATATATATATATATATATATATATATATATATATATATATATATATATATATATATATATATATATTGCCGACTCCCGGCGAATAGGCTTTTTTTTCACACCGATCGAATTGTTTCTTTCTTTCTTCTGTTTATGTGATTTTCCGGAGAAATCCGTGTCGCAAGTTGAGTTACGACTGGTTCATTAAATGCAAAAGTGCAAATAATGCTTTTATTTATGCTTTATTTCTTAAATCTAACAATTTCTGTGTTACTCTTTTAAAGATTGTTAAATAAAAAAGTTTATTTTATACGCACGTGTAGTCAGAATCGTTTTTTTTCGTCATTTCAAAATGGTCGACCTAAAAAAAACGATGTCGAATAATAGTTTTTTTTTTAATTTGGGAATATTTTTTACGTTTTAACATTTAAAAACACAGTTAGATGATAAAGAGTCACTCTTATAAAATTTCACCCGAAAACGGGCGTGTAAATGTCGAGGCGTTTGGTTTATATATATATATATATATATATATATATATATATATATATATATATATATATATATATATATATATATATATATATAGTTTTTGTTATTGATTTTTTTACAAACGATATTAAGCTTCGTATCTCCACCTTGGAGATCGGTTGATTTTTGTGTTTTTGTTAGAAAGTCGCCCAATTTTTAATTGGACGTAATTGTATTTTTTTATTTATTATATTTTAAAAACAGTAATCCGCGTACACGGGTATTTCGGAGCCCTACCCCTCTTCAGCGTAGCTTGATTGTTCTTAGGACTCGAACTTCGGACCTTATGTATTTCAGTCCAGCGTCTTAATCCATTACGTTATGATGCTATAGACAGTTTTCTGTTTAGTTTTTATCGTTTATATATTTACCTAGTTTTTTGGTATTGATTTTTATAAACGATATAAGGCCTAGCTTCTCTACCTTTTAAGGGTTTTTAAAAAATAATTAATATATAAATAAAATTAAGCCCAATTCAAAATTGGGCGACTTTCTAAAAAACACAAAAAAAAACAAAATTAACAAGTGACAAAAAAGGATCATTTTTTTTAAATCCTGTCAATGTAAGTGCAGAGTAAAAGAGTTAATTATAAAATCATAAGACATAGAGTGGGCAAATTTACTACCTACAATAGGTGGAAGGGGGTATAAAAACAAGAAATATGAAAAGAATAATTCAGCACAAAAGACTGTATAATAAGATAGGGAAATTAAATTAAACAAACTTTATGAGTTTATGAATATTATTAGCATAATCTAATGCAGTACAAACACATACATAGGCATATCAATATGTATATATATATATATATATATATATATATATATATATATATATATTCATAAATTTATATATACAAAGTTAGAAAAAGAAGAACTTTACAGCATGGCAAGGAAGAAGAAAAAGAAAATAAAGAAACAAAAAACCACACTGAAGATGGAGTATACCTCTGAAATATACTTCTGATAAATTTCAAACAAGAAAATATTTGTTTTTCCCTATATTTCGTTGTGATTTGGCTTTTAAACGTACTTGATGCGAATTTTATTTTATTTTAATTAAAACCACGTTTCCATATGAACTCTCATTCTTGACGTTATTCTCCTGTAGCCTAGGCAAAGTTAAAAAATTTCAAAAAATTTTAAGATGGGATTCGTCACCCCCCCCCCTTTCGCGACAACCATTGAAACGGGCAAAACACTGCTCATTCATCCTACATGAAGTAAACTAGCGATAAAAAACCTAAAATGCCATGAATTATTTTCTCTGTTACGGTAGATGAAGTTAGGACTTTATTAAAAAAAAATAAATTAATTAATTAAAATTTGATATATTTACATATTTGAACGTAACGACTTTTATTCTATAAATAGATAGGCACGCGTGCACAAGTTATCCGGAAATAGAAATCTTCTTCCGCTCTAGAAAGACTTGGCAATATGCCAGTCGGGAAAAAAACGGACGATGAACGATGTCAAACAGACGTTAAGTATTTTAAAATTCATCCTAACAAATGCATTTCATGTTACCTTGTTTAAACTTGGTTTTCTTGATTTATTTATGCATATGTATTTATTTGTCTCTACTTTTCCTGTCTTGACAAACTTTTAAGATGGGATTCGTCACCCGCCCCACTTGGTGACTACTATTGAAACAGGCAAAACACTGCCACTCATGCTACATGAAGTAAACTAGCGACAAAAAAACAAATGCCCGGAATTATTTTCTCTATTGCAGTAGATGAAGTTACGGCTTTAATTGAAAATGCTTACATCCTGGCTAGCCAATCAAACCATCTAATATAGTTAGTCTTATTTTCAACTATATTCGAAATATAATACACAGTGACCTTAGCAAAGAAAAAGTCACCTATGAAAACGAACCTCCCAAATAAAAACCTTGAATAAGTATCTAAACTCAAATGTAAATTAATATTAAGCCGACTTCACAAATTGATAAAAATTAATTATAGGATTTTAATTATAAGGTGAAGCTCGAGTGATTCAAACTCGAGATACATCACGCTAAAAACATCAACCCATTTATATGGGAGGGGGGATTATCATCAAAGGTGTCCTGAATTGATAATTTAGCATCTGTACTTTACTACTTAGATATTAATAAGTCCCTTGTACCCATCTTCCCTCCTCCCCGTTTATTTTATTTTATTTATTTTTTTTTATTTTATATTTTTTTAATGGAGAGTAGATAATACAGTGGATGTGTTATCGGCAGCTCTAGTAACTCTCGCCTCTCCTCTTTTGTCATTCAGTCTTCATTCAAATGAGTGATTTTTCTGACAAAGGGCGAGGAAAAACTGCTTTAAAGGTCGGTAGTACTTGGTGAACAGTAGTCTGAGATGTCGGAAATTTTTCAGTCTCTATGTGTATCCTTGTGACCATATCACTAGTAAGGGTGCTGGAGGTAAACATTTTGTCTGGGCTGACGTTATCCGCCTGATAGTCAGCGACCTGAACCTTGGATTAACAACTAAGGAGGCTGTCCAATCAGCAGGAGCTAAGTACTGGGACTGCTGTATATCCATTTGGTGAATGGATTCTGGACCATACAGTAGTCTCTGGTGGGGCCTCTCGATGCCATACTAGTGGGTAATTGTTACGGCTTTACCTTTTATGTGCTACAAAAAAGTCCTGTCTTTTTCTCTCTTACTTTCCCTCTCTATCCTACTCTAACCAAGTATGCCGACCTATTCAACAAATCCCAAAACTTCAACATGAAATATCTCCAGAATAAAAAGTCGATTAAACCTAGAACCCCATCTTCAACGTAGACCTCTACTACCAGCTCTCCTTCTCCAACATCAGGGGCCTACGTTCCAACCTTCCAGAGGTTGAAACCCAATTACAGGAGACGAAACCGGACATATTCTTTCTAAGCGAAACTGGACTAGGGCCGGCCACTTCCCTAGATGAGTTCATAATTAACGGATACTCTACCTTAATAGCTAAATCTGACCCCCAAGATCGCCATGGGTATGGAATATGTGCCTACATTAAAGATGGCTCCCCGCGTGGCGTGGCAGGGATATCTCTAGATAAGATCCTAATTTACCCTATATGTGCTTCCAGGTTGAACTTGCTTAAACCACTGCATTTATATTTGTCCTCTATCGGTCCCATAACGGCGGAGTTACTATCTTTAAGAGTATATCTTAGAAAATAGACCACATACTGTCTACACATCCCTCGGCTAACATCCACATCTCTGGTGATTTCAACGTCAATAACGTGAAATGGCTGACCCATTCAAATAAGACAGAGGGAAGGTTTTGTTATGATTTTGCCATTGCTTATGGCCTCACTCAGATTGTTCGCGAACCCACCCGTGTGCCCGATACTACTGCTCAATATGCAAGCCTCTTAGACCTTTTTCTCTCAACTTCCGCTGAGCTATGTTCATGTTCCGTTCATTCTCCTCTAGGATCCTCCGACAACTCCGTCGTATCAGTTAAGATAAAAATGAAATGTAAGAAGTCCCCAGACGTACCCCATCACCGAACTGTATACCGATACTCTATGGCTGACTGGGATAGCTTCCGTACATTCATATCTGATCTACCTCTGCATTCCATGTTTAAAAAGGATGTGTCCTCTATAGTATCAGATCTGCCTGAATGGTTAATTTTAGACATAAACCAATTCATACCATCTAAAAAATTCCAACAAAAACCCAACAGCCATCCATGGTTCTCCCCAGAATTTTCTGCTGCTATCGCGCACAGAAATAACTTTTTTTCCATAACTACCAACGTAATAGATGCACTGAGACTAAAGCTGCTTTCAGGAACGCTAGCAACCACTTTAAAAGAGTAATAAAAAATGCAAGAGAGCTATATGCCCAGTCTGTTTAGTCCAAAGTAGCTGATCAGCGGCTTGATCTCACGAGTTTTGGCAAATAACAAATAGGATCCTGAACAGAAATGTGCGTTCTATCCCAACAATTATCAATGGACCAGAGGTCATCTCCTCAGCATCAGACAAGGTCAAACTATTTGCCAAGAACTTTGCAGCTAATTCTACCCTATGCGACGAAGGCCATCAACTGCCTATAATTCCTACTATAACACAGAGCACGCTAGGTAACATACAAATATCTGTACATGAGGTCGCCAAGCTAATCAAGAACCTTGATTCCAGAAAAGCAACTGGCCTTGACGGCATCCCAATTATTGTGTTAAAAAAGCCTCAACCAGAACTTGCTCCCATACTTACGAAACTGTTTTAGCGCTGCCTTAAGGAGAAGTGCTTTTCTGACTCCCTGGAAAACCTCATAAGTATGCCCTGTATTTAAGAACTCAGTGAAAAGTCATCTCCCTCTCAGTACATACCAATAAGTATCCTGTGTGTTATGAGTAAGTTACTGGAATCCATATTAAATAGAGAAATAGTCAACCACCTAAGCAGAAATAACCTTCTTAGTGACAAACAATATGGTTTCCGTTCTGCAAGATCTACCGCAGATGTGCTAACGGTTATATCTCACAGGATTAGTGAATCTTTTGACAAAGACGTCCTTTCTAGGGCAATTGCTCTTGACATATCAAAGGCCTTCGACAAGATATGGCATAAGGACCTACTTCATAAGATTTTCAGCGTCGGTATAACTGAAAATGTTTCCTCAATCATTAAATCCTTTCTCTCTTATAGGCTCATAAGAGTAGTGGTCGATGGACAAAAATCAGAGGCTTGCAGTATTAATGCTGGAGTCCCTCATCCTGGGCCCAACTTTCTTCCTGATCTACATCAATGGTCTCCCTAAACACACATACTTCAGTAAATCGGTGACATCTATGCTGATGACACGACCATCTACGGCAACACATCAAAGGCTGTAAATGACAAAGTTCTCTCTGATTCTCTCTCCTCTGATCTCGAGCGATTGGTTCAATGGGGGAAGACGTGGCTGGTTACCTTTTATACATCTGAAACTAAACTCCTATCTTTACATCATCAACGCTCTGATCCCCATCTGGCATGTTTTGAAAAGCTTCTGGGTTTGTTCTTTACTCCTGATCTGAAATGGAGCACGTACATCAAGTCTGTTGCCAAGGTCGCTGGAAAGATGGTGGGATCCTTCTATCGTTACAGAAGATATCTTACTATTGATGCAATTCTCAATCTACATAAAAGTCAAGTACGTCCAAGGATGGAATACTGTTGCCATATCTGGGCAGGAGCTGCTAAAAACAGCCTATCGTGCCTTAACAGAGTACAAAATAGACCGTGGCTTAATAGGGGATTCCCTTTTCTCTTCCCTGCAACCTTTCTCCCACAGAAGAGACTATCGAGTCTATCCTTGTTTTATCGTTATTTCCATGGCAAGTGCTCCTCTGAACTCCAATCTCTGGTCCCCCCTCGGCAATCTTTCACGAAAAACACCCGTCTAGCTGAATCCACTATCAAAAATTTCCCCCACTCTTTATCTGTGCCTAAATCAAAACGTAGATTCCATGAGCAGAGCTTCTTTCTTTTAACTGCACGCCTGTGGAACTCTGTTCTCTCTCCCTGATTCCCACCTGACTACAAACTGGATGTCTTCAAGCCCAACGTAAAACATTCCTAATGAACCGCC
The DNA here is from genome assembly GCF_053919585.1 of Euprymna scolopes. NCBI lineage: Eukaryota > Metazoa > Mollusca > Cephalopoda > Sepiida > Sepiolidae > Euprymna > Euprymna scolopes. Next base: position 32,628,840 of record NC_136489.1, on the reverse strand, counting down.
AACTCAAGTAAACACTTCAATAAATCTACACACTAACGTACCGTACTTGCAATAACCCTTATACCTGAGTGGCTTCCGGACCTTGATAAGTGGTGACCACCGTGTAAAAAAAAAATACAGCCTCCAGATACACCGCGCGGCTCCTTAAAAACAGACTTCTACAACTTTACAGCATGGCAACGTAGAAGAAAAGGAAAAAAATAAAACAACACACTGAAGATGGAGTGTACCTGTGAAATATATTCGTAATAAATTTCCAACAAGGAAAATATGTGTTTATTTTCCTTAAATTACGTTGTGGTTTGGCTTTCAAGCGCACTTGATGCGTATTATATATATATATATATATATATATATATATATATATATATATATATATGTGTGTGTGTGTGTGTGTGTGTGTTTGTGTTTGTGTTTGTGTTTAGGTTTTAAAGGATCACACACCTGACTTTATTAACAAATCTGGACTTAACAACTAGACTTATTAATCCAACTAGACCCGAAATAGGTACGAACAGCAAAAATCTTCTGGACAGAATTAACAGTCAAGTTAAATCTACATACAACGTTAACCTATGGATACATACAAATGATATGATTAAATGGTTCTCAAACATACATAATAAACAAAATAGTTCCTTTCTACAACTTGACATCGAAAACTACTACCCTTCTATCACGAAAGAACATTTAATAATAATAATAATAATAATAATAATAATAATAATTACATATATATATAATATAATATATATATATATATATATATAAGGTAGTACCATTCTGTGTGTGTCTGTGTGCACAACTCGCCTATATTCCACCCAACTGGACCGATCATGAAAAAACCTGGTATGATAATGACATCTCCATCTATATATAGCTTACACCAATGGACCGACCATGACGAAACCTGGCATGATTTTCATCCATAACTTGCTGATTGTGTACACTACTTTTCGATGTAAAGGTTAGGTCATATTTCGTGCACCTCTGGTGGCTGCGTTGTGAGTACCAGCGCACACAACAAAATCCCACACGAAACGCGGTTATCTTTACTAGTGTGTCTTGTAATTTCTATATCTAGTTTTATATAATAAAATACTCCAAACCGTCTGATTAATAATGCGTAATTCTGGTGTTATTGTTTTGTAATGATCTAATCTATGCAGTCATATAAATATGTGCACGTATATTGATACTAAAATAATTACTCGAATATATATTTAAGCATCCAGAAATATTTTTTTACTTTGAATTGACTAGTCATGCATATAATAGAGGCATATACCACTTTCTCTTAATCCCAACTTATATATACGTGAAAGTCACTCGTTCATAACGGTTAAATAATAAAACTGAGACAAAACTGAAGTTTTCGTTAGTGATCAAATTTGGGTAGATTTTTATTATGTAAGGTGACTGCTAAACAAGAATTTGTTTACATTTAATTTGAAAGCGACCATATAGAGTTCTAACGGCTTGCAGTTTAAGGAAAGGCGCTTTGTTCGTAGAATTTGCATTCGGATTTAGGCACAGAGAGATGGGAGAAATTATTAATAATGGCGGTAGCTCGATGAGCGCCCTCGTGAAAGCTTACTAGTGAGCAGTGAATTTTAGCCCAGACGAGTAATTACACGAAAATAATAAAGCAAAGACAGCCTCGCAACGTATTTGCTGTGGGAAAAATCTTGCGGGGAAAAAAGAAAGGCGTTAAATATTTAGTTTCAAAGCCGATTTCGATCTCTATCAAGACAATAGGGTGCTTAGAGATCCTACAAGCGTATTCCATTATAGGATGAATTTGGCTTTTATAAATGTAGAGGATTGCGTCGCAAGTAAAATGCTTTTTGAAATAGTGAAATGACGCAATTATCTTTTTCAGCCATCTTGGCAAGAGATTTGATACAAGTGTTCCATTTAATGTTAGGACTGAACTCAGAGAGAGGCTTGTTATAGTAAGAAGCTTCTTTGCGACCACAGACACTTAGAAATTGAATGGAGATCAGAGGGCTTGTGGTAAGAAGATAAAAACATTATTTTTGATGCGTGAAAGTTAAGTAGTCGAGGAGAGAGACTGAGGGTTTGGATATCTTTTGAATAATTACCATAGCTGATAATGTCGTCCACGATAAATGAATTATTATGTAATTTAAGAGCGCATTGATAAATATTAAGAAGAAAAGTGCATCCAAGGTGGATTCTTCAGGCACACTAGCGTACATATTTTGAGCTTCGGATTTTTGCCTTTCGAAAGATTACTTGTAAAAGCCTATCTGTGAAAAATATGTTAGGACTGAGAAAACATTTCCAGATATTAAATAATGTTTATCTTTTAAAAACTTTTCATATTCTGCGAGCCATTGTTCTAGATAGGATATCTCTCATCGAAAGATTAACTTACAATAAGTGGAATTACAGTCAATACATCAGCTGTAGATTTCGTAGGATGGTAATCACAAGTTGTTTTAGCCGAAGTTGTAGACTTTTTTTCAATTAAACACGGATTCAAACAATTTACTCATGGCATACAGAAAACCAATTAGTCTTTACTGGGATGCCGAAGACCGATCCCCCGTATTTTTTTAAATAATGTGTAGACTAATAAGTTTTTTTTTCTTTATGGAGTTCGGAAGTATTTTCTATTTAGGCATCGATTAGAAATGTTTCAAGAATAGATGTTAGAGTGTGTTGTTCATATATGAAATTTACATCATTTTTAATTATTAGTAAAACCATGAACAGTCTCAGGCACATATAACCTTAATAAAACGTATCAAAATATAACATAAATACAAAATGGAAACTAAATATATATTTAAATATCAAAAGCAAAGAATACTGTAATAAAATACTAAACAAAACAAAAACCATGGAAATGTCGCTTACTTACAAACTAAGTGCATTGTTATTGCCCGCTAATTTCTGATGCGCTATTCATATTTTCTTAGCAGAACCCGTGGAAATGCCACGTAGTTGAAAATTAAAAAAACTCATTAAAAAAAAATGAACAAAAATAAAATGATATAAATAACGAATTTAAAACGAATTGTTAACAAGTTCTTTTTTGGCAGATGTTTACTTTAAGCGACAAAAGTCAGACACAATGGGGTGTAACTCTTACACGAATCGAAGGGGCATTACAACCATCACAGTGGTACCACAGGTAAGATGTCCATATGATTGATTAAAGAGTCTTTCTTTTTTCACTCAATGTTAACTAACAGTTACTGAAGTAAATAAGAAATTTAAACAACTGTGTTATTTATAAGCAATGGTCAACAGATATACTGAGCCCCATACAAACACAGGATTCCATATATACCCACTTGTGTAGATTTAATAAAATTAAAGCAAGAAAATGGTTAAATAGTAGATTCTTCAGAATGGAATAATATATCTTTTATTCTTTAACTCTGCGAAGAAAAATTAATTAAAAATGTGGAATACATTGGTTTAAAAAATCCAAATTGTAAAACCCATGAATTTTACTATTAGGAAATGTAAAAAAAAATGCTATTTTGAAAAATAATAGTACTTATTAAAACAATCAGAAAAATGAAACTGTTTAATCGTTCTTATTGTCATCTTAACCTTGGTACTTGTATGATCTTTTTAATGTCCTTATGATTTATGTAATACTAACAGCCCATTATATCTAACTTTTATATCTTCAAGTAAACATCTGCCTTTTTTTCTAGATAAAAACGAAAAATGAAACTTTATTTATAACTTTAATCGTCCGGGATATGTTTTCAATTATATCGTTGTACTAATGTAAACACCTACTTTGTGGTCATCTCTCCCGGTGGAACGGTGAATATATTCGTCTAAAAAAGCGGGTTAGGCTAAATTTTTACCGTCCTTCCAACACGATGACGATGACGATGGTTTCAAGTGTTTCAGTATGCCGAAAATTAATATCACAGAGACGTCCTATTTTAGCATCGGAAAAAGTTTCAAAAATATTACATTCAAACGAAACATTAAATACAAATTTTAATTTGAATAATTGTATAAAAATTTAAAAAAAAACGTTTATTTGGGGGGTTATGAATAAAAACATCCTAAATTTCAATATGTCGCCTCATTAAATGTATCGATATTTTGAGTAGAAGAAACTACTATTTTAGAATAAAGCAAATATACTTACGGTGTATGTGAAATCACATAATACTGACAATTATTGTATAATACACTTTGAGTCTAAGTAAAAGTCACAGTATAGTCTGATATAATTCTATCCCTGCGAGTTACATATATTCTATAACCCCGAAGCTTTTAAGAAATATGTATGAAGCTTAAACTTACACCTATATATTTACAGTGAATTTCAACCTAAATTAAAAAGCCAGCCCACAGATCAATTAAATAGTGTGCGAAATGCAACAATTCAGTAATAAAAGACATTACGTAAGCCCGATACGAACACGACAAAATTTGTTTAATTACCCTCGTGAACAAAAAAATGGGGCAAACAGATGTTATATATTTTATTGCACTAAAAGCTATATTGAAGAAAGAACAATTGAACAAGGAAACTTCAACGAGATAATAACACAAAACAAGACATTCACTTTAATAAATGCTTAATATGGAATCGTATTTCCTTTTGATTTCTTTAATAGATGAATTTTTTTTAGGCATGCTCTCAACCAAAGTGGAACACTGTGAAGAGGAGATACTATTCTATTCTCTTTGCATAGCTTCCCACAGTTTGATTATTGTTCGAAAATGTTCTTCCAGCCAATGCACAAGATAGTATGCCCCACATATACTCGATTGGATCTGACCTGACAAAAACATCACACCAATTGAATTATCAGAAAAATATTTTTTTGTGATTTTAGCAGTGTGTGCAGGGACATTATCATGTTAAAAAATAATGTTCGGAGATATTCCCTGAACAGTCGTGTTTCTAATATTCGAATGTATTCCTCTACGTTGATTAATTTCTCACACCTAATAAGTTCCCCAACTCCTACTGCAGTAAAACTTCCCCATACCATTATCCCTCAATTCTCGTGTTTAGCTGTCATTTTATGTCACTTCTCGAAAATCTTTTTCCAGTACTTTGAATGCACCGTTCAGGAGCATCATGAGCAAGACAAAATATTGATTCATATAACCTGAAAACATTCTTGAACAAGTATGTATCTTTCTTGTCATAACACGAGAAAAATCTCTTTCTATCATTGATGTTCTTCTTAGCTAAAAATGGCTTCTTTGCACACCTTTTAGAAGAAAATCCAATTTCTTTCATTCGGCTAGATATAGTATATCTACAAAGAGAATTTTCAGCCCTGTTTTGAATTATTTGCTCTGATTAACATACGCTTTCTTTCGATCCTTCAAACTAGTTTATTTAAGCCTGTGGTCGCCATTTAAAATGAATGCTCTAGGGTGATCAGATCCAGATTCCCTTTTTACTGAGCGTTCGACTTCGAACCTCTGACCAATTCGCTTCACTGCAGAAAGAGATGCATTCACATTTTCCTTTATGCTGCGATTCGTTTTTTTTTATATCCTTGCCAAGATATGGTCTTACTATTTTTAGGATTAATTTTTCCACTTATTATTATATGCTATAATAATAATGACCTTCAACATAGGAAATCTCAGTTAAAATAAACAAAAATTCATGGGGACATATTAAAAAATCGATTTCTTCCTTCTTTTACTCTTGGCTCATGGGTGTATATTATTGGTCATGTATATTGCCAGAAATGGCGCTATCAACATATCGCTTTATAATTAAATCGCATAACTATAAAACCGCATTTCCTCAAGCGATGTTAAACGTGTATTCCTGTATTTTCATAGAAGGTTGTACCGCAAAATTTTGATAGATATTCGAGAAATTTAATCAAAATTAAATGACTATAGCACACAGTTAAAATCTTACCGAAATAGTAGTTCCAGCTAATGTTCATGTTTTCTCTTAAATAGAATCGGTCATAGGGATGATACAATATTTCCCTAGCTCTATATGGAATATATATTACAAAACGAATTCTGTAAAATTTTAGATATCTGCGTCTACAAACTTTAAGCAATCTTGTTCTAGATGCTACTCGAAGAAAGCATAGACATAGTAATTAGATAGACAAAAATATTTAAGACTAAAGGCGGGTCTGTGTGTGTGAAATTAGATGATAGTGACGATTACGATAAGATATTTATTAGACCCTCATGGTTGTAAACTTATTAGACCCGTCATGGGTGTATACTTTAAAAATGATATGCGCTATGTAGATGTCAAACAAAATCAAACACTCGTAAGAGTAAAGAGTTGCAAAATTACTTCTGTACACTTTCTAACATTTGTGTCTATCTAATTATAAGAATTCTTGCTTGGAGTCATATGGGTGACCTGTAAAGTGTCGAGAAGTATCGAGAGGGCAAAACTAATGTTTAAGAGTAATAAGTCTGCGTGTGTCTAAATAAGTTGCAGCCTTTCATAGGTTTGCGCTAAAATAGAAGAGTTGAATTGTAATGACGGGTGGACAACTGACAGGAGAAGAATTCCGACAGCATCCAATTATTAAAAATATTGATTTAGTTATGAATAATAAATGCGATCAATCCCCGGAGTGAAAAACTGATCTGGATAAAAGCCTTATAGATTCGAAAAAAAAAAACATAAATAAAACAAATTCTATTTCGGCCAAAAGTACAATTGATATAAATAAAAGACAGGAGCAAGCAATGACGTATATATATATATATATATATATATATATATATATATATATATATATATATATATATATATATATATATATATATATATAATTAACCGGCACGATGTATAAAATGGCGCCAAAATGTTGTAATTTATTAACTAATGCTATGACAGCAGATATTCTTCCATTGTTTTTACTCTCGAGTAATGTTGATATCTATTATGCTTTTATATAGATTAATGTTGTTCTCGGTTGTTTAACTGTGTCAGATATATAATCAAGGGTCAAAACAATGAATAGAATATTCTGTTTTCATAGCCCTATTTATAACTAACAAGAAGAAAAATATATAAGTTATAAAATAAAAAAGATCAAAATTATAAATAAAAATAATTCGCCCCTAACCATTCTGCACCTACCTTTATAACCAATAAGAAAAACTATAAATATACCAAACCTCAAAGGGAAAACATAAGAAAAAAAATAACCACAGCATGGCTTCTGATAATAACCGCACGCATCGATAGAGAACACTTGAGTAGAATATTGCTCAACAATAACTTTTGGGCGCCTTTTTATAAAACATTCCGACTGAAATAAAAAAAAACAGCACGGCGAATGCAAAAGATATCAAGAAAAATCGGAAAAAAGTATAACTTTGTCGTGTTCAAGCAGTCGTGTTTGAATAATGAGTTGTTGTCAAAATATACAAATATATATATATATATATATATATGTGTGTGTGTGTGTGTGTGCGTGCTAAAAGAACATGTTATACATACAGATTCGTATTTTCCTTGATTCTCTTCCCTATCGTTCTCTTTCTATCTCTTTCTCTATTCAACTTAAATATTAAAAAGCAAATATTATGGTCCAAATGTGCTTTTGAAAGAAACATTTATTTCCAATGCACTCTGATCTACAGTTGATATAATAGGTAATGCATTTTTGTCTGGCCGGTGATAAAGCTTCTCAAATGCACTTGTGATGTTAGGCTGTATGTGTTGACTGTGTGTGTTAACTTTTGTAAAAATTGGACTTACTCCTTTAATCGAATTCCTTTGATCATTGATTTTTGATACATATCATAAGCATTCTGATGGAAAACAACGTTAGAAAACACTCAGGCATGTGTTTGTGCAATTTCAAGAAAATCTCATAGACGTTTACAAATCTGTAGGAAATTAAGCCACACACACATAAATGTTATTTATATATATATATATATATATATATATATATATATATATATATATATATATATATAATAGTATATAGCCAAATAGATAGATGTGAGGTGCTTTTAATAAGTTTCCAGACTTATATTGTCCAGACATTTAAAATTGTCGTAGACTCCTGAAAATTTAGAATGTTATTTATAGAAGTGTAAGCCATGTTTAGTTTCAGTACAGTTTCTGATAGTTCGTTGTTCTAAACAAGTCTTGAGAGGTGACTGGTTTGCAGTAGAAAGAACAGTTTCCGATGGTTCGTTGTTACACACAAGTCTTGAGGGGTTACTGGTTTGCAGTAGACAGTTCCACAGAGCAAAATATTCTTACCGTGTCGAGACGGAAAATACATGCGAATTTGCTATAGAAAAGGTTGTATATTTATGGAGCAATTCTGGTTTCTGATTGGTTAGTAGCAGAACGTGAATTAATTCGATTCGTCACTTCCTAGCAGCATCGTTTATAAATAGAATCGCCCGACTGTGTGGGATCATACCCCATTACAAGTCCTCTGGATTTGTGATGGGATGTGTCTCCTCGCGGCCTCGGCTGCAGGGAGACAGGGTAGTACCAGTCAAGGATTCGTCACTTGACACTCAGCCCAACAGGTGAGGGGCTGGGAACCGGCCCAGCACCTGTTGGACTGAGGTACACCGCCTGGGTAATACCTAGGAGGTCCACCCTCCCAGGCCTTGCCACCGGGCTTTCCGGTGGGGCAAGTTTATTGCTTGCTGCCTGAGGCACCCCGACCGGAGAATGCCGACGGGGTTACTCAGGCAATTTTTAAAATTGCAGGAGTGCCCCTCCTTTAGGGGAGCCTGCGGGGTTCCCACTTTCCGGCCTTGTGCCACATTTTGCTGAGGTGGGCAGCAAATAAATATCTACCCCATTATACTTCTTGTCTGATGGGATGTGTCGCCTAGCGGCTTCGGCTGCATGGAGACGGGGTAGTACACGTCAAGGATTCGTCACTTGACACTCAGCCCAACAGGTGTGGGGCCGGGAACCGACCCAGCACCTGTTGGACTGAGGTACACCGCCTGGGTAATACCTAGGAGGTCCACCCTCCCAGGCCTTGCCACCGGGCTTTCCGGTGGGGCAAGTTTATTGCTTGCTGCCTGAGGCGCCCCGACCGGGGAATGCCGACGGGGTTACTCAGGCAATTTTTAAAATTGCAGGAGGGCCCCTCCTTTAGGGGAGCCTGCGGGGTTCCCACTTTCCGGCCTTGTGCCACATTTTGCTGAGGTGGGCAGCAAATAAATATCTAACCCATTATACTTCTTGTCTGATGGGATGTGTCTCCTAGCGGCTTCGGCTGCATGGAGACAGGGTAGTACCAGTCAAGGATTCGTCGCATGACACTCAGCCCAACAGGTGAGGAGCCGGGAACCGGCTCAGCACCTGTTGGACTGAGGTACACCGCCTGGGTAATACCTAGGAGGTCCACCCTCCCAGGCCTTGTCACCGGGCTTTCCGGTGGGGCAAGTTTATTGCTTGCTGCCTGAGGCGCCCGACCGGGGAATGCCGACGGGGTTACTCAGGCAATTTTTAAAATTGCAGGAGTGTCCCTCCTTTAGGGGAGCCTGCGGGGTTCCCACTTTCCGGCCTTGTGCCACATTTTGCTGAGGTGGGCAGCAAATAAATATCTACCCCATTATACGTCAAAAATATTGCAAGATCCCCCCTTATTTTTATAATGGGGAAGTCCCTTGTGTACGTTCAGCTCAAAAATAAATATATATTTTTATATTCAATTATACATAAAAAAATAGAAATCATTTGGATCTTAGAATTTCAGCATGTAAAAAGACGGAATTTTTAATTGTGTTCAAATGTCAAAACAGATATATACGTGTAGAGAGAAGAGAAATACAAGAAATGGAGGGTATTTTCTAAATTTGAGTATGCAGTTTTGTAAAAGAAAAAGAAAAAACGCATACATATAAAAAATATACATAAAATAAACATACATGCAATATGTACCCGTTTAAAGAGTTGTTTATTTTTTTTGTTTTTTGTTAATTAAAACAATGCCAAACATAGAACATTTTTGAAAAATAAGAAAGAAAACTACTGTGCACAAAAATAAAAGTCAACTGTAATTTCTGCGCGCATTAAAATAAGCATGTACAAAGTATTTTCTCGAAAAGGAAAATTACAAAGAGGTTTTAAAAAGTGAAGTTTAACAATTATTTTTGTTTTATTTCAGCAAAAGTGTTAGTTACGAATTAGTAGGTTACAGTGTTAATACAAATAAAATAAATACAATTTGACGTCTTCTCCAGGACTATTATTTTATATATAGAAATTTACATACATACAGGGCCGTGAAAAAAAGAAAGAAAGAAAATTATTCTGTCGAATCCCCCAACAAGTTTTGAGAAAAACGCTTTAACTGTATTCTTATTGCGGGTTCCGTGAATACATCAGCGATATTTTGGTCTGATGATATGTAATTCAAAATAATGGATTCCTTTTTCATCTTGTTTTTTTTTATGAAATGGTATGTTATATCTATATGCTTAGATCTTTGGTTGATTATCCTGTTCTGTGCTAAGACTATACTGGTTGGATTATCACAATTAATTACTACTGGGATTTTAGTGTATTCTGACTCTAAAATAGTATTTAGGATATTTTAATGTAAAGTGCCTCCTGGGTCGTGTGTATGATCGCGATAAATTCTGCTTCACACGGAGAAAGAGATACAATCTGTTGCTTTTAAGATGTCCATGAAATAATATGCCCATTTTCTGAGAGTCTGAAACAATATCCAGATATACTCTTTCGATCTTCGTCGTTTCCCAAATCTGATTCCGAAAATCTTTCTAATTTTAGGGGATTTCTTGATGTTCTAAATACTAACTTCTGTTCTTTAGTTCCTTTTAAATAACGCAGGACTTGTTTAGCTCTGTTTAAATTCCTCATTGTCGGTCGTAATAATTTTTGTGACAGTTTTGTTACTGTATAGCATATGTTGGGTCTTGTCGCAGTCATTAAATATACAAAACAACCTATAATTTCGCGGTATTGTTTCTCATGCATTATTTCAGATTATGTGTATATATTGTTGTTTAATATCATGTTTGACCGGTGTAGAGCGTTTCTTGCACCCTCCCATTCCGAATTTTAATAGTATTTTGTCGATGTATCTCGATTGATTCATCGTAACAAGTCCTTTGTTTTGAGTAAATGCTATCCCCAGAAACCAGGATATTTTGCCAAGATCGGTCATTTTGAATCTTTTACTTAATTTGTTCTTTACATCGGTTAACATTATGTCACAATTTGATGCGATTAAAATATCATCGACCCACAAAACCAAAATCAGTAGTTTATCGTCTTTGTGTTGGGTATATAAACAGGGGTCTACAGCGCATTGTCTAAATTGTTGTTTAATAATATAATCATGGAATACTGTGTTCCAACATTGAGGACTCTGTTTTAGACCATATAATGACTTGTTAAGTCGCCACACGCTATTTTTATTTTTCATAATAAATCCCTCTGGAGGTGTAATATAAATTCCACAGTCTATTGGGGCATTCGAATAAGCATTGTTTACGTCCATTTGATGGATGTTTAGGTCATATTTTGACGCGATTTGCAGTAAAATTCTAATTGTCGTTAGGTTTGTTGTCAGTGAAAACGTAGAAAAATATTCTACACCGTAAATCTGAGAGTACCCCTTAGCAACAAATCTTGCTTTGTACTGTTCTACGCCTGATGCTGTAGTCTTTGATTTTAAAGACCCTTCTTGTAGAAATAACATGTTTTGGGAGAGGCACTACCGTATATGTATCATTTTCGGTTAAAGCATCTATTTCTTTTTTCATGGCAATTTTCCATTCATCACAATGTTCTGAATTAATTGCTACCTTAAAGCTTTTTGGTGTATTTTCCATTGAATAGCAATAGTCGATTTGATAATCTTTTATATTGTCGACGACAAAAAAATCGGTCGCCTTCTATTTCTTTTGGGATATCTTTCGACTTCATCATCATCATCATCATCATCATCATCATCATCATCATGGATACTCTTGTCTCCGTGATTTTTATTGTCTTAGTTTGTTTTAATTATTTGAAGAAATATGATTTCATCTTCTTCATATGACGGGTTTTCGTCTTTAAAGTTAAACGTGTCTGTGAATTTTACACATTGGATTCTTTTTTATTTTATTTTTCTCTGGAAAAAAATACTAAATTGGCTGGGCTGTTTTTATCGTATCCAAGAAATATATCTCTGTCTGCTTTGATATTCAATTTACTCTTATTTATCTATATATGCGAAGCAAGTTGAATCAAATATATGCATTCTGCTAAAATTTGTATTTTTTTACCACAGAAAGATTCATATGGAGTTTTAGATAGAGTTTTGTTAAAACACCTGTTGCGTATATAGGCAGCCGCCATATGTGCGTACGCCCAGAGATTTTGGGGGAGTTTTGATTCAATGAGTAGGCATCTTGCCATTTCAAAAAGTGCCCGCCACGCTCTTTTAGCAGTCCAGTTTTGGTAAGGCGATCTAGGAGCTGATTTTTCCTGCTTTATATGACGTTTAATTATTAAAATTCAAAGTCTTTATTGGTTAATTCCGTACCGTTGTCACACTATGCTTCACCGTAGGGAGCCATGTGGGCTAAATATTTTTAGTTGCTAGCAGGGTATCAGCTTTGTTCTTTAAAAAGTAAAGCATTATTAAACTTGAATGGTCATCTACGAAATTCAACACAAATCTTTAATTTTCTCTGGCCATCGATTCCACGGGACCGTTCAAGTCACAATGCACCATTGATAGGATTTTTTGGCCTTTTTGTCTGGTATATTGCTTTGATAGTTTGTCATTTTCCCTTGCGTACAGATGTCGCAGTTGAAGTTTTTGATGTTTGCATTTTCATTCCATCAACTACAGTCGTCAGCTTTTTGATATCAGGAGTAGTGCAGTGTCCAAGAATTTTATGTCATGTCTGTAGATCATGGCAGGCGGTTTTCGATAGGACTACGCTATTTAAATAATATAGTCTTTCATTTTCTTTAATGTCAAATACAGTTCCATTTGGGTATACCAGTTTGGATTTATTGGGGCTAAAGTTTATATTTGCACCTTGTTTTGTGGCAGATTGTACAGAAATATATTTTGTTTCAATTTTGGGATTAGAAGAGCGTTTTCTAGAATACAAAAACACAGTTCACCTTTATTGTTCTTTAGCGAGATTTTCGCATTGCCTCTTTTCAAAACGATATCATTTACTCGACTCCCGTCAGCAAGTTCTACAAAATAATTTTGTGGCTTAAAGTTGGGATCCAATTTGATAAAATCAGATTCCTGTGCCATGGCCCTCCAATCGACAAGAAAATTATTATTGTTTGTTGAAGCATTAAAAGTACACGAAAATAAAAATATATGTTCGCTGACAGAGCTCTCCACATTTGTAATGGAGTCGCCATTTTGAGTCCTGTATCTACATTGGAAACTCTTGTGATTAGGTCGTCCACAATTATAGCAAATAATTTTTGTACTTTTCTTAGGAGAAAAATTGTTTTTGTCAAAGGTGCGGATTTTATTCCTGGCATTTTCCTGTTTTTATGTGTGTATTTTTAAATGTCATGATATTTGTGGATTCGTTTTTTTCTGTGATCATTTTTCAGTTTCTTCGTAACTTCTTTGTGTTACCTGGATTTAGCTAAAAGTCATGGGTTTTCTTTCTAGGTTATCACGGTATAAATGGCTTGATATCATTCTCTAATCCCTTAAGGACCATGGAAATTAACAGAGTGACACTTATAACTTCACCAGACATTTTTAAAGAATTTGCAGTCGTTTCAGCTCTTATAATATAATCAGTAATAGTTTAAGCTTCCATTCGGTTTACAGAGGTTAGTTCAGTATATAAAGAAATGATTTTGGGGTTTCCTTTCGATAAATAATGCTCTCTCAATATTTTCAATGTTTTGCAGCCATCGTCCAGGGCTTCTCTCATTACCAGTGATAGACTTCGGTCATCTAAACACTGTATTAATTCCACAACGACAGTTGCGTTCTTTTCAATGAAGTCGGGGTCGTTTCTGTTTTCAGGTTGTGTTTGAAGTACTTTGTGTAGCTTTTGGATTCGTAGATATCCTAGAAATTTAACTTGCCACAATTCGAATTTTGATTCGGATCCATTGAAATAAAGTCGCACGCTGGGCGCATAACCTCTAGAAGTGTAAGCACTGTTTAGTTTCAGTACAGTTTCCGATGGTTCGTTGTTCTAAACAAGTTTGAGAGATGGCTGGTTTGCAGTAGACAGAACAGTTTCCGATGGTTCGTTGTTACACACAAGTCTTGAGAGGTGACTGGTTTGCAGTAGACAATTCCACAGAGCAAAATGTTCTTACCGTGACGAGACGGAAAAAAACATGCGAATTTGCTACAGAAAAGGTTTAATATTTATGGAGCAATTCTGGTTTCTGATTGGTTAGTAGCAGAACGTGAATTAATTCGATTCGTCACTTCCTAGCAGCATCGTTTATAAATAGAATCGCCCGACTGTGTGCGATCATACCCCATTATACTTCGCTATGATGGGATGTGTCTCCTAGCGGCTTCTTCTGCAGGGAGACAGGGTAGTACACGCCAATGATTCGTCACTTGACACTCAGCCCAAGAGGTGGGGGGCTGGGAACCGGCCCAGCACCTGTTGGACTGAGGTACACCACCTGGGTAATACCTAGGAGGTCTACTTTCCTAGGCCTTGTCACCGGGCTTTCCGGCGGGGCAATTTTATTGTTTGAGACGCCCCGACCGGGGAATGCTGGCGGGGTTACACAGGCAATTTTTTAAAATTGCCGAAGTACCCCTTCTTTAGGGGAGCCTGCGAGGTTCCCACGTTCCGGCCTTGTGCCACATATTGCTGATGTGAACAGCAATTAAATATATACCCCATTATACGTCCAAAATATTGCAACAATATTGTTATTTATATTGGATGCCAAATTTTATGATTTCATGTGAGAATGCACAGTACAGCATGAATTGGATTAAACTCTACTTAAGCATGTTTATCACAGCTGGTTAATTTCAAAAATGCATCTGGACGTGAAGATACTGTAAAAGAAGAAAATGCAATAAAAAGTTTGATCTAAACTTGGAATAAATGCGACACGCATGTAATGCTTCGAACTGATTTAGAACTATCTTGCGTCAATCCAGCATAAGATAGTAAGTGTCATAAGAGTTTCAAGAGAGTCAGGGGTTTGTGAGGATTAAGCGAGAGGTGTGGAAGGAATAAAGAATTCAGAGCACTAGAGTTTATTAACGAAATTAAGAATTTTGTTGATAAGGATAAGTGCACAGTTTCATGTCAGTGTGATAACTATACACACAACTAAAACAATTCAGATTCTTGTCACAGATATTTTTTTACATAGATTGGCATCAAAACAGTTCCTCGTCGTCAATATAGTTCAGACCTTGCTCCGTGTGAATTTTAGTTATTCCCTTAGCGCAAGGAAAACATGAGAGGCTGTCATTCTGAGACAACTAAGGATATGGAAAAGGCTGTGACGAATAGAAATGTGTTTCCATGGGTCCTTCAAGATACCGTTAGAACGGTACGGCAAGTGCTTTGCAGCCGGCGGGATTGCTTGGATGGGAACTAGAGCTTTGTATGTGTACTATTAATAAAAATGTCTATCCGACAAAAACATAGAAACGTATTTAAAGCATCTCGTAGATAAGATAGAAGTAACTAACAATATATAATAGTAAAAATACTATAGAAATACGAAACATATTTGCTTCTGGAAAGACGAATGAGAAATATAGGGAATCAGGTTTTAGTAAATGTTTACATTAAATAGTGCATATATGTAAGTTTCTTCTTTTTTTTTTTTACTTATTTTTATGAATCCATCTTGATAAATTTCCGAATATCTATTCTCAGAATCTGAGTGAGTAACAGGTACACATTTTTGTAAACATTACTTGTTAGGGGCTGCGGTAACCAGACGAGGGCATTCTCTTAGAATTCAGAAAATAATTACAAATAATAGAATAGAGGAATACAAACTTTGGATCACATTCGGCGGACAATACTTAGAAAATTTAAAAAGAACTTTTGAACGCAGGTGAATATTAATGATATTTATGTGCTTGTTAATATCCTCACCTTCAAAACTTATAGTCGATTATGTAATAGGTCTTTTAGACAAAGGGCAATAACGTGTGTACATTATATATTATGGTAAACTTCAGAATGTAATGAGTGAACCCAAAAGAGGGATACAGCATTAAACCACAAAAAACGTAAGCATTAAGGATTAAGATAAATTAAATATTTATTTTTATAGTTTTCAGTGTATTGTTATTCCATCAGGTATATATATATATATATATATATATATATATATATATATATATATATGGTAATTTATAAAATATATAAGGCGATTAAGCTACACTGAATATTCTGCGTTTCATCCACTGTAGGATTCGTTAGGCCTATGCGCATAAGCCTGACGAATCCTACAGTGGATTAAACGCAGAATATTCAGTGTAGCTTAATCGCCATATATATTTTATAAATTACTTACTAGCTCTACCTATGTATTGAGCAATTTTGAAGTAAATACTTTAAGTTTACGCATAAATCTATACTTCCGTATATTAAATTTATGTAAGTAAATGAAGTAGTTATATATATATATATATATATATATATATATATATATATATACATACATAGATATATATATACATATATGGTATATTTAGGCTGTATTTTTTAATTCAAGCAAACAGTAATAAATGCAATGGAGATACTTTTTTTATTTTTCGATTTTTCGTATAATACTTTTATATCAAAATCGAAAATATTAAGGAGGATTCCATAATTGTCACTGTCACGAACTCTTTTGATTCGTTCACAAATCATTTTCTGGTGTCGAGGAGTTAAAAGTAAAAGAGAGCGTAAATGGAAATTAAAAATTAAAAGTAAAATGTATATAACACGCGTTAGGTCATGGAAAAATGTTCACATATATAAAGTCGATGAGAAGTCGATTAAAACATAGAGTGATTGTGAATTTAAGTATTAAAATGCGCGAGTTTAACAAAGAGAAAAAAAACATGAAGCAAAGTATCTCCGTTGAATTTAGTAATGTTTGCCTGAATATATATATATATGTATATATATACATATATATATATATTTAAAAGAGTGTAGCCATCAACAATTGTGGGTTTTTTTAAAAGGTTTTCATCATATTTTTATTTTAAAATATTTTTATAACGCGTTTCGAGCTTAGGGTGTGCTCTCTTCAGATATTTTCGTAAAAAGTTTTTCTTTAAAATGGGAGTTTGTAGAATTGCCTCCGCTGATATTAAATATGTTTTTCAGAGTGATGTTCAGACATTCTGTTGTTGTTGGTGTTCAGACATTCTGTCTCCAATTGTAAGTGTTCACAGTGTCCGGTCAAAGTTATTTTCAAAGAGTGTTTTTTAGTCCCTATGGTGAAGGTTTTTATGTTTTTTTTAGGGTTCTTTTAAAAGACTTCCTTTCCCCATGTATAGCATACACTCACACACAATCACACACGCATACATATACATTCATGTACATGTACACATGCACACGCACACGTACGCAGGCACACACACATACACACACGTATATACATAGAAATATATGTAGGAGCATACATATATACATATATACATACCCACCTACACACTCACACACGTACTCGCATACATCCACCGCTAACAATTATTTTTATTTTTTTATTTTTTATATATATATATACATATATATACATATATATATACTTTTTTCCACAACCAAAACACGCATGTATACATGCGCTGAATCATTCAGACATACAAACCTCTCCATAGAACACAAACATCTCGAGGACGGATTGCAGCAACTAAATGAGAAAATGGACAGAATAATCCAGCTCATTTCCAACCAGCAGGATAAGAATGAGATCCAATTTGAGGAAATCATTAACACACTCAAAGCACAACAAGAATACCTGGAATACTTTAGAAGACCATACATACAGAATGAATTACTAAAAACCAAGAAACAGAATCACCAAATCTGGAACATCCTCCTTAAACAAAGAAAAATGGCTTTTTATCATGCAGTAAAATGCAGCGACACCGCAGCAACATACAAGACATTTCTAACGATGGAGGACCAATTCATTCCATATAAATTCCGGGAAAAAATTACACCACAAGATACAGAGGAACAAGTGAAAATCAAAAAAGCCCTAAGTATTTCAAAACTTCAGGCCGAAATCGACATTCGGGAAGACAAAAAAGTACACTCTACGGAGAAGTACACAGGAATTGACAATAAAATATTTAAAAAAATCAAAGAACTTTGCCCCAAGGAAACACACCAACCCCTCTTGGAACTCTGGGATTCTGAATGCAAAAAAGAGGAGGGAAAATCCAGGGAAATCATTGGACGGAAAATAACCTGGCTAAAAAACCTGCCGGAAAAAGAAAGAATTAAACAATCGACAAACACATACAAGGACAACCAGGAACAGAACACTCTCACACGATATCCGCAAACACAGAGATCACATAACAAAGGTAAGAAACGAAACATACACCACACACAAACACATCCACACAACAGATACAACTACACACAAAGAAGCAACCACAATATATCCACTTCATACACAAATTCCCAACAACTGGCCCAGCCAAAACGCACACTAATAACACCTCAAAATTACACAAGAACCCGCACCCTTAACAAACACAACACACCAGACAACATACCACACAGTACATCTTCACAAAAATACCCACTTATATACAATCCTAAGCAATACAAACCTAACTATTACCACCCAATTCAGCAAACACAATCAAAAGTCCATTCCCACAGACACCACATCGCTAACACAAACAACGAAAAATACCTTTTCTAAACAACCCCTACCAAAACATCCCCACAATGCAACACAACTACCTTATACATCACATAATTCAAAACACTACCTACAACTCTCACCCCTCATATCCCACACAAAGAAACAAACCCCTAAGGCACCTCCCCCATCAACGGGAACAATCAGAATATCCGATGCAACACCAATCCCAACAAACAGACCTTCCCTACAACAAACCCCGACAACACAACCCTATACAACAATGCATGTATCCTCAACAGCAACACCAATTCCAACTAAAACACAACTATCCAACACAAAAAAACATATAACGACAACCCATTCAACCATTTATCACTGAACCCTCACAATATTGTACACAACACTCATTTTACAAGGAGACATCACATCACCCTAAAACACACCTCTCCTCGAAACAAGGAAACAAACAACTCCCACCATTTTTAGGAAGCCCCCAGGGAACAACAATTCCAAGTTAGAAAAAATTAGACCCAAAATCATCAATTTATCCACATACTCCTTATCAAAGAACGAAATGGAAATACTGAAGCTGGGCGTCAAATTCTGCCCCACCCCTAAAAGCAATATAGCAGAACTAAAAATGACCTTAAAGAATTCGAACGGAAATTTAGACTAATAGAAACACTAGATAACAAAGGTGACAAAGATGATTCTTTAGTAAAAAACAAATCAACATATTTCCCTAATAAACAGAACAACACAAAAGAACTAAACAGCTACTTCGAAAATCTCTGGAACCTGAACCTCCAAAAAAAATACAAAACCACAAGCAACCTCACACATAAGCAAAAACAAGCACTCGAAAAGATCCGTAATAATAATGACATAATAATAAAAGAAGCAGACAAACGCAGTGCCGTAGTAATCATGGACAAAACGTATTATGAAACAAAAATTACAGAATTACTGGATGACAAACACTACTATAAACCCATTAGTACCAACATAGATAACAACACCATCTCAAAAATCACAAAACTTTGTATAACACACAACAAAATATTAAAAAAGAAAGAAAAGGACTTCCTCACAAATTTCATTACAAAGACCAACAACTTCTACGGACTGCCTAAAATACACAAATCTGGCACAATAAAACTTGCCATCGATACACAAAACTCAGAATATATTAGCGCTCCAAACCCTAGTGACCTTACA
This sequence comes from Euprymna scolopes, assembly GCF_053919585.1. NCBI lineage: Eukaryota > Metazoa > Mollusca > Cephalopoda > Sepiida > Sepiolidae > Euprymna > Euprymna scolopes. The sequence goes on along the minus strand of NC_136489.1, from coordinate 32,608,826 downwards.
TTTAGACCCATTGTAGCAGGACCAGCCTGTCCGATAAGCAGACTTAGCAACTTAATAGACATCTTATTACAACCTTTCACAGATCAAGTTAAGAGCTACATAAGGGACGACATCCATTTTCTTACTACCTTACCACATACGGTAGAAAACGGGACACTATTAGTTACATTTGACGTTAGCAGTTTATATAGTAATATACCCCATGAATTATGAAAAGAAGCAATACTATTTTGGATCAACAGACACGCACAAACACTACATCCCAGATTCAAAAAGCAATTCATTATCGATAGTATATACATAATTCTAAATAATAATTCTTTCGAATTCAACAATACCAACTACATCCAAACACTAGGTACAGCAATGGGAACGAAAATGGCACCGACTTACGCAACCCTTACATTAGCCTACCTAGAAGAAACCTTATATAAAAAATAGAACAAAACTTTGGCCACAGCACTAAAATACTGTTTGTAGAATCATGGAAAAGGTACTTAGATGACTTCTTCATCCTATGGAAACCCACATGGGGGGGACATCACAGACTTACACACCATACTCCAGAACCTACACCCAACAATTAAATTCACCATAGAACAAAGCTCTACAGAATTACCTTTCCTAGACATACTGATAAAGATTAAAGACAAAAACATTATCACAGACATTTACCGCAAACCTACAGACACCCAACAATACCTACACTTTAAAAGTCACCACCCTAAAAGCTGCATAAAATCAATTCCCTACACCCTAGCACGTAGAATCTGCACCATAATCACGGACAATAACCTTCGAAAAATCCGACTCAAGGAACTACGAATAAATTTAAGAAAAAGAAAATACCCATCACAACTTATGGACAAAGGGATCCAACTTGCGACAAATATACCAGTAGAAGATTTGAGAACCCCTAAAGAACGAAACAAAGAACAAATCCTAACATACGTCTCCACACACAACACAAACAACCCAGAGCTTTTCACAGAGATAACGAAAAACCTCGTCCTACTTAACCAAAACAGCAAACTAAACAACTTCCTTAAAACAACAAAAATAATAAAAAGCAAACGCCAACCCAAAAACCTAAAACGCATTCTTACCTCATCCAAACTCAATCAAGACGCAACAAAAGGAGTCACAAAATGCAACAAACAACGATGTGGAGTCTGCAACATATTATTAGAGGGAAACACATACACATTTACGAACCCCATACAAACATTCAAAATTAAAAAAACCTAGATTGCACCTCAAAAAACGTGATATATGTAATAAAATGTCCAGCATGCGATAAATCCTACATAGGCGCTACAAAAAACCTTAGTAATAGAGTAGCCCTACACCGATCCAACATCAAAATCGCGGAAAATAGACACCTACATGTATCACAACATATACACGCATGCAGTGGAGGCAAATTCGAGATAATGCCCATCTTCCAAACTGACAACTACTTCTACTTGCTAACACAAGAAAAAAATTTCATAGCAAAGTTTAACCCCGCCTTAAACATCTCTCCATAATTATACACATAAATAGGCAAAACACAAAATACACTTACACGCATGCATGCTTGGGTAGGTGTGCACCCTCACACACGAAACAACAAAAAAAGCACAATAAGGCACACGCACACTTTCGCGGGTGCGCGCGCCCATACCCAGTACAGTACCATTTCTCTTAACTAAACAAACAACTAGAAATTAAACGTATGTATGGGTATGTGCGCGTCTGTGTGCGTGTGTATATATGTGTGTGCGTGGGTGTGCACATATGATTGTGTATGCGTCTGTGTATATGTATATATCATCTGTTATCTATGCTACATCTTGTTTGTATGTGTACGTGCACTTATGTTTGGGTGACCGAATCCATGTATGCATATGTGCTTGGATTGGAAAGGAAACTTCAACCAATATATACATAAGGTGGGATGTATGAATATGTATGTGTGTGTGATTGTGAGTGCATGTGCCCATATATATATATGGGTGGATGAGTGTATACACAACCGTATGTATGTGTGTGTATGTGTATATATATACATATGTATGCACATGTATGAGTGGGTAAATGTGTTCGTGTGGATATGGATATACGCGTATGTGTGAGCCCCTGCATATGTCTGTGTGTATGCATATGTGTATGTGTATGTGCCCACATAGTATGTGGATGTTTGTGGGTGTATGTGCACATACATATATGGGTGTACATATATGTGTGTATGTGCGTGTATGTGTGTATATATATCTTCTACCTGTTCTCCATCTTACTTGTGTGGGTGAGTGCGTGTACGTATGTCTGAATGATTAAGCGCATGTATACATGCGTGTTTTGGTTGGGGAAAAAAGTATATATATATATGTATATATATGTATATATATATATATATATATATATATATATAAAATAAAAAAATAAAAATAATTGTTAGCGGTGGATGTATGCGAGTACGTGTGTGAGTGTGTAGGTGGGTATGTATATATGTATATATGTATGCTCCTACATATATTTCTATGTATGTACGTGTGTGTATGTGTGTGTGCCTGCGTACGTGTGCGTGTGCATGTGTACATGTACATGAATGTATATGTATGCGTGTGTGATTGTGTGTGAGTGTATGCTATACATGGGGAAAGGAAGTCTTTAAAAAGAACCCTAAAAAAACATAAAAACCTTCACCATAGGGACTAAAAAACACTCTTTGAAAATAACTTTGACGGGACACTTACAATTGGAGACAGAATGTCTGAACACTAACAACAACAGAATGTCTGAACATCACTCTGAAAAACATATTTAATATCAGCGGAGGCAATTCTACAAACTCCCATTTAAAAAAAAAAACTTTTTACGAAAATATCTGAAGAGAGCACACCCTAAGCTCAAAACGCGTTATAAAAATATTTTAAAATAAAAATATGATGAAAACCTTTTAAAAAAAACCACAATTGTTATGGCTACATTCTTTTAAATATACATTTTTTCTCTCGTTGGAACTACACAACCATCACTTTAAATATATATATATATATATATATATATATATATATATATATATATATATATATAGCCCGATCATCGAAGACAAGATGTTAAATATATATATATATATATGTGTATATATATATATATATGTATATATATATTTTAGTCATCGACATACAGATCTGTTGCGTTGTTTCACAACTCATCAGTGCTGCTAGACTAAAACCTATCCCAAGCCGAGGATCGAACCTAGAACCGTCGTAATGACAGTCGGCAGTTCTGCCCCCTGACTACGGAAGCGGTGGCCGCAATTAATCTGTCCGAATGTCTATTTAAATAAACATCCGTCCGCCGCTCGTAAAGGGCTCAAACGTTTATTTGTAAACAAACCGCGAGCTTCGAATTTTTTCAGCTAAATTAAGCGGCGAGTGAGATTATTTACGATAGTGCTCAACCCAAGAGGGGATATATATATATATATATATATATATATATATATATATATATAGCCCAATCGTCAAAGACCAGATGTTAAAAATATACAAATATCATTCAAACAATATAATGTTAAAATATAGGCTTAGATATTAGATATAGTCATTTAGAACTGCTTTAAAGCTTCACCGTACATTCACACAATTTTCACAGTTCATAGATCACATTCTCAGCTATATTTTAAGATAAACATTTTCAATTTTCATTTGTTAAAACATAAGTTATAATAAAATTACTGGTGTTCAAAAGTCCTCAGAATAAGGAAGAAACATTAGAGGCGATTTTTTTTGATTGACTGTTGGTTACCATAGCAAGTTTTTCAACATTGTCATTTTAGAGATGATTTTTCTGATCATCTGTTAGTTACCATAGAAACCTTTCGTCGTGGACATCTTTATAAATCTTTGCGGGAATGTAGGTCGCATGCGATCTTATTTGGGTTATATAGAGATAGTTAACAGACAGATGCTCTACGCCGTGCTATGACTGATAATATTTCGTTTACGACGTCGACCATTATTTTGTTTCTCTCTTTTTATTATCACTTCTGTCTGTTTATTTACTTAATTACGTATTTATTAGATTTTTTACACACAGACGCATATATAAACAGAACCCAAACCCGCAGGTTTTGCCATACATAAGTAGTGAGTATGAGCTACCTGACATTCAGTTGTAAAGCTATGTTTAGGGGCAGCTATTATACAATCCGACACAATGGAGTATGTAAATATATCCACTAGAAAACATGTAAAAATCTGAATTTCTACAGCTACATACCTAGTAAATATTAGGCCTGACATAATGATGCTGGCCTTAACAGAGCAGAGAGGGAGAAAAAACAAAATACCAAGGACATGTACGACAGGAAAAGAAACTGGAATCTTAAGAAGGTATCAATCATACCAGTCATTACAGGTGCAACCAGGCTAATGAAAAAGAATTTCAAAATCTACCTGGCGAATATATCCGGTGAACCAAGTGCAAAAGAAATACAAACAATAGCACTTAAAGGGACAGTTAGAAACTTATAATGATCTCTCGGTTGGAGTAACTAAAACCATGGGAGAATGTTTGGCATCCTGTAGTACCGGAAAAACAAACTGATAAGAAAATTAAAACAAACCGGGAATATATATATATATATATATATATATATATATATATATATATATATATATATATATATATATATATATATATACTAGCAAAATTCACCGTCGTTGACTGAGTTCAAAAACAGCCTACAGAAAATTGACTCTGAGTTATGAAAGTATGATAGGTTATGAGAAGGATGGGTTGTAAACAAATAGCTTCGAATTCGAGGGTATAAAACCAAAGCAAAATATGATGAAAGTAAAAATAAAATAGATAACTCCATAATTTATTATACCATACCTGTTTACACGGAAACACTTATCACAATATTCTCTGGATCTATATAAAAAAAAAATTGTTAAACTTTGTGACATATTTGCATTCTATGAAGGTCAGGCGCGAACAAACGCCACATAATTTTATTATACTATATTTGTTCAAACTGAAACACAATTATCGAAGTATACTTACGCAGATAGATATGAAAAGTCTTTATTAATGTTTGTGCCTATTTTCATTCTATGGGGGCCAAGCGCGAACACAGATCCCACAATTTTATTATACTATCCCTATTTATGTTAAAACATACTTATCAAAGTATTCTTATGTACTTCTATATCAAAAACACTTGTAAACGCATTTTTTAATATTTTATTTCCATACTTTGTGGACCAAGCGTGCACGCAGATCCCACAATTTTAATGAACCACCATTCTGCCAGATCAAACATACCCATGTTTGTGTCTCGATACATCTTCTATCATTATATGTAATCAGTTTTTTTTTGATAGTCAACCCTATAGGAGCCTATTTGTTACCACACACACACACACACACACACACACACACGCATTCAGCTTTATATTATATATATATATATATATATATATATGTGTGTGTGTATGTATTATTATTATTATTATCATTATTATTATTATTATTATTATTATTATTATTATTATTATTATTATTATTATTATTATAAAGAATTGTAATCTGTCAGGAATTGTTGGCCTCAATGTTGTATGCAACGATCTTTCCGTCTTTCAAAAAGAATATGAATTATATATATATATATATATATATATATATATATATATATATATAAATAAATTCACCTTCCATCTCTTTTTTGAAAGAAGGAAGTGCCCGATATGAATACAAGCTGTACTCTGCAACATTGCTGGGGCTCAAATTGACGCAATGGAAAAAGTTCCAAAATGAGAAAATGCATTAATTAATTCCATATTTCGTATGGGTACACAGTTTTTGTTTTTCCATTTTCTTAACTGATGTAGAGATTTTCTGGTTTGGTGACTCTTGAACACAACATAAATTGTCCATGTGAAAAAAAACAGTCAGTGTGTAGCTGTAAGCCAAACAATTGTAAGGATTGTTCCCTGGGCTTTGTTGATGGTTATTGCAAACGACAATAAAATTGTAAAATGCAGTTTCCTAAACTGTGATGGTGTATGCGATGGAATTATAGGAATGCGTGGAATGAAGATATCTTCACCTGTGACAGGTCCTGTTAAGGTTGTTGTTTCTATTATATCGTTTGTTAATTTTTTACTATAAGCCATGTACGATTGCAAAGCTTGGATTGGTTTATATGTCACAACATTATAATTAGTACACCTATTTTCAGTTGCAGTATATGCGGAGACTTCCCTGGCGAATCTAGCTGTTGGATAATTAACTACATAATCTGCTTCCACCAAAGTGTCGATGGATGTGTATTTGACATCCTCACTTGGAATTTTACGCTGAATAATAGTGTTAAGTTCATGGACGTCTTTTTATTGAGCTGCAATAATAGCTCGTTTACTCAGTCAAGTCGAAGTCGAATAATTAATACAATATCTAGAAAAAAACTTTTAAACCAATTCTTCTTTTGATGTAATAAAATAACAGAAGTTAAAAGTCAAAGAATGTCCCCCTTAACTTGGATCAGCCAGCACTTTTCCGTTCCAAATTTCCCACAAATGATGCAAAAATTGCTGTGTGGATCGAGCAGTCTTCGACTGGATATGTATATTTTGAGTTAAGTTTAATGTCTTCACATTGCACCAAAAAGTAGAGTATTGAGGGACGCATTTATTTCATCTTCCGGTGTTGATTGAAGAATAACAGATAGCATTTGTCTGAAATCTCCTGTAAGCAATATTAATGCATTTCCAAATGGTCTGCTATTGCCACGCAAATCTTGCAAAGATCGACCAAGAGTGTCAAGTGATTATTTGCGTACCATTATGCATTCATCCCAAACAATAAGTTTGCATTTATGCAATATTTTTCCCATATTGGTGGAGATGTTGAACATGAGATTTTTGTAAAATTGAATGTTTAATAGTAGTTTCAAGTAGAATAATTGTTTGTTTGTTTGTTTGTTTAACCAGCATATCAACCTTCGTTGCGTCAGTTAATGTTGTATACAAGATTTAAATTGTCGATACTTTCAGAATCGATTTTCGCTGGGTATTCGTCTAATGTTTTGGTATAGTTTGTAATTTGATTTTTTTATATATTATGGTAAAGATTTGCTTGTTTTAAGAAATTTAGAATGGTTTTAGTATTTTCATTGAAGAGCTCTTTTAAGCTTGTAGCCTTGTAGTAGTGTTGACGAATTCATGTGAGATCATGACAGTTAAGTAAAAAGTGTGTCACTGTGTAAGGTTCGTGACAAGGTATACATTTGGGAGGTTCTTCACTTTTTTAGTAGGTGGGAGTGAGTTATGTATGTGTGTCCTATCCGGATACGTGATAATACTACTTCTTCTTTACGTGATTTTCTGGTATCCAGAGGGGTTTTTCTTAAGTATAGGAGTAATTTGGAAGATTTTGTTATTTGGCAATTGTTCCAATTTCCTCGCGTGATTTTCTTTGTGATAAAAAATGTTTGTAATTTGTATATGAGACCTGTATGTCGTTTATTTGTAGTTTTAAGGAAATTTTGGCCACAATGTCAGCTTTATCATTTCCACGGAAACCGTAGTGACTGGTAATCCAACAAAAGAAGAAAGATTTTTGTGTCATGATAGAATGGATCTTTCGTAACAGTTTGATGGGTAGGGGATTGTTTAATTTTTGATTTTTATTGCTTCTAATACTGATAATGAGTCTACAAATATTATAATTTTTTGGAGTTTTGGTTGGTGATAATATCTACAGCCAGGTTTATGGCTGTAATTTCTGCATTATAAATTGAGGAGTTATTTGGTAACCTTTTCTGCTGAATAGTGTTTTCTGAAATAGTGGCACATCCCACGTTGTTTTGATCCGTGTAAATGTGCGTCCAATTTGGGTAAGTATCCAGAATGTTTAGTTTTTCTCTAGTCTGCAGGGTGAATATTGGATTTAGGATATATTGTCAGGTTTAGTATGACTTCAGGTTGATTTAACAGCCAGGGTGGGAGTTCTGGGATATTTTCCTCGTGGATGCTGGTTTGATCTATGTAGTTGTCTGTAAGTGGTTTTATTGTTTCTTCCATGTAGAGACGAAAGGGTTTAATTGCATTTTGAAAGTGCATTGATAGGCAGAATTTTTGGGGTTTGATTTTAGTTTTAGATAGTATTGTAAGACTAATTTTTCATGTCTCAATTTTAGTGGAGGTTCATAGGCTTCAGCGTATAAGCTTTCTATCGGAGATGTTTTGAATGCGCCCAGGGCAAGTCTTAATCCTGTGTGATGGATAGACTCTAGAGTTTTAAGGTGACATTTTTCTGGTTAAACGATATTTAAAGCTTCCATAATCTAGTTTGGTTCCTATCAGAGTTCTATATAATTTAAAGAGGGATGAGCATTCTGAACCCCACTCAGTATTTGCTATAACCTTTAATAGTTGTAGCGTCTTGAAACATTTTTGTTTTCAATATTTTAAGTGAGGGATGAAGGAGAGTTTTTGTCAAAAATAAGTCCCAAAGATGTATGTTGATCATCTATTTTGATTGTTGTTCCTTTTAGATTAAGAATAGAATCATTGCGCATTTTTCTATGATTACAGAAATGGACAAATTTAGTTTTGGGTGTTGAAAATGTAAATCCATTTTCTGTCGTCCATTGTGTTAGTTTGTTTATGCACATTTGTAGTTGGCGTTCTGAAGTATGAATATTTTTGGATCTATGGAAGATTACAAGGTAATCCACATATAAGGAGCCATTTATCTCATTGTTCAGAAAATATACAAGATTATTAATTTTTGTATTAAATAGCTTAACTGATAAAATGCATCCTTGTGGGACTCCTTCTTCCTGGATTTTTTTGTGTCTGACAGGGTTAGTCCGATTCTTACTTCAAAACTTCTATCAGATAGAAAATATTTTATCAGTATGGGTACTCTGTCCTTTAACCCAAGGTTGTAAACGTCTTTTATTATACCCTGTCGCCATGTTGTATCATATGCCTTTTTCTAAATAAGAAAGATAGCTATTGCATGTTTTTTCTAATGAATGCGTCTTTGATAAAGGGCTCCAATCGGACTATGTTTTCCATTGTTCCTCTTCTGTTTCTAAAACCACTTTGTAGGTTGGCAATTGAGTCGTTCGTTTCCAGATACCAATTCAGTCGTTTATTTACCATTCTTTCAAATGTTTTGCAGAGACAACTTGTCAATGCAATTGGTCTGAAATTTTGTGGATCTGAATTGTCTTTCTCTGGTTTAGGGATGGGGATCACGATAACATATTTCCAGCTATTGAGTAGTTTTCCGTTGAACTATATTTTGTTGAGCATGTTTAAAAGATGTGTTATAGATTTGGAAGGAAGTTGTTTCAGAAACTCAAGCAGAATAATTAGTTCTACTTGATAGCAATGTCGCAGGTATTCCACATGCAGCAACGGTTATGTCATTTTGTCACTTAATGGATGCCATAATCAAGTTTATTAGTAAGGTTTTACCAGTTACTCCTGGTGCTGTTCAAGGTAGCAGTAATTTCCAAATAACTTCTATTCTCATAATAAGTAAATTAGGTGACAAAATAGGATTTATCTATGTTTGGCAATGCCTTATTCACTGTAATTAATTGAGGAGACTACAATAGGATGAGGTATTAGAGATGGAGAGAGAGACAGGAAGATATTTAGATAGAACAGACAAAGGTAGAGGGAAATTCAGAAAGAGAAGGAGATGGAGAGAGTTAGAAACAGAGAGGGAGCGGGACAGAGGAAAGGAGAGAGAGGCAGAGAGATAGAGGGAATTAGAGAGAGAGAGAGAAAGAAAGCGGTGCAAAGAGAGATGGAGATGGTGATAGAGAGAGATAGAGAGAGAGGGTGAAAGATGGATAGAGAGAGTTATTAAGAAAGGAAGAGAGAGGGAGAGAAACAGAGGGTAAAGTACACTTCTCCGTTTTTTCCTCGATCAGTAAAGGAGGTATCCTTCGAGACTGAGGCAGTTTTTATTTTTGTTACTATCCAGAGTACCGTTTTTTTTTTCGGGAGCTAGATTTTCCAAAAATTAGAAACCGACTGGGTTATCTGTACTTTCCCCTAACAATTTAATAAACAAAAATATATTTTAAAACCTGAATTTAACGTGTAAATACTAATTTTAAAAATTATAAAACTTTTGGGATAAAATATCGTAGTAACTTAAAAGATGGTGTCTAAAAATAAGAATAGGAGGTGATAAAATGGAGTCTAAAAATAGATAATGATAAAATAAAATACAGTAAATAAGTAAAATAAAAATAATAAAATTAAGTGAAATTACGAATTTTTATTTTTTCATTTTTTTGGTTCATTAAATGCATAAGTACAAATAATTTGTTTTGCTCATGCTCTATTTCTTAAATTTACAATGTATGTGTTACTCTTTTAACGATTGTTAAAAAAAAAGTTTGTTTTATACGCAGAATATACAGAGAGAAAGAGAGAGAGAGAGATAAAGAGATTCCCCTACAATCTCTGAGCTTGAAAAAAAAGGAGATTAAAACTTGCTGCTATGGTTTCAAATGATCTAAAGTGACAGCAAATATTTCTCAAATTTTATACGCTATATTTTGGGAGTATTTTCCGATTATGAATATCTCCAGTATCAAATCATTTTTATACACTTTGAAAGTAACTTTATGTAAGAAAGATGCAAGATATATAAGAAATAGTTGGCATATTCCCTTTGCTATTAGTTTTGATCATTTGAAAACATCGTTGCAAGTGTTTGTCTCCCTCTCAATCAAGGCAGATGATTTTGAGAAATGTCAGATATTTTAAAATTTATATGTAAAACTAAGAAAAAGAAATGACTATGATTGAAACATTTTATAGCTGAAAAAAGTGCCCAAAGGATTCTGGATGATGGATGATCCTTTTGATGTACGCCATTACGGTAATATAGACCACTATTCAGTTCAGATTATTACCTTTCAAACGAGGTTTCCTTTGATAAACTCTAATTAATAGTCGCTATGATTATGAACTAATAATACTTTCAAAAAGGAAGTATATATATATATATATATATATATATATATATATAAACTGCAAATTATTCCTTTAAGGTTAGCTATTTCTCAACATTTTACTCAAATTCATGCGATATTTACAGTTATGACATTTTATTTTTATCAAAGTGTTTGCACTGCATATTCCTTTATTGCAGGTCTCTGAAAATGGGGGATTATGGCAAATATATATATATATATATATATATATATATATATATATATATATAATATGTAATGATGAAAACTTTACTTTTTCTTATATTTTTTCTGTTAAAGAAGAATAAACAAAAGCACATCCTATGTGCTAATGTAAATGAATTATTATTCGCCATATCCACCATTTTTTAAATAACTTTAAACAACTTTTTGTCCACCGAAGATGTCAATTGTTTGATCTTAAAAAGAGGTTTTTGGCGACATCAACTATTTTCCTCCACAGGGCATCCTTTGAAGTATATTTCTCTCCTTTCTCAAAAACATCTCTTTACAATATTGACGAAAGCTGTTCAATCGAGTTAAGATCTGGAGAACGGTGGCCAGCTCATGAGGGTTTCTCCAGAGATGCCCATAGATTCCAGGGTGGCTGCAGTCGCCTTAGCAGAATAGGGCGCTGTATTGCCATGCATAAAAATCATCTGAAAGATGTGATAATGGTATGTCCTCTAGCCCTGGTTGCAAATGTGTATTCAAATAGGTCGTGTTCGCATTGCTAGTAAGTTTTACACCCTCTGAAATCGGAATTGTCCAATCAAGTTATTCCCAATGATTCCCGCCCAAACATAACGCCTCCACTTCCTTGTTGGCGATGAACTCTGTAAAGGGGTTGGTGTTCGTTCGACTTCTAAACTTTGGTCCTTCCATTCGGGCGGTCAAGTGTAGCACGGGTCTCATCTATAAATAGGACGTATTTGAAATCTATATTCATGTAATCTTTGAAAAAATGGAAGAACTGGTGCTGTTTGGGTTTCGGTTGACTTCCCTATGTATTTTCTGAATATCACCGTGTTATAGGTTTCTACTGGTGCACTTATCCTTTCTGGATTTGGTGTCGGGGGTGTTCACGAATGAAGCCAAAGTTCTTGGATCCCTTTCCAGCATCATAAGTAAGTTTTTGATGAACAATCATTCTGTGAGTCCAGTATTTTTTTTCTTTTCGATAAACGCCAATTGTCTCTTTTTTTACATTTTTAAAGACTTGCAACGAAGCGATTAACAGTACAAATTACTAGATAATAATAAAATCAATGTAATAAATTTATGAATATCACATGGATTTGAATACAATTTTGAGAAATAATTAATTTTGAAATAGTCATTTGATGATGCAACTAAGATTCTTTTCTGATGTATAGGGAAATATGTATTTTACAAAACCGCGATTGACGCAGTTTATTCATATTTATGTATATATATATATATATATATACATATATATATATATATATATACTATACACACACATATATATAAATATAAATATATATATATACACGGTAGACACATTTATTATTAAAATATGCTACAGTAATATATACTGGTAGACCAATTGATTATTGAAATGCTTTGGCTATATGATACGAAATAACATACGAATTTGCAGACTTTTAAAAATTATAATATAATTCTATGGTTAAATTTTGGGACAATCGTGTAAAAAAACTATATTTTCAAACGAATAAAATATGTCTTAACTTGCGTACATTTGTATATATAGTGTCCTGCGAGGCAGCTTCAGTACTGCTGCTACGCTATATTTTGTAGCTTTGTCATTCAACTAATAGATATATCTATCTATATATATATATATATATATATATATGTATATATATGTGTGTGTGTGTGCGTGTGTGTATGTGTATGTGTGTTTGTATGTGTGTGGTTGTGGTCTATATTTTGTATGTATATACATATATGTATATGTATGTACGTTTATATATTTATGTATATATGTACCTATACATATGTATATATATATATATATATATATATATATATATATATATATATATACCGAGTAAGTGAGAGAATCTATTTAATATGTAGTTTGTTATGATTCTCTATTGCTCTCTTCCTCTATATTTCTCTCGTCAATCTAAAATTTCTTTTCATATCTTATTTTATATTTTTGAACTCGTTACCATAGAAACTATCGACGTAAAATATTAATTTACACGTCCTCTGCAATATTAAACATAAATGATTATCTACAGACACACGCACACACGGTCATTTCCATCGTAACTTTCTGTAAACCTCGGAGAAAGCGGTTTCAGGAACGTTGTATAGTAATGTAAAGGCTATTTGTTAGCTTCATATTATACGTCAAATTGATCGATAGTTCGTGTAAATATGATTTAATACAAATTATAGATGTATATACATATAATTAAAGTCTTTGAAATAAGAGTAATAATTTCTGTCACAACAATAGAAGGACAATATATTAATTATCTCTACTTTTATATAAAAGGAGTTTTGCCTGTGTTAGTTCGTACCATAATCAACTTTTTAATAAGTAAGTTCATTCAAATGAAAATTCTGTGCAAAACAGTGTTCTTATGTGGTGTACCTGAATGTACTCGATACGTATCGATCATCGGTGGCCGTTACCGAAAATTCCCGATGAAAGAAGGTCAGCCGATTTGGACTTAAGTTAACGTACTATACAACCTATCATCACAAATGCATCTACGAAATGTTATTACGGCACAATTATAAAGTTTCGCCATAAAATCCAACAGTAGATTCATTGATATGACAGGGGCGCCTTCGATATGAATACTTGTTTTTAGAAGTAAATCAGACGATTATATTTAAGTTTTTCAGTTTAAACTTTAAGCCATTATATTAAGATAAGGAAATAAAATCCTTTGTAGGTTGTTCACAGTGCAAGGTAAAAAACAATATATTGTGTAATAAATCACCGCAATGAGGCATGTGAAGTTTCCTTCCGGTGCATCTCGGATGGTCCACAACTAGAGCAGGCAATTAATTTAATTCATCGAAATATAGGTGATTTCACCGATTTCGATAACAAAATATATATAAAGACGATACAGTCACCGATTTCGATAACAATATATATATATATATATATATATATATATATATATAGATGATACAGCCACCGATTTCGATAACAATATATATATAAAGATGATACAGTCACCGATTTTGATAACAATATATATATATATATATATATATATATATATAAAGATGATACAGTCGCTGATCAACATTCAATCCCGAGCAACGTCGGCACTCCTTGCTTATATATAAATTAAAATAATACTTATTTTAAATATATTGAGTACTGTCATAGTTTTATGCTTGAGCCGTTAATAAAAAAAATCTCAAGCAGCTTATTAGACGTTTGGTATCTGTGTCTCATTAAATGATACTGAAAACCATACAAACAGTATAATTACCCGTTTGGCAAGTATTCATACTCACATGTTTTCCTTTTAATTAGATTGGTGACGATCAATTAAAATCGAAATTATGTGAATCGCAACCATTTGCGTCGAGGTTCATATGACAAAAACGATTGTAAATATCTACACGAATATGACAAAATAAAGAGATGTCTATGGCTTGATAAAGTTTTGTTAAATATATACATCGGTAATTGAATCGAGATCGGAAATTTTGAAAAGCTTCGGTAATTTTATCAGAATCTAGAATTTAGAATAGAATCGGTAATAATATTGGAATTGAAAAAATATTCAGATCCTCTATGCTAGTAGTAGAAATCTGTAAACTGTTGTAGACCAGATATAAATCTCTGCATATAAAGAACTTGTATTGGAGTAGTGATATCAACAGTATTTTTATTTGATTAACATAACCTGATCTACATGATTTGAATACAAATCTGAAAACTGTAATTGTCTTTTAAAATGTTTTTTAAACAATCTCTACGTTAATACAATAATTTGAAGAAATATTACAAATATTTCGGCTAGTCAAACGTGGACTTCGGCTAGAGAACGTGGACTTAGACTATGTCTTACATGATAATGCCGTCGATAAGCTATGAGTCAGAACAATTGACCCTAATTTTTGTAAAACAATGTCACAACTTGTGTACGCTGTTTAATTCTATACTTATCCATAATCAATTTCCAAAATATTATTTTTTTATATCTGAAATAGAGTAAAAAATTATTAATGGTAAAATAACAAATATAGTTATCCTTCAGTGACTTTTTAAACGTACATTGTATAAATGAGTAAAGAAGACACTCAGAAATTGGTATGGTGGCAGCATAATTATTTAATAGTTACAGAGCTAACGTGTATTTTTAAGAGGCAGATGTGTTTAACTCAATCGTTTATTAACCCTCTTGTTTTATGACGAGTTTGAGAGAATCATTCGAATATCCAACTTCGATACACTGCTACTTGAGAGAATCATTCGAATATCCAACTTCGATACACTGCTACTTGAGAGAATCATTCGAATATCCAACTTCGATACACTGCTGAATCTTCATCATGCACATAAGAGTCTGCAGCATTCCCTAAGTAGTGATTGCAAATGAGCGATCAACAAACTCTTGTTAAGGTCAACCATAATCTGTAAATAAAGCTAGCTTACTCTCAACTCGCAAGTTCCCTGAAGGAAAATCCCTTAAATTGTTCGTATTCCTGTGCTTGTTTACGGTATCATAATTATTGGAAAAATGGCTCTATGATTATAAATACGAAATTTCATGAATTAGATTATCATATTTAACAATATTTTATGATCGGCCTCCTTGTTTAATAATAATCTTAATTATTAAAACATCGTTATTTTTATGGCAGGTGCTCGGCTGAGCTCCAATCTATGGTTCCCCTCGTCAAACTTTCACAAGAAACCCCCGTCTAGCAGAAAACAATATCACTAATTTTCCCCACTCTTTATCTGTGCCTAAACTAAATGTAGATTCCATGAGCAAAGCTTCTTTCTTAGAACTGCACGTCTATAGAATAGTCTTCCGTTTTCCTGCTTTCCAGCTAACTACAATATGGTTGTCTTCAAATCTAACGTAAACAGGTTTTTGATGAGCCGTTCATTATAAGTTAACAAATTTACCGAATTTCCATTACTGACGAGTACTATATTGTCCAATTGTTTACTGTACTCGATTTAACCCTTATCCTCGAGTAGATTCTTGGCCTTGATCAGTGGTGATGCCTATGGAAAAAATATATACATCCACTTTATAGGTGACTGATCGTGAAATTATTGTGGCAAGACTTACGCAATCACCTCCCTGAGTCAGTGTTGCTTAAACCAGTTGCAAGGTGAGATTCACGATGACTAGAAACAATGCCGAAAAAAGCAGAGACACATATGGTGCCTGGAATTCCCAAATGGCCAACGATCTTGTACTAGTAGGCTCAAAATTCCTTACTTTGGTTATGTGACGAGAATCAGTGTGTCAACGTGAATTCAAAATGTAATACAACATTCTCAAACGTAATCTAATAATAAATAGACAAGAAATTAACAGATAAGATTGGCATTAGCTCTAATTCTTAAGAACTGAACTGTATACAGTGCATGCCGGTCAGTCTGATTAATTAACCTACTGATGCCTCGTGCCACTGTGGTACAAGAGTTCAAAGTAATTATTTTCCTGTCAAGCTTCGATGTACTAAACTGCTGAACGATGTTTTGGAAGCGTTGTCATGTTCCTTATAGTGGATTACATTTGACACAAAGTCTATAAAATAATCAACCTATAAGTGTTGAACATCTGTTAAGTTATCCCCATAATACGTCTGTCATACACATCAGCAGAGGAAAAGATCCGTTTGTACATGTAATGATTATGTTTAACAAAACCTTAGTTGAAATGTAAAGCGTCTCGATAAAACATTTGGATGACACTAAATGCAATTGGTGATAGCTATTATTTTACTATATACCTCACAAGAACTTGTTGAAGTAGAAATTCTATAAGGGTGTCGTAATAATAAACAACGTCTTTCTTTAAAGTTCTACATTACCTAATGACTCTGCACTTAAGCAGAATAAGGATCCTGCTATCGTCAGAATAGTCAGTTCATGTAAAACCTTGAGAGATGTTGAAACGCCAATCTAATGGAATCACTTCAGCTTACGGCATTTAAGAAAACATTTATTTGCGACCAATAATTAATTATAAATTATTTAAACCAAAATCATTTAAAAACAAAAATAAAAAAATATTTTTTATTAAAAAAAAACTGTATTTATTACTATGAGTGGTTCTTTATTTTAAAATTAATTTTCCTTAATCTCTTAAGAATTGTCCAATAATTATTCATTGTATTTCCAACACAATAGAATTAATCTTGCTTTCATATTTTAATTCATTTTGTATTGTGTTATAACGAAACATAAATGGTTCCTTGGAAAATTAAACAGGTTTCGGACGAAAAATACTATAAAATATTAATTCGGCATATTCTTGCATTTTATAGAAACGGCCTGTAGAATACAACCATAGCCCGGTACTTTTACTGCATAAGTAACGAAAAATAAATTGTTCTTATCTTTTTATTTATCTGACATTTTTGTGCGAATTATATATTTTCATAAGATTTGCTTACTAAATATTTAATAGAGATTTCAATAGTAATGCTCCGATTATTGACTTGGTGACTCCTATCTGTATAATTAACCCTGGTTTATCATATGTAAAAGCTAAACACAGACAGGCTCTGCGGTATCAATGTTTTAACGAACTGTACAGAATCAAGAGACAAAATACTCAGTTTATACACGTCCAATTTTAAGAAAAACAAATAATTTCAGTAGACATTATGGTGGAAATTACAATTTTCCCTAACCTTCGCTATATAGTTATCCTTTCTTTCACGTCTCATATTCTCTTTCTTTCTTTCCCCAGAATTTCTCTTCATCAACGTTTTCCATCGTTTTCTCCTCTCCTTTCTTTTCATCTTCATCTTTTTCTCTCACTCCTTTTTTTCCGTTCGTCTTCATTATTTACTCTCACTCTTTTCTTTCGTTTCAAAATATCAATGGTAATTATTTACTTCACAATTAATGTAATTTAGTTCAGGTTAGGGTTAATGCACAAATAAGCAGTATGCGTTCTCATACTTTTAGCATTGAATAAATAATGCTTCCAAAGCAAAGCGCATTACTATTACCATGTCATGCAAGAAAGCAGATGCAAATACAATACAAAAATAACAGTCTGCATTATCAATAACATGTTGAAAACAAAGGGTAATTGATCGATCGTGAAAAATCTTTGTGAGTCAGACATTTTAACTTCTATTATGTAGAATTTTTTTTTCAACAGTTTACTTCGTTTTTCACATATTTTATTAAATATACAACAAATATCGATCAGTCTCATATGAAGACTGAAAATGATGATTAAGAATCAAACGAAATATGGACTAATGTAACTAATCTACTATATCATACATTCAAATTATATACTAGCGCAGAATAATGAATGATATTACGTCATGGATGTTGAATAATAATCGGCTAAAAATCTCGATGTATTAAATAAGCTGATAGAAAATAATATCAAATAAACAGGCCATTATATGTTGTGTATATAAATGAGGTTTAATAATTATTACTAGTATAAAACTAGTATGCTTACTCTGCTGCGTATTTCTGTAAATGTTCAAGTCATTAATTTGTGGCGTAATGATAAACTTCTCAGTGATGGTCAGTTCTTATTGACGGTATTCTGTGATAAATGAATGCATTTAGAATATAACTCCTTCATAATATACATATGAATGATATTATTCTATTTTTTCTAGTAAGTATCATTTGTTGAAAGGCATCGGCCACTTAATCGAACGAACACACCTTAAGTGTTAGTGTTTCTATTGGTTTGAATCTGGTACAGTCAGGTTTAGACCATATATTCTTTGGACATGACAATGGTTTAAGAGTTAACTCTTAAGCCATTGTCATGTCCAAAGAAAACACATAATAATCACTTGGGACTTGTAAATAATTGACACGGTAACCTATATGTCATTTATCATGCGAAGTGGCAGCATTCGCGAGTTTATAAGTTTGCATTCTAAAGTATTACATATAAAAATAATATTATTTATTCATTCGTTCTTTTTTTTGTAAATCACAGGACATGTTTGTTTAAATTGGGCCTATCTTTAAATTTCTAATTAAAAGGTTTTCTGGTTACTTGTTTTTTTTTTTGTTTTTTTTTGTTTTTTCGCTGGTTCTATTTTACTATCAGTCGATTTTTGAAGAAATCAACGTGTCATTTTACCTGGAGATAACACTTTAACTCTATATGAGATACGTAGATTTTCTGAATGTTACATAGAAGTTCGTTTCCTTACAAATGATAAGTTAATAAATAAGTTGGGAACATACTTTTCATCTCAAGAATTGGCCATTTTTATGTTATACTATATCGTTGTTGCAGCCTATTGGTCTTAGTGAATTTGGTAACAAGAATACATTTTATCTAATAAAATATTAACTGTACGTTGCTACTTGAGGGAACATCACTTGGAGTAGAGACATTATTCCTCATAAAAGCTAGTGATAATATGTTCAGAATTTTGATTAAAAATAATACTTAACATGAACTTTTCCACAAATATCATAAAACAAAGCTAATCATATACAAGGGATTTAACTTAATTCAAAGGGCACGTGTTTAATAAATGTATTCCGTTTTTACCAATAATCACATGATTTAATACTCTATTTTAATTTACGTAAAATATTTATTTATCTTTAAGAATAGAAACTAGAATAACGTTTTTTATCAATCGTACAAATCTATCGGCAATTTCTTCAAGAAATGACACAAACAATGATCATAATTCCTGATAGTACACATCGTAACATTCGACTCATACTCTGTAATTCAAGGAAATCTATGTAACGTATGTCTTGGATTATCGATAAAGCAGTATACTAAATAAAGTGGGTGAAATTAGGAAACTTGAGACACATAAATCTATTACAATAACTAAATATTATATACTACTTCTCATTACCAGAATGAACATGATTCTATTCACTTTAAACAAGGTGGAGTGCAACTTTAACGTAATGGGCTACTATTTTGAATCAAGTCAACTGAAAGATGTGTAAACTTTTGCATCGAAGTACGGTTAGAGAAACGGGAAAAAGGAAGTGTCTTCCCATATCTAGTGAAGAAGATATTAAAATTTAAAGGTTTTCAACCATGAGAAACCTCAACTATAAAGAGGTGAAAGTTTGCTGCGAGACATGTTTTTCACATGTAATTTTGTCGTAGAGGTAAAATAAGTTCATCAAATACATTAGATTATTTGT
Organism: Euprymna scolopes; assembly: GCF_053919585.1. NCBI lineage: Eukaryota > Metazoa > Mollusca > Cephalopoda > Sepiida > Sepiolidae > Euprymna > Euprymna scolopes. The sequence goes on along the minus strand of NC_136489.1, from coordinate 32,588,487 downwards.
AAAACAGAAACAACAACGCAACATCCCGACGAAATGAGTCTGTGGCTTGTATGATATTGCGGGATGTATTAGATTGGCTAATCTTTTTTAGATCTTGTCTGTGAGGAGGAAAGTACTTGAATATCCTCAAACCTAGATGTGGCAACAATACTCCATGCATGACTGAATGATGCCTAAAAGGTATACTATCTTCTCTCCAGTGTGAGTAATTTTCAAACATAGTAGGAAAAACCCACCTTCTTTTTAGCAGTAATTTATCGTCAAATCAGCTTTGCTGCTGTATAAAGCTTTGCAATTTACAACCAACGTACGGATGGATTGCATCTTTCCATTGATGCTTATCGCATCGGTTATTTCGAATTAATATTGTTACAAGTAAATTGATGTTATTTATCTTTTTACCACGCGCTTCTCCAAAACATTCCGACATCCTCCCCATCTCTCAACCTTCAAAAAATGAAAAATCACAAGAAACAAAACAAGATAAAACTCCGAACTCTAACTCCCAACTTGGACCCCACTACCAGATGACCTTCTATAACATTAGGGTTCTACGTTCCAACCTTCCAGATGATTGAAATCTAATTGCATGAAACTAAACCAGACTTATTTTTCCTGTGCGAAACTGGCATTAGACCTACCGTTTCTTTAGATGAGTTTGCAATTATCGGATATTTAAATTTGACATCAAAATCTGCCCCCCCCAAATTTCCAAGGGCCTCGTGTCTCTGACTTTATATCCGTGTGAAGACTAATACACCGGTTGCGTATTCTACTGCAGGGCATCAAACATGCGTTATAAACTTGTACGTGTATGCTAAAACGCAGTTTGATTGTGCAAAAAAATGTACGGTAGATGTTACACGCATTATTTCATGCATGCGTTTATTACTAATTGAGACACAATAAAGATGTGGTCATATTGGAGTATGGATGATCTAACTTGTTGTGCATTGACGGAAGTAACATGAAAACTATTTTACATTTGTTTTATTGGGAAGATATATTTAAGAAAAAAATATGCAGCACTTAGTAAATTTATCACTTAGATTTTCATGTAGATGCTTAAGTGAATTGTTTCCCGGTACTTTATTTGATTCAATTATAGACATCGTGGAAATCATCATGGAATGAGAACAGGAAAGTAAATGGAAAAAATTATTTTATCTAAATTGTAAATAACAACTACAAGTTATGCATCCATCAAATTGAAAAATGGCCGTCGAATATATTTATAGAAAAAAAGCACTCTAGAATTTACTGCTATTATAGTTTCTTTCAACCAACATAACGTATGTTCGTTCAATTTCTTCATTTTTGAAAAGAAACGTACATATTATAGCTATTATTTGTAAGAAAAAATTTAAAAGAAAGATTTTGCTCTGGACTTCATTCATAAGGATAGGTTTTGATATCATTCAGAAGAGTTATTTTCACGACGTTTCAGTCGACAACACTTTTAGCGTACTGATGGTGTATCATTTCGAACTCGGAAATCTGTTTGTCGAACTTAAGAATTTGCATACCACTCAGACAGAATCCTTCGTATAATAAACGATGGTAGCATGCACTAGTTCAGTCCACCATGTCTGGGTAGATGTCATATGTCATTCCCAAATGCAGTTTACATGCATTGAAGCTCTTCTTTCAAACTTCCAGTAGAATGTAACTTGGCAATTTAATTTCTCCAAGTAATTTGTCCTAAAACGAGCGCAGAGCTTAAATCGAAAAAAAAAAACGTTGAGAAAAAACAAATACTCAAGATTAATCTACGGAAAATTTCCTCCACGAAAATTCGAAAACCTAATTGGTCTGAATATGAGAAAATACCTTCATCTTCTGCCCCTATATCTGTAAACAGCTTTAATACATTTATTTATATAGCTTATGCAGTAGAAGTAATATTGATATTAAATTCTTGTAACATCTGAGTTAGAGCTTGAGACTTGGACAGACACTAACTTACCCATATTATAATTATAAAATATAAATAGAACATAAATGTTTCCTTGCTTACAATTGAAATACAATTATTTGCTTTGATATCGTTTTAATAATAATACATATTTATATTTAATATCGAAATGAAATCTTCATTGCGAATAATTACCTGTTTATATAGAGGCACATACCATTAAAAATATTAAGATTCGAAAGCGAAAGAAAAGTTAAAATCAACAATGACTAGATGTCAAATGCAAGTAGTGAGTGCAAAAGTTTAGAATTTATAAAAAGGGGTTGTATGAAAACCCCAGGGCGTGACACTCTTCAGAATCTATTCCATTGGGTAATAAAACTTTTAAGCGATCGATCGTTATTTTGTATTCTTCCGGACTTAGGAGAGTAAACTGCAGTTCATTTTGATGGCATGCAGCAAATATAAGAAAGTGACCAGTATGAAAGCCTGGAATGTAATTTTTTTACTATTACACTAACATTACTCAGAACCTTCCTATCTAATAAACCAGTCACATTCTGTCGTCCAAAAATACAAAAACTGCTTCTGTTATGAAGGAATAATATATTACCTTATGATTTATATATATATATATATATATATATAATGAATAAGAGTATATATATACACATATAATGGAATAGTAGTAGAAATTGTAGTTGCATTTGCATCGGTTCATGTTGATTCTAGCTAGCTCCAATTTTTATTAAAATTATTTCTGTCGTTACATTTTTTCATCTCGATTTTGTTATTGTCGATGTTATACTGATAAGCCGACCATTGCAAATAATCATAGGTCATCAATATTTTGTTGTATTCTATCACTTCTCACAAAATTCTCACAAAATTCTCACAGTTCCCAACAAGGCAGTATTCTTAGGTACTCCAACATTGCAATCGATCTCAAATTAATTCTTTTGTCACATTTCAATAAGTACTTTTTTTTCAGTTTCCACTATGTTTTTATTTCCGTCTTCAATTTTGGTACTTCCTGCGTTTCTCCTTTTCTTTCTCCTTTATATTCACATTAGCTGGCTCTGCTATATCAATGGTTATTGTCCTGTGTTCCCTGTTTCCCAACAAGACTAAACTTGGTCTCCTTGTTTTAATCAAATTGTCACATTGAATATTCATATCTAAAAAAAATATATTCACATTATCACTATTCGCAAAACCGATGGAATATTATCGTATCATTTTCATTACATTTCATCCCTCTTTCCTTACATAATAATCTTTTTTCACAATATTGTCATGCTGCCTCTTGCACTTATAGATAACTTATCACAACGACTGACAAGGTGTTGTGCATTCTCATCTGTTTGGCTCACAAAATAAACATAGAAGACTTTCAGTCGTTTTTCTAATAATTATCATGATACTTAATTTTTTTCTGAGGGCGTGATCCTCTGCGGCGCATATAAGGGTTTATTATTATTATTATTATTATTATTATTATTATTATTATTATTATTATTATTATTATTATCATTATTATTTGAAATTTTGTGTTTGGTTGTTGGTATTACCAATTTTAAATTCATATAAACGGATAATAAAACATTACCATAAAATATTCGCATATTTTTCTCAGTCCTCAAGGAACTGTCGACAGATTTTTACGATTCCTAAAAACGCAGTCTTCTGACGTACTTCAATATTGCAATGTATCTCAGGTTTCTCAATTCACTTTTCAAATTATCTTGTCATACTTCCCAATGCTTCTATCAGAATAATGAAAACTTCTACATGATTCAACTACCACAATCATTTATCGTTTTTTTATTATTATTCACTCACTAAGATCATCATCAGAGATTGCTCACTTACAAAGACCGGTGTTGTTCCCCGGATTCTGGATGACAACAAATATCCCCAAATTTTCAGTATTCCTCACCTCTTTCAACAACTTTTTCAAATAAATTTGCGCCATCGCAACAATCGCTTGCCTATTGATTTCAGGGTGACGGCGATCATTGGTCTTCAATGGAATTTGGGTGGCAATAAGCCTCCCAAACGTCCCAGTACACTCCGCACTAATCTAGTGGAGGTCTGGTAAGTGATTTTACTCCTCGGGCATTTCATACTCTTTGACCCTTCGACATTTTCGGAGGTGGTGAGAAGGGAGAGGATGATTATAAGCAGAGAGGAATGTAAAGGATATAGAAATAGTGAGAGAGATGGGAAGAGAAAAGAGACAGGAAGGTAGGAAGAGTAATCAGTCCATAACGTTTTTGACTCATTTTTCTTCATTTGGTGTTTGTTTGTTTTTTCTCTTGCATTTTCTATATGACCAGTAACCGATTGTCATTCTTTCAGATTAAGTTCAACGTTCGAGGGCTTTCTTTAAAACTTCCGCTGTTTCCAGCATTACTGTCCGTTGTATAGTATGAGGCTTCCCCTTGATTCCAATTTCTCCAAGTTTTGTTTCAAGGTTATCTGAAACTGTTACTAATGCTCCAATTATTGATATTATGTAGCTGTTCATCAGATTCTTTATTCCTCTAACTTCTCTGGCAAGCTCAGATTATTTTTATTTCGCTTTTCTGTCCTTTTGCTCTTCACTCTGTGGGCTGGTGGGATGGCAAAATCTACAATTTGGCAAGTTCTTTTTTTTTCTTGATAATTATTATGACGTCAGGTCTTCGGTTTGGATGGGTTTATTTGTGTGTATATATATATATATATATATATATATATATATATATATATATACATATATATATATATATATATCCCATAGAATTAAGTGGTTTTCATTTGAAAGTACAGTCTCCGATGTGTGCTTGAACCATTTATCTTCGTGTTCAAAAAGCAGCCAGCTGCATAACTCGCAATGCAATGCTTTTTCCATGCGTTCGCGTCTGCCCTTGTATTCTTTTAGGCTAATTTACTGCATTCGCCCATTCTATTGTTCATCCTTTCATTTTTGTCCATAATTTTTGTTTTTTGTAAACAGTTCTCTGTCATACGTATACCTAAGGTAGTTTATTCTTTGTTCTGTGCCTGTAAAATTCTATCCGGCATTACATTTTCTAAGGGCATTGTTCAGTGGTGCCATGGTTATGACAAGCACTAGTGATGATAGCAAGATGTTGTCCGCGGTTGACAATTCCAAACTCCATGTATCCATTGCTTTCTTAATATTAATAATTTTGTCGGTTAACATTCTTCTTCCTCGTCTTCTTCTTCTTCTCTTTTTTTCTTCTTCTTCTTCTTCTTCTTCTTATTATTATTATTATCATTACTATTATTGTAGTTGGTCTTGTTGTTCTTGTTTCTGTTAATGTCGTCTCTGTTATTGCAGTCATGTCCATTACATTAAGGTGGTGGTTGCAATGATTAAATCATTTTGGATTTAAATTTTCATCTTAATTTATTTATTAATTCCGAAATGTCTCCCGGGGTTACAAGTGGAATCTCGATGATTTTCATGCGGACATAAAAAAATCAGTACATTTTCATTTTTATTCATCTATTAGCCGAAGCAAAACATGGTCTGTTTAAAATAAATACGTGCAATTTCAGTTTTTCTATTTGATGCTTATTCCTTTAGAAATGTACAGAGATAATGTAAGAATTAAGGCATAAACTTTTGTTTCGAATGGCGGAAATGCTTAAGACTTTTAAACTTGAATTTTCAATATGTGTATCGACAGGAAACACTTTAATTACAGGTTTAAAAGATAATTGCCGATCTAAAATAGCTTTTAGACACCGTCCTCTATTTGCTTTTGTCCACGTGTCTGTCAGGAAAACCTTGATTAAGTATAATTGGTTCAATAAAAAACCCTTACTAATTATTCAAACTAGCAGAAAATCTGAAGACAAAAAAACATACCCCAGGTATTATTACCTTAACTTTGATTATTCGAGAATGAATGCCCTTTTTATATTAATGTTACTTATAGTCACAACACTAAATTACATACCCTAACAGACTAGATTAATTTTTATCTCAGAATCCTATGCGGTCAAGAGAAAAACGAAATATATACTATAGCAGTGTCTACTTCTCAACAGGATAGAAAAAATGTAATAGTGCAAACCCTTTTATTAATTAAAATTGTAGAGATTAATATGAACTCTAATAGAATATTTACAAATAATTACAGTCTCTTGATTTTGATACTTTGCACGAAGTTAAAGAAAAAAAGCGGAAACATTACTATTATTATTAATTCTAAAGAAGCACGGAGATAAGAATTGATATTGTGTTAGTTGAGAAGCGATAGCCCGAAACAAGTGTAAATAATTCCTGACATAAGCAAACGGTTACTTAAAAGAAGTGTATTACCACAAAATGACAGCTCAATGATTATGTGTTTATGTGAGACTTAAACACGATTATTCTGTACTTTGCTTGGTTGAACATATGTGTGTATTATTTCACGGATAATATAATCTAGTAAAATACCAACTGTTCCTAGAATTTAATATGTTCGTATATCTTTTCTGAGTTTTCTAAATTCTTTCTATTCGGTGCTTGTGTGAAGAATTGATCACACTTAACACTTTGCCGCACATTCTGCTAAAAGAGAGGTTGTAATCATAAAATAGTCGTTAATTTTTCTACAAATACTGGTGTAGGGCATTTTATGATTGTTTGTAAATCTTCTTTTATAACCCGAGGTCTATTTGCGTCGTATGTCTCTGTCTCCTTACAGCTCGACCAAAACACCATAGCCATTTGCCAATGGCGTATCTCAGATTAGGGGGCGGTAGTAGTATGCATAGTGGTAAAAAATGATGGCTATTGCAATGATAATGGAGCAAGAGATAAGAACTAAGGAGTGATTTGATGAAACTTGCCGACTAAATAAGTTTTGAAGTCGAAATAAAAAGGGTTTGACTACAATAATCATTTGCTTTCACTGTACAGCTTCCTTTATCTAAAATCAATCGAACAGATTATTATAGGAAAAGCTTAGTTGGAAACACCGTACTGTTATCATAGTTTCCAGATTCTATCAGAAGTTTCACAACTGTCACAAAAATCTCCCGTCAAGCCAGAACCACTACTAATAACTTTCATTACTCTTTATCAATGCATACATCTATACGTATATTTAATAAACAAAGCTTCGCTTCAAGAACTGCCCGCCAGGGGAACTTTGTTCTACTGGCCTTCTTTTCAGCTGAACACAATTTGCTTGTCTTCAAGTCCAATGTAAAGAAGCTCTTGCTATCTAGTTTACATGAATAGCCAAATTATATACATTCCCACCAAACGCAATCGCTGAATTGTTGTCTCAATGAACAATTTACATTCACCAACCCTTACCCTCGAGTAGTTACTGAGCCTAGATAATTTTTGACTTTTTTTTTAACTGAAGTAACTGAAAAAGGACAGATCATACATCAACTGAACTGTATTAATTTAAGCAAAGACTTTGAGAATATAGACTTGAAAATAATAATAATAATAATAATAATAATAATAATAATAATAATAATAATAATAATAATAAGTATAAGTATAAGTATAATAATAATAACAACAATTATAATAATACAATAAATATTTTAGAAGAATAAGAATCAGAGGAGCCACATTTTATCAAATATTGTTTTATGTTTTGTCTGAGATGTAACATTATTTAAATAGACATAAGAGTAAAAAAGCCCTCAACTTAATAGAGTTAATACATTCACTCAGCGACTGTAACAATAACGAAACACTAATGAGAGCTGACAAGTGGGTGAAGACGTAAACCATAGTTGGATGACAGCTTGGGGAAAAATTGCTTCGCTTCATCTCAATGATTTTTAAACTTTCTGTTTTCCTTCTCGGCAGCCATATTTTAAATTTTAATTTTCACTCCAACAGTTGATTTTTTTTTCGTTTAAAATAACTGATGAAAAATAAAAAGGAACGAGTCAAGGGGAAAACTTTGTTCGTCGTTGACATTTAGACCCGACAGCAGACAATCTTGTCTTCGAAAGTCTTTTGCAATAACTATTCTTTCTTTCCAAACCTATATTTTTTAGCGGATTTCAAATGCCACATTTTATGCGTCAGCAGATTTGGCAGTTGAAAATTCTTTTTTTTTACACAATTTTGTTGCTATTGCATTTATTTGTGTTTTATTTTTATTATATTTGTATGCTAACATATTTTTCTTTAGTTTTACCGTCAAGCGATCTCTGAGGTTTTACGATCTGTCATTTGCAAGCTTTCTAAACCATACAGTGTCATGTACTAAATGTTTTTTCCTTCTCCAGCTAACCATATTGAATTCCGCCTCTCAGACATGTTCCAGCTGTGGCCAACTTCGTTTACAATAAACGCATAAAATCTACTGTGAAAGCCGCAGCGTAATTACGGCTTCTGTTTTAGTTCTTTTTGAAAACGCAACGTATTACTATGGAAAAGTTAAAAGACAAGAAAGTGAATAAAAATGACTCGTTCTGATAAAACAAACATAATATTTTCATTTTATTACTGACTATTAAACAGCGCTGTAATGTAGAAGCGCATGTCTCTGATTCTAATAAAATGTACAAATGTCTGAATAAAATCGTCAAACTAGTTGCGGAACACATACTCAATATACAGAGCTAGATCTCATTTAAGAAACAATGAATATTTAGTATTATTGATTTTTTTTTAATTGCATTTACTTAAAGTAAGGGTTGGCTTTCTAATCTTTTGCTAAAATACAAATGTGCAAAAAACTAAAACGGCGAGTTGGTGATAAATCATAAACAATCAACTCTGACAATGTAATTCCGAAAATATCCAAGCTGGAAAACGGTCCTGGATATGACCTTAAACTATATCCAGTGGTGAGGCCCTAACTTGCGGGATTTGGGGAGTGTGAGGTCACCCTTTAATTGCCATTGCTCCCAGGTCCACTTTGACCCGGAGTGGTAGTACCTGTTAGGGTCCCAACTATGGGTTAAATAGAAACCGAGTTGAAAACAAATATATTCTATTAAAAAAAATGTCTTAAATCTTTGGATTTGGCATTAAATAACCTGAAAAGGGTTGATATGCCGTAAAACCAAAACAACCAACCAACCTAGCTGGAAAACGGAACTAGTTAACATGAAATACTATTATCGGGCAAAGTAAAGCAACCTTAGTTTATGTCGCATACAACGCTAGGTAAAACAACACTGAGCCGAAAAATCTCTATCTATATAAAAGACAAGTACGTCCAAGGATGGAATACTATTGCCATAGCTGGGTAGGAGCTGCTAAATACAGCCTATCCTGCCTTGACAGAGTACAAAATAAACTTCGTGCTTAGTGGGGATGCCCTTTTCTCTACCCTGTAACCTCTCTCCCACAGAAGAGACGTTGCGAGCCTATCCTTGTTTTATCGTTATTTCCATGGAAGGTGCTCGTCTGAACTCATATCTCTGGTTCCCCCTCGCAAATCTTTCACGAAAAACACCCGTCTAGCTGAATTCATTGTGAAAATTTTCCCCCACTCTATATCTGTGCCTAAATCAAAACGCGGATTCCATGAACAAAGCTTCTTTCTTAGAACTGCACGCCTGTGGAACTCTGTTCCGTCTGCCTGCTTCCCACCGGAATACAACTTGGATGTGTTCAAGTCCAACGTTAACAAATTCCTAATGAACCGCACCCTTAAGTAAATACTTCATCAAATCTCCACACTAACGTAATGTACTTGCAATAACCCTTATCCCTGAGTGGATTCCGGGCCTTGATAAGTGGTGATCACTGTGTAAAAAAAAAGACAGCAAAAATGGACTAGGAAAATACTTAATGCAAAACACTGAAAGAATAATCATAGCAGCGAGAGACACCGAAAAAATCAATAAAACCGAAAATAGAGAAACAAAGAATAAGATAAGAAAAGAAAAGTCGGAAGAGAAACAACTACACGGAAGATTCATAAGAATGATAAAATATCAAATAACAAAAACACTTGGACATCGATGCAAAAAGGACACAAGATCCGAAAAAGTGAATCCCTAATAACTGCCGCACATGAGAACAAATCACATCAAAGCAAAGATCTACAAAACACAAGAAAACAGCAAATGCAGACTCTGGGGAAAAAGAGACGAGACGATAAACAATATAATAAGTGAATGCAGTAAACTGGCCCAGAAGAAGTACAAGAAAAGACACTTATACTTATACTTATTATTATTATTATTAGTAGTAGTAGTAGTAGTATTAGTATTATTATTATTATTATTAGTATTAGTAGTAGTAGTAGTAGTAGTAGTAGTAGTAGTAGTAGTAGTAGTATTTACTTCCTGGGAGATTTCGCACCACACATTATGTTTCATTAACACCTAGCCATGGATATTGGTGGTCCTGAAGTATGATTGACAAAACATATTCCCAAACTTCAGTATTCTCGACGTCTCCCGATTATACTAGAAAATATTTTTACGTTATTTTTACATTGATTTGTTGCTAGATATGTAACAGAGCGCGTGTCAGCGTATAGGGAAAGATGTTAGCAACAGTAGCTGAAAAATCCCATATGCAAAGTAAGTGTACACAGGCTTCCGTCAGAAGGAAAAGAAAAAAGAGCAAAGAAAAATACTCTACATTGTTAGGAGAAAGAAACAGAACTGTGTGAGATGGGCGTGTGGCCCCATAACGATAGCGAAAGCCCTCCAAGCTTGTGTCGAGACAGTCGGGTTTTGCTACTTACATGACAGACGAAATTAACAGTAAAAAATAACTAGAAGCAGGTATTGTTTGGTAATTTTTAGTAATACATGACTTTTGCTAAAATAAAAAGAAAAACTAAGTCAATTTCTTTTTAAACATTTTTGTTTGGTTGTTCCTTTTTTTGGCAGTATGTGACGGCGTTGGGGTTCGCCAGAGGTTTGAATTGTTGGTTGGTTGGTTGGTTGGTTGGTTGGTTGTTTTTGTTTTCGGAATATCAAGTTATTTAATGTCGAATCCCAAGATTTAGAAATTAATTTTTGTTAATACAATATATTTGTTGTTATCACGTCGGTTTCTATTTAACCCATAGTTGGGACCCTAAAAGGTACTACCACTCCGGGTCAGAGTGGACCTGGGAGCAATGGTAAATAAAGCGTGGCTCCACACTCCCCAAAGCCCACAAGCTGGGGCCTCACCACTGGATATAGTTTAAGGTCATATCCAGGACCCCCATTGAGGGACTTTTACCCTCTGCAGGGGGACAGTCGACGTATTCTAATGACCCACCAACAGGGCCAGGTTTGAATTGTAACGAATATGGTGTGTGCGTAACAGCCACGTTACATATACAACTATTGCTAGTCTGTGGAATAAATATGACAATAAATCTTCAGATTTTCTACGCCATATGTATGTAAGTCTAATTATGTTAACTAGTACGACCTAAACGCAAAAACGTGCATTATATTTTCTCATGGTTGCTCGTATGTTTGTACTTCTCATAAAATAAAATATGAAACTGACTATGAACGCTGCAGTCTATTACCCGGTACTTAATATTATCCGTTATATTTTAAAGCTTAAATGAAATATTAAAATTCCGATATATACTTCCATGAAACAATATGTTATAAATATGAACATGAATAATCTTATTATTTTCGCAACACAATATGTGTGTATGTTCATCATTAAATTAATATTCACAAACTTGTACACAGGGGAAATCACGAAAGGCTACCTACGCGAACAGCCCAAATCGTACACAGAAATCTCTTAGCAAGGCCGTAAAGTTTTAACTCCTTTGTGAATACGAAATATTGACTTGAGATCAAAGTTCCTTGCTTTTGAGCAATGAACAGTATATTATACACAAAAAATTCTTTATATATAATGATGATTATCAATATTAGATTTAACCCTTTCTGGCATGAATATGACCAATTAAAATAGACAAACATTTGGTAGGAACTGAGATAGAAGTCTAAAGTTGTAACTCTTCTTTTTTGTAATTTTAATGGACGCAGAACGTTGTAACATTTATTTTTTGTAACGGCGTCATTACATTTTAATGGGCGCAGAAAGTTGTTACGTTTTTTTTGTTGTTGTTGTTTTTTGTAACGGTGTCATTACATTTTAATGGACCCAGAACGTTGCTGACTGCGCCGGAAGAAAAAAAGATACAAAATCGTCTAACATTCTTTTTAAACAAAAGTTTGTATAACTGGTATTTTCTAGAACGCATTTTTTTCTAAATATACAATTAGTTCGTTTCCTCTTTCTCTGGTCGTGTGTGATTTCTCGTCTCGGCTGTTACGTCACTTATCTGTCTCGAACAGGTGCTTCACTCGTCACGTCTCGCGCTACGTTTGCTTTTTTTTTAATCTGGCTGTGACGTCACAGCGCGCACCCGGTTTAATCATTTGCATATTTTTGCGGCTGTTGCTACTACCAGCGACAGTGCCTCGGTTAACGATTTATTAGCATTTCCTTTATTAAATATAGATATTTTTGGTTGTATGATGTCGATTCCTGTTACTTTGGTGTATGTTTTTTTTTTAACTATATTGCGTTGTTTTTATTTGTTACACTTAGAGACATGTTTAATAATAAAACATTTTGTTGATGAATAAACATGTAGCTCATCTTTTTTAATACGGCAGATTATTGCTCTTTAATTACTGGCTAATTCCTACTTTCTGATCACGATCACTTTTCCTTATAAAATAAACATGCAGTAGAGACGATGCATTAGCGCAGAAATAATTAAAATATAATCAAGAGCAATATTTATAAATCAAGCTTAACTTATCGTAATTTAATAATTAATTACTATCACTTTCCTCTTCACATGGCCGCATTCTTTTAGTCTGCATTATGCAAGGTTTATTTTATCAAAAATATTAAATACTATTAAGCGGCCCGACATCATAATTAAATAAGATTTCGTGTGTATTATCATAGAGCGAAGTCTTAATCGATTATTAGTGTTCCTAATATATAGTAGAAATTTTAAAGACGACACCATTAGCCTTTGCCCCATCAGCTAGAATAGGGCCGTAAACATATAGCTCTGCAGACGTATCTGTTAACATGTGACCTTAATCCACATATCCACAAATACACATTTTAACCGATAAATTTTAATAAGCGCATGACACTTAGCAGCAATTTTACCGACTAAAAATAAACCTCGCTAGATCAAATATCTAAGGAGTTTGGTAGAGTCTTCTCATACACATCGACAGGGTCACTAATTATATATGAGTGTGAGTGTGAGAGTGTGGGTGTATGGGTGGATGTTTAATTCAACATGCAAGGATGTTCGTATCTTCTGACTCGTATAAATCAGCATGTATGTGTAATATATATGTATATAATATATATATGTATATAATATATATATTTATATAATATATATATGCACATATAATATATATTTTTAATATATATGTATGTCTATATGGATGTATATATATATATATATGTGTACGTAATATATATGCATATGTAATATTTATGTATATGTAATATATATGCATATGTAATATATATATATATGTATATATAATATATATGTGTATATAATATATATACATATAATATATATATGTGTAATATATATGTATATATAATATACATGTATATATAATATATATAGAATACCTATATGGGTATATAATATATAATATAGATATATTATGTACATATGTGTAATATATATATATATGAATATATAATCTATATGTATAATATATATACATATAATATATATTATATATATGTGTGTAATATATATACATATATAATATATGTGTATATATAATATATATACATATAATATGTATATATATTATACAATATATATAATATAATATGTATTATATATATGTATATATAATATATATGTATGTATAATATATATGTATATATATATATATATATATATATATATATATATATATTAATAAATAGTGGGAACATATATAGCAATTAAACTTTCTAGAATTTGTAATGTGTAAGTTAAGTTTCCAGGTTGTGGAGTAGCTTTATTTCCCTGTATAATCATCCTGCTCGTTATGTTCATGTATTTGGCATCGTAAAAATAAATATCAATAGCAGTACATTATATAATATATTCTCTAATAAAATTTTTTTTTTAGATAATGTAATATGTACATATGCGTATATTTGTGTGCAGCATTTACCACCTAAATCCACAGAGGTGTTGAAGCCCTCTCTCTGTAATTGCATAGACCATGTACATAATATAGTTTTATGTCGAATTTGTAACAACTTAATAGTCACTATTAAATGCGCGTATTTTATAGAGGACACATATCACGTTTAGTATATGTGTCTTGCATTTTTTTAATCAATTAAAATACAGAATGGACAACAATTTACGTTTATTATTTGTGAGTGAATGTCATGCTCTTACACGTTTTTTCTATAATCGGTAGAGTATTCGCCCATCAATCATTTTCCTGCTATTTTCATTTGAGATTGTAAAATTACAGAATAACGCATGTTGCTTTCTAAAACCAGGAAGAACGCCGACAATAATGTTAACAATAAGAAAAATACTTAAGAAATATGAACAAAAACAGAAAAAGAAAAGTGTAAATAAAATATAAACTAGAAACGAACGATTACATTTGTATTTCCAAATAATCGATGGACACCAATTTAAAGCCGGAAGGCAGAGTTAAACGAATCCGTAGTATGTATATGTCTGTGGGTATATATGTCTTATATCTGCACTTATATTTAGATTTAACAGATGGATATACAAGTAATCATTATATAAATAGTTAAAATCAACCACGCTGTGGCGACCCCATACCTAGCCCCGCATTTAAATCAATTCTTCCCATTATAAAAATAGCTAATTAACCAGAGTATATAAAGTACTCACTCAAACATCAATTCCACCTCAACGAACAACAAAACAAACCCATCAATAGATCGCCTCCAAACAGAAATATATATATTTTAAATAACTTTTAAACAAACTTAATAAAACCAGATCACACTACAATGACGAGCGTAATGAACAGACTTATCTAAACTTGTTAAGTCACCTTTAAATATACACTAAAAATTAAAAGAACCCAACATTAAACTCACTTAAATAAGTAACCCTCAAAACATTCCATATTTTCATACCATTACTCGACTCTATCTTCACCTAATCCGCTCACCCATCCGCACAGCAAGAACAGCACACCCACCCCTTATTACGCACACCCTCATTGAAAATCACAAGAATATCCATTTCCCATTTGAACCTAAAATCAAGAGGTCAACCCTTTTAAAGAATACTAAAATACAATTCCTCCCCTACACCTAGAAAGCATTTGGACTACATCAACCAACACACACTCAACGCAACAACGAATAAGGCTCCCCCGTATACTTCACAAAAATTCAATAAGGAGCAATACGCTTTAGTTATATGGGAATATTCATTCTCCCATGGCCTATTTTCTGCCCACCTTGATTTACAACCCCGAACAACATTGGACTCCTACCGATAATGGATTATCCAGGTTGTATCAACTTCTCTTTTCGCATAATATTTTCCATATAATTATCCACAACCACTCAAAAACCTATTTTTAATAATTGTGCTATAAACAAAATTAGGGCCCATTCGCAGCTGAAAATTTTGCTGACCGCATTTCATTTCCTCTGATGATATGCCATTGTTGAAAATCCATGGATTAAGGAAATTAAAATAACCCCTTCTATATATTCCATTTGTCAAACAATGAATTCTTAAACCGATTATATGTCTCTATGTGTTGCTTTGCAGAATTTAAAATTTAACCAGGAAACGTACATATATATATATATATATATATATATATATATATATATATATATATATAGAGAGAGAGAGAGAGAGAGAAAGAGAGGACGATAGATAGAGATGTAACTGTCTTCGGTTTTGTGTCCCTATCCTTATTTTCGTTCAGAAAATTCATATGAAAATAAGAACTTATATTTATGCAAAGATTTACCGTTTCTTCAATTGAAATAATTACGAATTTAAACAGTTATGAAGACAGAAGAACCATAAAAAAATACATACATACAATTTTATGAGGAATTTAACATCATGCACATAAAACATCTTAAGGGAGAGTTCCCAAATATCTAAATGTTTATTCAAGTGTTTAAGCCTCCTTGAAACTTAAAAGCTACTCTATTTTGATCAACATCTGATCATACGTATATCGATCAACGGCGAATTCTATGAAGTTTTCCCAGTATCTACACCTGATTCCCTGCGTGTTCAATTTGAAAACATACAATCGGTATATCCGATATCGCTGTACTTTGAATTATATACATTAGACACTCTTTTTAAGAGTAGTTTTTCAATTTACACCTATGACGTAAGAACCCCAAAACAGGAAGGTCACTTAAGGAATATGTTATTTCGCATTTTTCGAGAGCATCGTATAAGATAATAAACCGCTTTTGATGCGTATATATGTCAGTGTAATTATATATATATATATATATATATATGTGTGTGTGTGTGTGTGTGTGTGTTTGTGTGTGTGTCTATGTGTGGATTATGTGTGCATATGTGTGTATTTATAGAGAGAGAAAGAAAAGAACACAAATTAAAGACTGTAAATTAGTTGTACATTAAATTATTATTCGATGAGATACTTAAATCAGATATGATACAAAGTCTTTAATTCGTGGAGTTTTAAAGAAATACGTTCTTCACATCAGGAAATGAATACTATAACGCAGCTATGAAGATGTCCATTTTGATATGAATTGTATCAGAATTATATGAAAACTAGTCATAAATGAAAAATGGTTCGTATATAAATAGTTATATACAGCTGCTGCGAAAATTTACAGATGATAATTAAAGAACATAATAACAAAATATTAAATAAAACAATATAAACAACAACAAAAAAACAATAAAAAAGTAGACACCATGACAAAATAAAACCAACACAAAAGACACATGTATAACTAGCAGAAATAATAATAATAATAATAATAATAATAATAATAATAATAATAATGATAATGATAATAATAATAATAATAATAATAATAATAATAATAATAATAATAATAATAATAATAAACCAACTCCGGACAACAACAACCATACTAGAAATAAAAATAAAAATACTAATAACGAACACGATAAATGCAACTGTCGATACTGCACATATTGCCCACTTCAAAATAAATGTCTAACCAAAAGTATAGTTTACTAGGCCACAATATTTGCGAAAGAACCCTCACTAACAAGAAATATTACGTAGGCATTACTTCCTTAGATTTCAAAACTCGATATTATGACCACAAAAATTATTCAACAATAAAACTACCGTATGAAAAGAACGCTAGCAAATAAATACTGGGAACTTAAGGAAAGCGACCGTTCGCCGGTAGTCGAATGGAAAATAGTAAGACAAGCAAACACATGTAGAGACCTAGACGACCTATGTAGATTATGCTTTTATGAAAAAATTGCTATCCTGTATTTAAAGAACCACAAATTCTATTAAACTGTAGGAGAGTAATAGCGAACAACTATGTTCACAGGATAAAATTTACTCTAGAATAGAGATACAAAATAACTTTAAAACTAACAAAACAATAGAAAACAAACAAATCAAAAATAAAATAAATGAGCATGCATATGCATAAACTGCCATACATATATATGTATGTATGCATGTATGTATGTACGTATGTGTATATATATATGTATATATATATATAAACTAACATAAAAAACTATTCTAGATTTAAAACAGGTCAAGACACTAAATATTCAGGCTAAATAGAACACACACAAAGAATCCGGTAAACCAGAGGTCAATGGGGCCTTTGTCCTATACGTACATGTTGATTGGCCGATAGGAAGGGTGCGGTGGATACTAGAAAGCTGATTGGCTGACTAAAATTTCAATAGAAGTTGCGTATATAAAACTAAAGACAGCCACAAAATTCGCTCATAGGCCTGAAAATCCTAGAGTCGATGAAACGCGGAATATTCAGTGTAGCTTAATCGCCATATATATTTTATAAATTACTAACTAGCTCTACCTATGAGCACTTTTGAAGTAAATACTTAAAGTTTACGCATAAATTTATACTTTTGTATATTAATTTTATGTGAGTAAATGAAGTAGTTATATATGTGTGTGTATGTGCGTGCGTGTGTAGATATAGGTTTAAGTATGGGCATACGTGTATATATGTGTATATACGTATGTATGTATGTATATGTATGTACACACATATGTGTGTGCGTGATTAATGCACATTGTCACTTTTATGACTCTATTCACTTTATTTATCAGTTATATAAAAGTGCCATCAAAATTACTTCAGAGATTTTAAGAAATATAAATAGTTACATATTGATATCATTACGAATTTTATAAGCAATTTTGTGGCACAATACATCACCACCATTCATTTTTACGTGGTAACTTTAAATTGTGCGTGTTTAATTCACAATAACCCATCATGTCGTTTATTTTTACTAAACAAGTAAACCGTATACCATGTAGATTATTATTTTAAAGACGATTCGCAGCTGAACATTTTGCTAACCGCATTTCATTTTCTCTGATGATATGCCATTGTTGAAAATCCATGCATTAAGGAAATTAAAATAATCCCTTCTATATATTCCTTTTGTCAAACAATAAATTCTTAAATCAAATATATATCTCTATGTGTTGCTTTTCAGAATTTAAAATTTAACCAGGAAACGTATATATATATATATATATATATATATATATATATATATATATATATATATATATATATATGTTATATATTGGCTATTATTGAAGGCACCATTTACGTTTTCTATATAACATAAGAAGATTCCGTATGATTGTCTCTTATATAAATGGTTGTGTTTTTGATTATCATAAAGGGAATCGTGTGTGTGACATGTAATTTCTGAACCTACCTCTGCTTCTTCGAGGTTGGACCATCTGGGAATTTCTCATCCTGGAGGGAGACTTGATACCTGTTTGACGAAGATTTATTACTCCAAGACGATGAATGGGTTTTATAGTTTTTATTTCACTTTCCCCATAGGTCCTGCAGAAGGTGGAAGTGAAATCTGCTTGTGTGGGTTCTTCTTAACACACGTGAGCGTTCGTCTCCCCCCTCCCAAGTTAAGAGGGGGGGTCAACGGAAAAAACGTCCGTATTCTTTAAAGTCCAAATCAAATCTCACAGATCTAGCAAACCTAACCACGTCACACATACGTAATTTGGTCAGCTGACCTTCGGTTCTGGTAAACGTGTCTACCTCCACGTTCACTCTCCTCTCTCTCTCTGTCTCTCTCTGTAACATTCCTTCCCCCCTTTTTATCAAAATGTATGGCGAAGGCATACATTTCTACTTCCTACATTTACTAAGAATGGGATATATATGCTCACCCCACTGGCAAAGAAAACTGGCATACCTTTATTCAATATACTAAGTAAAATAAT
The DNA here is from genome assembly GCF_053919585.1 of Euprymna scolopes. Taxonomy (NCBI): domain Eukaryota; kingdom Metazoa; phylum Mollusca; class Cephalopoda; order Sepiida; family Sepiolidae; genus Euprymna; species Euprymna scolopes. The sequence goes on along the minus strand of NC_136489.1, from coordinate 32,569,127 downwards.
ATCAACAATTAATACCATGTGGCGCTAATCCTTGCTCCCTCGAAGGTCAACAACTCCCTGTGACCCCATGGTCTCTTCATAATAAAAATCAGAATTTCAGGAGCATCCTTTACTCCCGTCGACATTACGCGTGATCGATAAATTCTCGGCAATCAACCGAATAATAAAATCGAGGTCCATCTGCCTCTTCAAAACGGATTATCATCGTCCTTGGCTTTACAGATCAGCTTTTTTCCCATAGGTAGCACACAACAAAAAAATTCCATCCCAAGCCTTATCCTATTCATCATAAGCCTACTTTTATTACTAGTATTTTGTGGGAAACAAAACCTCTTAACATTCCTTATGGTGGGTAGCCTTCTATTTTCCTCAGTAATTGCATACATATTTCATTCATCTTCTCTTGAGCGATTCGTAACATAATGGTCACGTCAGCCATTGCACCCCCTCTGCCCCTTACACCATGTCAGAGGGCATTTCATTGGCTACTTGAAGTTGATTACAACTAGATCCGCTCACGCTGGACAGAATACATTCCGTTTACTGCTATGTCAGAAAAAAACTTTTTTTTTTCCAAAGTCGGTAAGCGCAACCTGCCTTGAAGACACATAGCTTCACGGAAAACATCGGATTTCCACACATGAAGTACTCAAAGTTGCTCCAAGTTGATTCTACTCGAAATAAATAGAAATCACAATTAAAAAAAAATAAAATTCGAATCACTTCTCGAGAATAATGAACTTAATAACTACCCATGTAATTCAACACCTCTCCAAAATTCTAATCTGCTTGCCACAGAAATTAAATTCCATTCACGCCCCGCTTTTTTCTTTCATTTCTTCATATAGTTTATTTAACCCTATATTTATCCTTTTTTTTACTCCCTTACTTATGTGGTCAAAACGTCACTCATGTCGAATAGAACATTTATTCTACATTTCTCAAAATTGAAATTAATACCGACTGAACCTTTGACTCTTCCGAAACTTTTTTTTCATTATTTATTACACTGTTTAAATCTTATATCTTTCTCTTTTTTCTAATTTTATTATTACTATTATGATTATTAATTAATTAATTAACACGTTCTTTCTTTTATTAATCATCTTTTCAATAGACCCCAAAAGCAAAGATTTCACCTCCCTATTCTGCGAAAAAAAAATACATGTCAAAGAACAAGAAAATTCTGCCAATACCGTTTGACAACACATCAATTACATAAAAATAATAAATTAAAAAATACAAAAATATTCTATAAGCAATCACAAAGTCCCATCTTACTAATAACAAATCCCAATTAACAAAACACAGATTCGTGGAAACCCATTTGACCACGTCATCAACTAGGTCGGCTGCATAGTGCATCATCTTTTACCATTCCACAGAATTCAAAATTAAAGAAAAAAATCACAGTCATTTACAAAAAATACCTAGACATTTACAATTAAAATACAGTCGTTTCTAAAATAAAATAAAACGACTCACTTATAAAGTCTCAGACAATCCTAACACTCGATGGAGCTAAAATTGTCCATGTCAGAAAAAAATTCCTAAGAAATAAAATCGTACAATTAGTGAAGAAAGGAAAAAAATCACATTTCAGAACCTATCCATTGTTTTTCATCAAAAGTACATATTGTTTTTCATTAAAAGTTACACTTAGTTCACAGTTTAAAAATCACACAAACTATTCATAACACATATTTGTGATTGACGGGTTTATCTTTTGGTAAGCTGAAAGGCTCATTCCTTGTTTTTCCCTTCTAATTTTTACATTAAGTGATATTTTTCTTCGTTCATTACGAGCTAATTCCTAATACGATAAACATTTTTTAACTATTTTCTATATATAAAGTTTTACATCTGTGTGTCTGTATGTCTTCCTTTTCTTTCTTCGTTAAAAGGTTGTACCTGTGTATTGCTTTTCTTTATTTCTTTTTTTTTAATTATTTTTCTAATTCGCCTAGTGTTTTAATGGACCCTACGTTGTGTGTGTTTTGATTTGTATTTTTTTTCTCTACTGTTCTTTCTTTTTCTTTTTTTTTCATACATTTTATTGTTTTTTTTTTGTCCTTTTTTTCTTTTTTTTTTTCCCCGTGGCAACCGAAGTCATTTTTTTTTCTTTTTTCTTGCTAGATGGTCTGGTCAGTTACGGCGCCAAATTGAATATGTTATATATTCGTTATCATCGAGGTTATCCTAGAGGGGCACCAAATTGATCTTTTGTTACATAGGGTTCTTCATTAAGGGGCGCCATTTACGTTTTGTGTATAACATAAAATGTATTCTGTGTGCGTATGATTGTCTCTAATATAAAGGGTTGCGTATTTGATTATCATAAAGGAAATTATGTGTGTGACATGTAATTTCTGAACCTATCTCTCTCTCTCTCTGTAACATATATATATATAAATATATATATATATGTATATATATATATATATATATATATATATATATAGAGAGAGAGAGAGAGAGAGAGAGGACGAAAGATAGAGATGTAACAGTCTTCGGTTTTGTGTCCCTATCCTTATTTTATTTCATAAAATGCATATGAAAATAAGAACTTATATTTATGCAAAGATTTACCGTTTCTTCAATTAAAATAATTACGAATTTAAACAGTTATGAAGACAGAAGAACCATAAAAAAATACATACATACAATTTTATGAGGAATTTAACATCATGCACATAAAACATCTTAAGGGAGAGTTCCCAAATATCTAAATGTTTATTCAAGTATTTCAGCCTCCTTGAATCTTAAAAGCTACTCTATTTTGATCAACATCTGATCATGCGTATATCGATCAACGGCGAAATCTATGAGGTTTTCCCAGTATCTACACCTGATTCCCTGCGTGTTCAATTGTAAAACATACAATCGGTATATCCGATACGCTGTACTTTGAATTATATACATTAGACACTCTTTTTAAGAATATTTTTTCAATTTACACCGATTACATAAGAATATTGATACGTATATATGTCAGTGTAATTATATATATATATATACAGTAGCGCCCAAAAGTTAAGGGCTAGTAGTTTCAAGACAAGTTTAAGTACTTTTTTAAGAAAAACCGTTCATTTAAAATACTTAATATGCATATATACTTATAGATATACTAATCACTCATGTCTCGCCTAAATTTCATAAGCATCCGTTCGATGTTTTTGAAGTTATGACCAATAACACAAAAGTTTGTCCAAATTCTCGTGGTCCAAAAGTTAAGGGCTAGGCGGTATAATCTTCAATTATTATAACAGTAATCGTCGTTTCGCTGTCAGACACGTACTATGAGTAATCCTACTTCAAATTTTTACTAAAGAACATTAAAATTATTGTAATTGGTAACAGAAATGAGTGTTTGTATCGCACTAGTACAACATGGCAGCAAAACAACGTCGTCCCATTTCTGTCGAAGAAAAACAGCTCATTATTCATCTTCATAGTAATGGCAAGAAAACTTCTGAGATTGTTGACACCGTAGGAAGGTCTCCTTATGTAGTAAAGCGTATTGTGACACATTTCAAGCAGTCAGGATCAGTGGCAGCTGCCCCAAAATCTTGAAGACCTCGAATCACAACTGCTCGACAGGATCGTCTTATTGTCAAAATGTCACTTAAAGACAGATTTAACACTGCTGCTAAAATATTTCGAGAACTAAAGCAAAGGTCTATTGTTCAAGCGTCTCGGCAAACTGTTACACGCCGGTTGCACGCTTCTGGATTGCAATCTCGAGTGCCAGCAAGGAAGCCTCTTATCTCCAAAAAGAATCAGAAACTCCGCCTCGCTTTTGCCCAAGAACACGTTGTGTGGACAACCGAAAACTGGTCCCGTGTGCACTTTAGTGATGAATCGAAGTTTAACGTTATCGGATCTGATGGCAACACGTATGTCCGGCGAAGAACTGGTGAGATATTGGACATTAAGTGCGTGAAAAAAACTGTGAAATTTGGAGGAGGAAGTGTAATGGTTTGGGGCGTTATGTCAGCTGCAGGCTGTGGACCACTGATTCGTCTGCAAGGTGGAATAAATGCAGAAGTTTATAAGCAAATTCTACGGCAGCATGAAGTTCTTAGTCTTCACTCGTCGCTCTATCAACCTGCAATTTTCATGCAAGATAACGCTCCTTGTCACACTGCTAAGAAAGTAAAAACATTTTTAGACGAGGAAGAAGTTGAAACGATGCGTTGGCCCCCTCAGAGTCCAGATCTTGATATTGAGAATATCTGGAAAATATTTGGTGAACGTGCTCAACTTCAGTGCCCAAAAAATCCAGAAGAAGTCTGGCAGTGCTTACATGCTGAATGGAGTGCGATAACGCCAGCGTTTTGCAAGAAGTTGGTGGATTCCTGTGCCAAGAGGTGTCAAGAAGTCATAAATAGCAAGGGTTTGTTTACCAAATACTAGTTAGTTGGTAATTTCAGCCATTCACAGCAAGGACAAAAGCCGCAATCGCGTTAGCCCTTAACTTTTGGACACACAAATTTTGAACAATTTTATTTAAAATGGTAGTTATTCAAAAAATACTTAGTGTAGGCTAACGAAATTATGACCCATTGAAGATATACATGTTATCTATATAATTGTGAAGTAATTTTTTGTTGTTCGTGTGTATTTGTTTCAAATATATGGTTAAACTTGCTGAGGTTTTACTAGCCCTTAACTTTTGGACGCTACTGTATATATATATATATATATATATATATATATATATATATATATGTGTGTGTGTGTGTGTGTGTGTCTATGTGTGTGTTTATGTGTGCATATGTGTGTATTTATAGAAGGAGAAAGAAAAGAACACAAATTAAAACTGTAAATTAGTTTTACATTAAATTATTATTCGATGAGACACTTAAATCAGATATGATACAAATTCTTTAATTCGCGTAGTTTTAAAGAAATACGTTCTTCACATCAGGAAATGAATACTATAACGCAGCTATGAAGATGTCCATTTTGATATGAATTGTATCAGAATTATATGAAAACTAGTCATAAATGAAAAATGGTTCGTATATAAATAGTTATATTTATATTTACTCTTATTGTACAGTAGCTTAACTTTTCTGCTTACTTTTTCTTAATATATATATATATATATATATATATATTTATATATACATATATATAGTAATTTATAAAATGTATATGGCGATCAAGCTACACTGAATATTCCGCGTTTCATCCACTCTAGGATTCTTCAGGCTTATGCGTGAATTTTGTGGTTGTCTTTCGTTTTTATATACGCACCTTCTATTGAGATTTTAGTTTGCTAATCAGTTTTCTAGTATCCACCGCAACCTTACCCTTCCTATCAGCGAATTAATATGCACTTATATGTCAAAGGCCCAATTAACCTCTGGTTAACCTGATTCTTTGGGGGTGTTCTATTTAGCCTGGATATCTAGTGTCTTGGCCTGTATTAAATCTAGGTTAGTTATTTTTAATGTTATATATGCATATATATATACATATATATACATATATATGTATGATCGTTTATGTATATGCATGTTTATTTATTTTATTTATTTATTTGTTTATTTTCTATTGTTTTTATTAGTTTTAAAGTCATTTTTGTCTCTATCCTAGAGTAAATTTTATCATGTGAACACAATTGTTCGCTATTTGTCTCCTTCATTAGTTTGTATCTAGTTTTTTGCGACTATAATAAATACTGAAAGTAAACAAATTACCGATAAATTAAAATTAGCGATAAAGTTGGGAAATTGAAACCTAGAGAAGCATACATTCTGCTCAAAGACCACAAATGGAACTTCAATAATAATCCCAGCACCCGCTTGATAAGCCCAACTAAACCAGAAATAGGTACAATTAGCAAAGCAATACGTTCTAGAGTAAACAAACAAATCAAACAAGACCTAGAATGAAACTAGTGGGTAAATACCAATCACCTGGTTTTAAAATATAGAAAACAAAAATAGATGTACGCTTATAGAGTTCGATATAATAGACTCCTATCCCTCGATATCCGAAGAATTTGTAAACATTGCCCTAGAATTTGCCGAGGCATACACTGATATATCCTTGGAAGAAATCAACATCATTAAAAAATCTAGAAAATCAATTCTAATAAATAACAATAACCAATGGGTAAAAACTAAAATGACAAATTCGTTTGATTTGGCGATGGGGACCAGGGACTCTGCAAAGGCATCAGATATTGTAGGATTATTCATTCTATATACCCTCACAAGCATATTTGATACTACGGATATCGGCCTATATAGACATGACGAATTAACTATGATAAAAGACTTCAACAAAGTCAAGAGAGATAACTTTAAGAAAATCATACACAAGGAAATTAAAAAATTAGGCCTAAAAGTAGACGTATTTGCTAACATAAAAACAACAAACATCCTGGACGTCACGTTAAATTTAGAAAAAGAAACATATATGAACCCTACTTAAAAGATAATGCTACTCCAATATACGTAAACCTTAAGTCCAATCACGCACCATCAATTATAAAACAGATTCCTAACTCGATCGTAAGAAGGCTCAGTAATAACTCAAGCAATGAAAATGCATTTAACAGATCAACCAATATCTATGAAACAGTCCTAAGAAAATAGTGGATAGAAAATATCGATATCAAATATAAGCAACAAAACACCAATAATTATAATAAAATAAAAATAAAAGACAAAGAAACATAATCTGGTAAACGGCCCCATACAATCAAATAAGAAAAACAAAACTTGGCAAGAAATTTCCAGATCTTATCGAAAAGCACTATCCTGCAACCAACACCTGGCACAAATTATTTTATAAAAATACCCTAAAGTTATCCTTCAGCTGCTGTGAAATTTTAGAGCTGAAAATTAAAGAACATGATAACAAAATATTTAATAAAACAATGTAAACAACAACAATATAGACAATAAAAAGTAGACACCATGATAAAATAAAACTAACACAAAAGACACATATATAACTAGCAGGAATAATAATAATAATAATAATAATAATAATAATAATAATAATAAAAATAATAATAATAATAATAATAATAATAATAATAATAATAATAATAATGATAAACCAACTCAGGACAACAACAACCATACTAGAAATAAAAATAAAAATACTATTTTTATAGAGTTCAAAATAGACTTCGTAGCCTCGTAGGAGATGTCCTTTTCTCCTCCTTGCAACCTCTATCTCACAGAAGAGATGTTGCGAGTTTGTCTCTGATGTATCGTTATTTTCATGGAAAGTGTTCAACTGAGCTTTAATCTATGGTCCCCCCTCGCCAAACTTTCACAAGAAACACTCGTCTAGCTTTAAACACTATCAATAATTTCCCCCACTCTTTATCTGTGCCTAAACCTAAACGTAGATTCCATGAACAAAGCTTCTTTCTTAGAACTGCACGCCTGTGGAATTGTCTTCCGTTTTCCTGCTTTCCGGCTGACTACAATATGGTTGTGTTCAAGTCTAAAGTAAATAAGTTCTTGATGAGCCGTTCCATATAAGTTATTACATTTACCAAATTTTCATTACTAATGATTACTATATTGACCAATTTCTACTGTACACTCTTTAACCCTTATCCTTGAGTGGCCTCTGGGCCTTGATAATGTGGTGATGCCTTTGTAAAAAAAAAATAATAACGAACAAGTTAAATGCAACTGTCGATATCGCACATTTTGCCCACTTCAAAATAAACGTCTAACCAAAAGCATAGTTTACTAGGCCACAATATTTGCGAAAGAACCCTCACTAACAAGAAATATTACGTAGGCATTACTTCCTTAGATTTCACAACTCGATATTATGACCACAAAACTGTATTCAACAATAAAACTACCGTATGCAAAGAACGCTAGCAAATAAATACTGGGAACTTAAGGAAAGCGACCGTTCGCCGGTAGTCGAATGGAAAATAGTAAGACAAGCAAACACATGTAGAGACCTAGACGACCTATGTAGATTATGCTTTCATGAAAAACTTGCTATCCTGTATTTACAGAACCCCTAATTCTATTAAACTGTAGAGGAGTAACAGCGAGCAACTATGTTCACAGGATAAAATTTACTCTAGAATAGAGACACAAAATACCTTTAAAACGAACAAAATAATAGAAAATGAACAAATAAATAAATAAAATAAATGAGCATGCATATACATGAAATTTCATACATATATATTTATGTATGCATGTATGCATGCATGTATGTATCCATGCATGTATGTTTGTATATATATAAACTAACATAAAAAAACTAACCTAGATTTAAAACAGGTCAAGATACTAGATATTCAGGCTAAATAGAACACACAAAAAGAATCAGGTAAACCAGAGGTCAATGGGGCATTTGTCCTATACGTGCATGTTCATTGGCCGATAGGAAGTGCGTGGTGGATACTAGAAACTGATTGGCTTACTAAAATCTCAATAGAAATTTCGTATATAAAACTACAGACAACCACAAAATTCGCGCATAGGCCTGAAGAATCCTAGAGTGGATGAAACGCGGAATATTCAGTGTAGCTTAATCGCCATATATATTTTATAAATTACTAACTAGCTCTACCTATGTATTGAGCACTTTTGAAGTAAATACTTACAGTTTACGCATAAATTTATACTTTTGTATATTAATTTTATGTGAGTAAATGAAGTAGTTATATATGTGTGTGTATACGTGTTCGGTGTAGATATATGTTTAAGTATGGGCATACGTGTATATATGTGTATATACGTATGTATGTATGTATATATATATATATGTACACACACATATGTGTGTGCCAGATTGATGCACATTGTCACTTTTATGAATCTATTCACTTTATTTATTAGTTATATGACATCTAAATTGCTTCAGAGATTTTAAGAAAAATAGGTTACATATTGATATTATTATTAATTTTATAAGTAATTTTGTGGCACAATACATAACCACCATTAATTTTTACGCGCTAACTTTAAATTGTGCGTGTTTAATTCACTATAACCCATCATGTCGTTTATTTTTACTAAATTAGTAAAAAGTATACCATGTAGCTTATTATTTTAAAGACTAAGCTTGTTTCCTTCAATAACTACAAGAAACCTTCTCTACCACCAATAGCAATGGCCAAGAAGACAGTGCCTGAAAGCACTTCTTTTTAACTCATCTATCTAACGTTTACAGGGAATATGAACTGGAATAGATATATTGAGAGCATTGCCCAAGGTGATGCAATAAGGTGGGTTCTCTCTACTGTGCTAGAAAATTACTTACGCCTGAAAGTATCCTGTACCTCTATAAGGCCACCATTCGCCCATGTATGGAGTACTGTTGTCACATTTTGGCTGGTGCATCTGCTGCACGTCTCTCACTCCTGGACAGGGTTAAAAAAATCGCCAACCTTATAGGTCCTGAACTATCATCTAGACCTCAGTCCTGTCCCATCGACGAGATGTTGCATCCCTTTGCCTGTTCTACAAATACTTTGGTGAATATTCTACAAATACTATGATGAGTGCTCTGACGAACTGAAAACACATGTACCTCCTTGAGGTAACTACCCCCGACAAACCCGACAAGCAAATAAGTCCCCTTTACCGTAGAGATCCCTAGGTGCAAGAAAGCCTTTTACTCCAATAGTTTCTTCCCTAGAACTGCAAGTCTTTTGAACTCCCTTCCTGGAGTCTGCTTTCCCAACCGTACTGATATGCAGAAGTTCAAGTATAATGTGAACAAACATCTTTCTACTGATCTCCCATCATAATGCCCCCGCAAATAATGTCCCTGATAGTAGCCCCCTACTTTAAAGTGGCACTGTTCCATTGTTTCTGGTGAAAATTGAATTTTAAAAAGGCATACTGATCGAAATTAGACAATACTACTAAGAGAAATTATGCAAAGTTTCTTAACAATGTTCCCATCATATTTGTCGCAACGACAAGCAAAATTTGAATCTTCTATTATCGTAATAACACGAAACTTTTGATTCACTAAAATTCTGTCACAGTACAATATTTAATTGATTTTTTATATCTGCATAATAGTTTTAAGTAAATGTTTATATAAAATGATTTTCTACAGATTTTCGATATCTGTTATTTATCTGTTTATCCTTTGTAAAATTTTGTTTGCCGAAGTACCTTTCATCATAAAAGCTAGATTTTTTGACTCTAAACTTTGCTAACATCTCCATAAATGTGGGATCTTTTTAAAAAAGGAAACCGTTTTAAACAAGACAGAAAAAATTAACAAGAAGAAAAGCTAATTAGTGAAAAGACAGGAGATGTCAATTTACATTAGTCGTTAAAAAGATCAATACTGAAAGTAGGAGAAAAAACACTGAGCAGGAAGAGCGTTCCATACTCTTTCAGTAATCAGAAGAAAAAGCGACCGGAATAGAAAGCCACATTATAGTATCTAAATTCTGTTCTGTTTTGGTTGTTGTTTTACGGCATATAAACAATTGCTGGATTACTTAATAGTAGATATAGTAATTTTGTAAAAAGATGTAAATTTCGTCTATCGCTAATAATAATGTTGCTTCGATTATTTTATTTTACGTCATCTAATGATATTTGGATTATTTAATGTTAATTTTACTCAGCTAAGATGCAGTTTTATGTTCGTTTTTATCGTTTAATATTTATGCCTTGTTTGGCTGTTTTGCTTTCAGGGTATTAACCTTGTCTGCACTAATAATGGAAAACGTTTTTACGCTTCAAGTTCCCTATGTATGTGAATATATATTTATGACGCTTGATGTGTTTTTCATTACGTATAGAAGAATTTTGCTGTTCGTTTTTTTTTTTATTTTGCGGGACAGGATTCAGTTTTTCTATGGGAAAAGCGAAAAAAACAATGTAAATGTTTAGTGCATCTTAGCACAGAAAGTCACTATGTACAATCTGATCTTGTACCTTCAAACGTTTATCACTTTGTTGTTGATTTCGATGCATGTTTCATGTTTTACATTTATGAATATTCAAAACCACTATGTACCCGGATTATCCTATGTTTTTTTAATCATTCATTTTCAAAGGTTCAAAAATGTTAAAACCGGATGTGTAAACGTATAATATATGTCAGTTATTTGACATGTTCAAACATGTCGGAATACAAACTACAAAAACCCGGCATTAAGTTTCTGAACAAGCTGGTATCAAAATTAGACATATTGAAAATGTATAAAAAAAACATAGTAAAAAGGTAAGAATTGTTGGACATGAGATGCTTGTGATACGTTTGCATATGTGATGATGTGCAAATGATCAGAGCAAATATCGATGAGATACTTATAAATATTTTATTTGATGCATTGGTCTTCGTCACTTTAGTTAACACATAAATTAATCAGCAGAGCAACAATCGATAAATGCCATGATGAGGAACCACTAATGGATTGGTAGACTGTTTCATTGACTTCTTTTTTTCGATATGTATATATCGGAGATAAAATTGAGGTAGGCATGAGGCCAGGTATTATAATGACTTTACTTCACGTCAACATGCCATAGAGCCGGAACCAACAGATAAACTATAAATAATTATTATACTATTGCGTTATGAATGTATAAATTGACAACTATGAAAAGACAGTTCTGTTTTAAAGTAGTATCCCGAATAAATAATATTTCGTCTAAATGAAAATTACTATAAATGTATATCTTGTTTATCCATTTTTTTGTGTACAGCACAATTATAAATTAAACTTACAAGTACACTGATTTTATCAGGTAAAGCGGGTTGTAAAAATACAATAAGAAATATTAATTAACATATTTTTAAAGCTCTGTCAATCTGCCTCTAGAGTTTCACTGGTGAAACTTGATTGTGCATGAGATTCATACTACGACTCTTTGGTGTATTTTTCGCGGACTATAATCCGCATCTTCAAAGTTATTGTTTCGCCAAGTTTCAGCCAAATAATCCTCTGGTCTTCTTCAGGTTGTTAACCGCGGCGGGATAAGAATGCTGCGACTTGTAACTGTATACTCAATAATCATTGTCTTTTATAGTTGTTATCTCATCACGCTTTTGCCAACTAATCCCCCGGCTTGCTTAGGGTAGATTTGAAGCCGCTATCTTCAGACAATGCTCACCCGGAATCGTAGATACAAAACGTCTCTATATTCTGGGCGAGGGGCCCCTAAGAAAGTGAATGGAAATAAAATATATACTAACGCTCTTTCATATTAATTCATATTTTTACTGGATGCTTTTTTATTGTAATTGGATACAAAGTCTCAACGAAAATATACTTGCAATTTTAAATCTTTACTCTATATGCTCGTCTTTGTCTCGTGTAGTTGACATCACATTTCCTTTATCTATTTTAATTTTGATGTATTCCTGAGCTTTTTATGAGAATGCATATGCATTATTCGTATCGTGCTCTTTTATCAACGTTTAGTATATCTATATCTATACTCCTATAAATTCGTTTTTTTTGTGTGTATTGATATTCCTATTTACACGCCCCTTTTCTATTAGTATTTATTTGCTTTCACACCAAAGCAAGATGTGACACGAGGTCGTATTTAAAGTGGGATAAAACCAGTCCCCGAAAAAAAGGGAAAAGTGGCACTCTGGTTGGGACCAAAAATAACAATGTCCCAGTACAGAGAGTTTCCCCTCAATTGACTGGGCCAAGTTACCTTAAGTGGAGCGTTTGCAGAACAGATGGTATTTATTTGCTCCCCCACCGAGCAAATTAGGCACAAGGCCGATTTTTAATGTGGGGAGTGAAGGGAGGGGGAAGGGAAAAAAGGGACCAGCTCCCGAGAGGTGGGAAATGGGAGCTGGTTAAAGTTCAGGCATGTGGGGCTGCCCCCACATCTGGTCTTTGCTAGTCATAGCTAGTCATAGCTAGTCATAGCTTGCAGTATCTGCCGGAACAGATGGTATTTATTTGCTCCCCCACCGAGCAAATTAGGCACAAGGCCGATTTTTAATGTGAGGAGTGAAGGGAGGGGGAAGGGAAAAAGGGGACCAGCTCCCGAGAGGTGGGAAATGGGAGCTGGTTAATGGTCAGGCATGTGGGGTTGCCCCCACATCTGGTCTTTGCTAGTCATAGCTAGTCATAGCCTGCAGCATCTGCCGGAACAGATGGTATTTATTTGCTCCCCCACCGAGCAAATTAGGCACAAGGCCAATTTTTAATGTGAGGAGTGAAGGGAGGGGGAAGGGAAAAAGGGGACCAGCTCCCAAGAGGTGGGAAATGGGAGCTGGTTAAAGGTCAGGCATGTGGGGTTGCCCCCACATCTGGTCTTTGCTAGTCATAGCTAGTCATAGCTTGCAGTATCTGCCGGAACAGATACTACACTTTGATCCCGACCCAAAGGCAAAGAACAGCAGAAAAGAGGGTATTTATTTGCTTCCTCACTGAGCAAATAAGGCACAAGGCCGTTTTTTAATATGGAGAGTGAAGGTGAAATTGGGACCAGCTCCCGGGGAAGTAGGTGAGCTGGATAGTGACAATTGGTATGAAGGGTTCCCCTACATTAACCAAAAACTTATATGTGGTGTTGTCCCCACAGATGGTCTTTGCTTGCAGTATATGCCGGAACAGATACTACAATTTGATTCAAGCATGAAGGCCAAGAACAACAGAAAAAAGGCAACCTTCTTTTCTGTTTATTTAAATATTTATTCAAGAAGAAAAATTACAGACTTTACAAAATTTGGGGTTCCTATCTAAATCTAACCCGGCCACAAGTAGTTTGTGATCAGAGTGGCCTAACCAGTGGAACGTGGGACAAGATATGTATTCTACATTGTCTCTTCTAACTAACAACCGATCCAAGTAAGTACTTACAACGGAAGGCCTGCTAGAGAGCCACGTGCATATCTGCTGCCCCGGATGATCTACCCGATACTGTCTACCAGATCGCATCTAGACATCAGGTCCGACAGACTGGCTTCACACTCATCTTTAGTCCGGCCCACCTGAGCTGGACAAAAAATGATCGTCAACTGCTGTAAACTAAAAAATGGCTTAAAACATATTAACTTAAGCATCAAAAATACTATACCCGGTCTTCTTTGTAAATCTACTTGTTGCGTTAGTGTTGAATTCATATAGTGATTCAATTTTTATTTCCCAAATATTGAACATATCACAAACTTATTCCCTGAAGTGTACCATTAATTCAAAGAATATATCAACAATTAACATCAATTCTTTGATTAATAGAATCAAATTCATTATTTTATTCATAGCGTAATATCAAATCAAAACCGCAGCGCGTAAGTGCACAAACACACACACACACACACACACACACAAACACACACACACACACATATATATATATATAATTCATTTATTTAATTAATAGCAATGATGGTTAAAGATTAAAGAAGTTCTAATTACAATCGAATTACTACAACAATCACAATGCATTCCGTATTATCTTGTCAACGATGTGTTATTGTGTCGGCTTAAACACCTCTGCAAAACATGCCACGTTTACGGTAGTCTAATATCGGGTTATTAATCTAGCACATACTTATATTTATTCCATTCGCTTTGAGTTAAAATCATAACAATATATTGAGAAGCAAATATGATCTAATAAAATAAAAAAAATTACATATATAAGTAAGGCAAAATATATAAAAGTGTAAATTAAATGTTTGTATTAAATACGAATTTATTTTGAAAATGACTTGTGTACTGTCTAGGTAAAAATGTGAAATCCTCACTATTTATTAATATGTATATGTCTACATTAGATATATATATATATATATATATATATATATATAGTCATCCACATGCAGTACTGTTTCGCTGTTTCACAGCTCAACTGTACGATTAGACAAGCAACTACCTCAAGCCAGGATCGAAACCCGATCGTCCGATCGACAGTCGGAGCTTCTACCTGTTGCGTTATATGACTGCTGCTATGCGGACAGTGAATTACTTATGTGTTGACGTTGTCCAAAGAACCTAAGCTCAATATGTTTACAGAAAGAACATCGCTTCATACACTAATTGTAATTTGTATATCACTTCCCAAATGCTCAAGCTAACATAGGGGGCATTATAGTAATCCACATACATGTTTTATTTTTAAAATTTCACTCAACGCATCAAACGGATATACACAAGAATAACTACCCAGATTTTCAAAATGCGCGACCACGCGTCACCTATCCGGCTTCATAAAAACTCCGCAGTAAACTACATCACGTGGACTCTTCATCATACTATCTTCCACTAAATAATGTCGAGGAAGAAGAGGGAAAAAAGATTGATAACGGAGTCTTACTCCGTAATATATTTCTTTAAAAATAAACGCCCGTTTATTTTATAAAAAATTTCGCGTTGCAGTTTTGACTTCAAATGTATTTATACATGTTTTATTCTTCAAATTTCACTCAACGCTTCTAACAGATACACACACACACACACATATATATATATATATATATATATATATATGCAGTCATGACAGAAAATAATAAACATTAAGGTAAATATTTTTCCCTATACTGATATATGCTTATTTATATTCACAGAAAACATAGTGCTAACATGACTGAGACTTTGTTGTTAAAATTTCATCTAAGAACATTGACGTGTGTCAAGTACCAACGGAGCGTAAGACCTGCTATAATTTATGCAAGGACGAATCGTGAATTAACATTAACGGGGTCTTAGTAAACGCAAAACAGTAGGAAATCTTTCAATACTATTTCTACCGTTAATTGAGTGATCCTAAACTAAACAGAGAAGACAACAAACCCTCATTCACGTAACCCCAGGCAATCTTAAAAAAACATGCGTCTTGTGAATGGAACTGTTGAAGAGGATCCTCGCTACAAAGCCTTTGATATTTAAACATAAGATGGCGTCAGGTAACTTTAAAAGCTGGGCTACTTTAGTGGAGCTGCGAGAAGAGGCCCCCTTCTTTGTCCTGCCATATCAAGTGGAGAAAAGATCGGTCTAGTGAGAGATTATGGAAACTCGCTCAGCAACAGTTTGACTTAAAAGAAACTTAATTCAACGCTAAAACAGAGGGTTCTGCCTTATAGTATATAGTGCAAAGGAAATCTATTCTGCTCAATATGTTTCAATCTATATATATATAAGCAAAAATGTGTGCATGTATGTGTGTATGTGTGTGTATGTATGTTTGTGTGTCTGCTAAAAACTTTTTGACAGACACGACGAAAATTCAGAAACTCGGTATCATATTGAAGCCCCATTCTTCGTTCGAAAAATATCGATATGTTGGCGAAAAACGTTAATTTTTTCACCCCGAAATCGACAATTTTCCACAGGGGGGGTTACTAAAAACGGTCTTCTCGTGACGATGACCAGTTCTACACATGCGCCAGATGACGTCATTACGTGGTTTACTTTAAATAGTTGAAAAATTTTTTAAAAATCATGTACTTCGCGTTAGGTTAGTTGATTAGCGCGTTGGTTCATTATCTAAATCTTTTGGGTCAAATCGTGGTGTGAGATATGTTTTTTTTCGATTTTTTAAATTTAAATATTGAACCAGTGTTATTTAAGCCATTTTCACGTAACGTTCGTTTTTCTGTTTTATTTTTACTTCGCTTATCCACACACCCAAAAACACCCGGGTAACCACCGATTTTTTTAAATTTTAATATCGAAACAGGCTTATGTAAGCCATTTTTCACGCGTTCGTTTTTCTGTGTTCATCGTTCGTTTGCCTTACGTTAGTTTTTTTGGTTTTTTCGATGTTTTGATTACCACCCCCACCCCCGCCCGCTTTAGTTTTAAAGTTGTTTTCTTTCTTTTACTTCGCTTATAACTAACAAAACTGGTCATTGACGTCGTCGTCGTCCTCCTTCTCGTCGTCGTAACGCTCGACGACTTCCGGGCGCGCACCTGTCAATTTGGTTCTTACTTAAATAAATTCAAACATCTTTCAGTAACTCATTCTGGCTGGCCGATTTTATTTTCAAACTTCGCCCAAGGGCTCCGGGTTCGATCCTACCAACTTTACCCCCCCCCGGTTTCTTTTTTATTTAACACTACACACTCCTCCAAACACTCTGACAACACAATAGTAAAATGACCCAAGTTGACTCCCTATTTCTGGAAGACGAAACATCGGTTGTAAATCAATATACTTCCATATATATTTATATATATATATATATATATATATATATATATATATATGTATATATATATATATTGTAGGTATGATATATAGATAAATATATATATATGTGTGTGTGTGTGTGTGTGTGTGTGTGTGTGTGTGTGTGTGTGTGTACATTATGTCCTTGATAACGGCGCCAGCCATGGCTACTGTAACCGGGTTCGAATCTATCGACTGGTGTGAATTGTGACACCATGCACTGATGATTCCGAAAGGAGGAGACACTAGTGTCTGTAGGTATTTAAGAATAATTATAGCAAATAGGTATTCCAGTCCTTTAAGAAACTAGTTTCATTTTGATGAGGACTTGCAGTTTAAATAAAAGTCGGTCAATTTAGCTTATATGATGAGATCATGATATAATGATTAGATCACTCTGGCAGACGTTAAAAATATTAAAACATAATAAATGTTTAAATTCCACCAATATTTCACTAGGTTAACAGTATTCATAGTGGATTAGGTCCTTGATAATGAAGTCAGACATGGGTTCTGTAACCGGGTTCTAATCTATCGACTGGTGGTAATCGTGACAAATGCACTTATGATTCCCGAAAGAATGAAACATTTGTTTTTCTGGGTATTTATTAATAATTATAGTAAATAATTATATATATTTATATAAGTGAAATTGCTAGTGTGTTTGTGTAAGTACATTTCTCTACCAAACTATTCTACGAATTTTTAATCTACAGACTGGTGATTAGACATAAGGGGTACTGGTATTTGGGGAAATTTCTTGTGGCGGTTTTTGGCCAGGGATTTGGCTGTAAAGTAGTCAATGTTCAAACATTTGTCCTTTGAAAATTTTACTTAATTCCACGGCCAATTTTCGGTTTAACTACTTGAGATTTTAGGTGTAGGTTACTTGGACCAAACATTTTAATTGCATTTGACTACAAAACAACAAATGTTAACTGTTAGAATTGGGGTCAAAGTTAAAATATTTTTGAGAGAGATGAAACATGCAAAAATAGAATAGATGCCAACGTTCAATAGATGCCCGATCCTATTAAATAAAATCCTATTAAATAAAATCCTATTAAATAAAATCGTATTAAATAAAATCCTATTAAATAAAATCCTATTAAATAAAATCCTATTAAATAAAATCCTATTAAATACAATCCTATTAAATAAAATCCTATTAAATAAAATCCTATTAAATAAAATCCTATTAAATAAAATCGTTAAATAAAATCGTTAAAACCCTTAGAAAAAATCAATTCTCGTAATCTTAGTGTGAATACGAATGCCGTTAACAAGATGAGCATTAGATGGAAGTTATTAATTGAAACAAGACTATATTTTGCAATATAAGTAGGACCATAATGAAGCGCACTTATATGCTAACAAACACATTCCATTGAATTTAATATGGAAAACATGGTGTATCTATGTGAGTAATAGAAAAAAGGTGTATATGAACACGTTAAAAATCGATATGTACACACAAAAGAACCGAGAGGATTATGAGGAAATACTTCAAATAGGAAATAAAATATTGTTTCCTAAAAGTTAATATTAAAATAAAATACATGACTTCAGCAATCCCAAATATAATTATCAGTTTCGTTGAGTGTCAAGTATTCCTAATTCTATTTCTCCAACTATTAATATATACAATAAAACGCACATGTATATACATTATACTATATGTACATTATGTACATATAATATATATATATGTATATGTATGCACATATATATGTATATGAATGCATATACATATATGTATATGTATGCATATATATATATATGTATATGTATGCATATATATATATGACCTTATATGTAAAAACGATAATGAATTCGAAAAAATAAACATCTTATATATCAAAAGGACTTAGAATTGAATTGTGAACATAGAACAGGCTACATTTCTGGATTTAAATATAAAAATTGAGGCTGGGTTTTTTTTTTATAAAATACTTGATAAAAGAAACTATTGCCCTTTTCAAATGGTTCGTATGCCGCATAAAGATAGTACCTGCCCTATTTTTTATGTTTTCTAGAACCATTACATCTTGAGAATAGCTCGTGTTACTTTAAGATTAAAAGATTTTATTACCACCAGTCTCTAGCTTAGTAATAAGGATGATAAACCAAGGTGGGGATAAAACTAAAATATCTAAACAGTTAATAAAGCATTTGTTCGTTATCCTGGTGCTTTTTATTCGTATAAAATTGATCAGAATATATTAATAAAGGAAATCCAAAACTATATTAGTAATGTAAAAAATGTATTTTAAAAATATATACTGTTTAATCCATTATTTTTAACATTTACATATATAAGTTCGTATCAGAATTTTGATTTTACATTAGTGATCAATAATTTGGAACATTGCTATTCATCTATCTATCTATCTATCTATCTATCTATCTATATATATATATATGTATATATATATATATATATATATATATATATATATATATACATAGCCATGGTCCAAATTATTGATCACTAGTGTAAAATCGAAATTCTTATTCGAACTTATATATGTAAATATTAAAAATAATGGATTAAACATTATTAAATCTATTTTAGCAACAATCAATATCTGGAATGCCATCTTTTCACCTTTATAACAGCTTTTGGCTAAATTGTAGGTGGAAGGATTTATTTTCTGTCACTTCTTATGAAGTTTAGCCTCTAATTCTTTTTTGATGACATGCATACATTCTTACACATTTCCAATATGAAACTACAAAGTTCCAGTGGAATTTAAGTCTGAGTGTTGAGGGGGCTACTTCATCATTGTAATCCCCTTTTCGCAAACCAGACGATTTATACATTTGATGGATGACATGGGGTTTTTCTTCTGGGAGATTACATTACTAGGAATGTCATTATTTAATATTCTAGTCAAGTAGGTGTTGTAAACCTGGTTCAGCATGTCTGCGTAAATTGTGGACTTCATTCTGCCCTCACATGTGTACAATAATCCAGTACCTGAAAAAGCCATGCAGCCCCAAACCATTACGATTCCTCCTCATTATTTGCCAGTTGAAAGCACAAAATTAGGATGTAATACCGTTTCCTTGATACGACGAAGATAGCCCTCTCCACGGATCCAAAATATCAGTTAAAAAATTAGAATTTGCTACGATATGTGAATAGATATTATGCATGTGTCTTCAGATAAAAATTTTAATTATTTCTTTCAAAGTTTAGGAAATAAACGTTGTTTACGTACCTCATAGTTACTTTCGTCAGACCAAACAATTTTGGCGCAATTATTAGGGTTCTGATTTGCATTTTTTTTTTTTTTTGCAAATTTCAGTCGTTTGCTTTCTTTTAGATCTCAGAAAAGTATGGCGTATTCCTTTATTTGCATCCTTTTAATCTCGCTTCTTATAACCTTCTTCACACTATTAGAGCTGGTATGTTTTTGTTTGCATCCTTCATAAGTTCAGCAGCAAGTTCTGAAACATTTTACTTCTTATCTGCAAGGGATGCTTGTTTCAAAGATCTGTATTCCCTGGCGATCGTACATTTTTTACGGACTGGTCCTTTTCTGTATTTGGAAGTCTTTGTTTCCTTGTAAATTTTTATCGTTGTTTGAACTCACTTTCCTTGAACATTCAATCTTTTTGGCAACTTCTGCCTCATATTTTCCTTCAACAATTAAAGCAACAATTTGTGCCCTTTTAGTCATGAAATATGCTTCTTTGGAGGCATCCTCAATTCAATACAATATTATAGAAAAGGCAAGAATACAATGCGTATAATCTACGTTATTCATATGTGATTCATAATTTTGGCAATGGTTGTATATATATGGCAGATAGATAGATAGATACATACATACATACATACATACGTACGTACATACATACGTACATACATGTGGCGTCCAGTTTGTCCGCTTCTGAAATACGCTTAAATATGATATTTTAATTCATGAAAATTTCATATTTAGTTTAATTCTCAATGAATTAGTATCTTCTACTTAATAAATAGTAATCTCGTTTCGGCGTGTCCTTGGGCATGAATTAAATTAAAATATGATATTATATATACATATATATATATATATATATATATATATATATATATATATATATATATGTTAGATGCATATCTTATGTTAATTATTAAATTATATACATAAAATGTTCTATATATTATTAAATTGAACCAAATATATAATACTGATATCTAGAGGTAAAAAATCATCAGTTAAAATTGAAACCAATTTGTTGCAGTCTGATCTAAGTTTATACGCATACTGTACTTGAAAAATAATGTTGCCATAAATATAAAAATGTATATTTGCGCATGTGTAGATGTAACATGACCAGTCGATTTACGCCTGTCAAGTTCCAATTTTTTCAATTTTTACGACTTCAGCAGCTATTTTTACAGGAAAGAAATAATCAAATTTGTCTATGTCTCCAACTCCTTAATATATAATGTTTCAAATTCGCAGACCAAATATTAACAGAGTAGTTTGGATAGAGACACTTATGGACAGACAGACAGACAGATAAAAACGTTACTTTCATATATATATATATATATATATATATATATATATATATATATAAACTAAACTAAATAATTACCGTACTCTTACCTAAACTCTTCGCCTGCTAAATTTCATTACAATCTTTATGTTTCCTGTGACTTTCAAATCGTAAACTGCTTCGGCCATTTCCTAGATTAACTCTCGATTCTCTGTCAAGACTTGCGACTTAGCACAATAATCATATGGATTCCCATCAATTACAAGTAACACAGCCAGATAGAAATTAATGATAATTTGAGTTTTCAGACATATTATTTACCTGAAACACATGTTCGTGTGGATTTTCATTTATTCATGTTTGGAGAAAAATCTTGAAATAAGAAACAAAAAGAATAACATTTCATTTTACACAAAATTAATAACAACAAAAAGTAATATAGGTTTTTCTTTTTGAAAGCACCGACAAGAAAACGATATATTATCGACACAAACATAATCATCAATCTCATTTGAGACTTGATTTCCAACTTTATCTGTTTAAGCCAAACTAAAAAAAAATAGTCTATGCGAACATGTCTCGATTAAACGTTAGTGTGTGGGCGTTTGCGAAGGTATATGTTGTTGTAGATTGTATCGTACTCCACATATACCAATCTGTAATATATTCCAGTCTAAAATACAGAAAACCAATCAATAATTGTGTGCTTTGTCTTCTCCATCTAATGGGATATGTGATAGAAACAATTTCCTCTTGGAAAGCGATTACAAATATATAGCTACTCGTCGAAAGGCTGCACCGAAGGAAGAGGTAATGTTATTAGAATATAAATGTCGGCTATAGTTGTGTCTATAATATTACACGAAATTATCATAAAACGTCGGAAAAATGAGGGACAGCACAAATCAGATATTCAGGAGAGGCGGATTATTGAGGAATAAAGAGAGATATTGTAACTTAAATTCGATCGATATTTAACAGTCATGTCAATAAGAATATATGGTAAACAAGTGTTGCGATAAAGCGAATTGATTGGCAATCAATATCGAAAGAATGCTGGAAATATAAGTCGACGTGTTGTAATTAACAATCTAGGGACCATACCAGTTATTGCAGTGAATACTCACTGATAAATACTCACATTAGATAATTTAATTAGTAAGCAAATAATAAGTATCCTCATTATTATTTACTCAATAGGAGTAGTTACACAGGCCACCATCAAATATTTCTTTTTGAGAACAACTTGTGGTCGCCCGAGATTTCCAGTACTCTCTACGTCTTTCGATAATCTTTGCAGATGAATTTGCATAATCGCAGCAGCCGTTTACCATTGATTCTTCACTGATAGCGACCATAGGTTTTCACTGAAATTTGGATGGCAGTAAGCCTCCGCAAAGCCGGCATCATCTTCGCATTTATCAAGCGGAGATCTCCGCTCAGTTTTCCAATTCTCCTTAATCCTCATTTATTTTGTGTGCGCCTATTCATAATAACACACGGTAAAAGGAGTGTGGGGAAGGCCTGGGCGCAGAGGAGTTTGCTTACAACTATACAGTTTCAGTTTTCATGATTTCAGGTAGAGTACCTTTTTATTTTACGTCTATATTAGTATATGCATGTCTAGTTTGGCCTGTAGTTCAATGGTGTTAGTCTTCACATTCAATGGCTTTCCTTAATATGTCATCGTTTTCATTATTGATATCCGTTTTATCTTCTCGGCCATCCCTTTCATTCAAATCTTCCCATTCTCTTTTCAAAGTTTTTCGAGTTTGTTCCTAGCATACCAGAAAACGTTATTATTATTATTATTATTATTATTATTATTATTATTATTATTATTATACTCACTAAGAGTTGTCACACAAGCCACCAACGATTGCTCTTCGAGAGAACTTGTCGTCTTCTCTTTTGAACAGGTATTCTGCATTATGTATTTTTATAATTCTTTTGTGTGTGTTATTTATACAATCTTGTATTCAACCCAGCCCTCTTCGTCCACCTTTCCTTTGCGTATATATTCGGTCAGTATAACTTGTCCTCTTCTCTAGAGTCTGAGTGACAACTCTCCCCAAGTTTCCAGTCCTCTTCACTTTTTCGATAAGCTTTGCTAAAGCATTTGCGTTATCGCAACATCCGCCTGTTTATCGTTCGAAGTAACCGTTAGTTTTCACTAGAATTCCAGTCGTAATAAACATCCCCAATATTCCAGTCCTTTTTGCACTCCACTAGCGGAGGTCAGTCTTTCGGTCCTCCTTGAGTCTCATTATTTAGTGTGGTGTCAGTTAAAGTTAAACACACAAAAAGGGGGCGGTATCTTACACCGTTTATTCCATATAATTTCCCTTATATCTGTAGGCGTTTCTGTTTGTCCAATGTGTGCCTGTAGTTAGTGTGTGTTAATCTTCACATTCAAGTGTTTTCCTTAATATTTCTCATTTTTTACCTGTTGTATCTGCTCAGTTACCCTCTGATTCCAATCTCTCCCATTCTTTTTTGACAGTTTCTCGGTATCGTTTCTAGCACTCCAACAACTGGTAATTTTCTCTTAACTTTCTTCATTTTCCAGATCCCTTTGAGCTCTCTGGCAAGTTTTGTGTATTAGCTCCGCTTCTCCACGTCTTTCATCTTCACTCTGTTGACTGCTTGAACGGGTAAATTTACAATATGGCAGGACTTTCCGTTTTGTTAACTATTATCATATCCTATCTCTTGCTTTGGTGAGTTTATTCGTGTTATGTCCATGTCCCTTAGAACGTTATGACTTTAATTTCCAGTACTTTGTATTTGTCTGAGTGTTCAAGATGTAATGATCTGTATAAATGCTATTGTACTGCTTTTCCTACTTGATCGTGTTTATTTTTATATTCTGTCTGAGGCGTCTGCTTAATTCATACATTATATTGTTTATTGTTTCGTTTCTTTGTCTACAAGATCTGCATTTGTTGTTTTTTTTGTTTTTTTGTGTCTTGTCAATCCTTGCTTTGATGTGGTTTATTCTAATCACGTTTTCTTGTGCGGCTGTTATTGAAGATTCAGTTTCTCTCTTAAGCTTTACTTTTTCTAGCAAATTTCAAGTGTTTTCATTAGTCTCATTTTTGTACTGTCTTTATGATTCATCCGTGTAGGTGTTTTGTTTTTCCCGTATTTTTCTTTTACTCCTCTCTTTTTCTGTTTTGTGTGTTTTTCGTGTCACCTGCTACAGTAATTATTCTTCTGGTATTCTACATTATGTATTTTTCTATTTTTTTTGTGTGTTATTTACACGGTCTTCTATACAACCCAGCCCTCTTCGTCCGCCTTTCCCTTGCGTATATATTCGGTCACTATAATCCTTTTGATGTAGTGCATTATGCTTAGTCATGAGTTTCCTTGTCTTCCGGTCGAGATGCCTCAGTTCATTTTTGTCCAACCTATAAATGTTTCGGAGTATCGTCATAGTTACACTGCTCATGTCTTTCTGACTTTAATTAGGTTTCTGCTATACAGTTTAGTTTGATGAGTTTTCTAAGTCTTCTGAAGTATTCCTTTCTAAATTCTCTTTCATTTCTGTTGCTTCAATGGTGTCTGCTTCCAAAAATCTCAGATGTTTGAAGCTATCATGTTCACCTAGTTCTCTCATCCCTGTATGATTGTATAGTGCTATAATTCTGTTGCCTCGAGTTTCCCTCTTCTGATTATTGCTCATGCCGAATTCCATATCGTGGCTAAAGATTTATAAGTGTCTTTATATTTGCCTTTGTTTTAACAAACAGTTTTAGGTTATCCATGTACATAAAGTCGGTGATCCTTTCTTCTGAATTAGTGAACTTGTATGTTCTTGTCATTGTCTTAGTATATTTTTAAAGGGCATCATGGTTATGGTGGACAGAATTTCAAAGTATTCTTAGTTCTTAGTATATTATTATTATTATTATTATTATTATTATTATTATTATTATTATTATTATTATTATTATTATTATTTTAGCGATAGGGAAGTACTTCGGAAGCTCCCTCTTTTTATTTCGATTTCAATTATGTATTGACTATCAACTGTAAGTTCAGGCGTCCATGTTTTCATTGCATTTTCTATCAAATTGATTATCTTACCTAATATTTTGTACATTCTGAAGCATTCTATTATCCATGCTTACAGGATTCTGCCAAATGCTTTTTTCTAGTCTATCCACGCCATGACTGAGTTTGTTTATACTTTTAATCAACTTCAGAATCCTTTGATCTATAATAATTGGCCATGTGTTCCTCTTTTTTCTTTCTGGCACTCTTTAATTCACTGTGAGTAGTCCACAATTATAGATAAAATGATGATAGCATTAATGTTATTAGTAGTGGTATAAGTAGTAGTATTAGTATTAGTAGTAGTAGTTGTAGTAGTAGTTGTATTATTATTAGTAGTAGTAGCATAAAAATGATAAAAAATAAATAAAAAAGAATGTGCATAATGTATAAAGACTTCTGGTTTAAGTCATATTGGATTCGACACAATTCAAAGAGAATAACAATTATTGAGAGATGTTAATAATTATTCTTTATAAACAAATTATTTGTCAACTTTATATGTTACACTAGGATATTGTAATGGTGCTAATTTCTTTTAACTATCAGGTTTATCAGAATTTCAGCGAAAGTGAGGTGGGGGGTGTTCATTAAACGAAACAAAACAAAAACAACAACAACAACAACAACAACAACAACAATAATAATAATAGTGGCAAGATCTCAATAGTAACGTATGTATGGCTTAAAACATGAAATGAGAGTTACAGCTCATAAGCGAAGAGACAAAAACCTAAACCAGCAAGGAGACCTTCATAATAACCATAAGATTAGAACAAAAACTACGACGAAATGCACGGATACCTGTTCAAAGAATCCACTATATGAAGGTCTAAATCGATAGGATGTATCTACGATACAGCGGTGTCATGACAGATAACCAAGGGTAGACTTGTATCGATGCAAAAATATACAGAAAATGAACAGCCTCACGCAACTAAAGGTATATAACCTGTTTATTTAGACTATTTCCCGATGAACAGAATGGATGGCAAAAAAGACAAAGAGCAACAAATAATATACTATAGGAAGATTAAAATATCCTGAAGGCGGTAAAACGTTGAATAAGAATATAACCATTTGATAGACCAACCTCAAGAAAGTATATGACAGGCTCCCTCAATCATAGATCATATAACGTTGAGCATGTACAAAATACCAGTAAAAGTGAACAATTCGCATGAAAAGACAATACTAACCTTTAGAATTAAACTGACAGCTGAAAGACAATACATATCTGCGATGATTACAAAGAGGTATCTTCCAAGGACACTCTCTATTACCACTAGCGGTAGTCGTAGCCATGATGACACTTCAAGCAAAATTCCAAGACGGATACCAGTTTACTTATACAGATTGAAAGAATCAACCAACTAATTATGAAAATAATCATTTAGAAAAACAAAACAACTCCTGGAAACTATGGTAGGAACCTTATAAAATGGATAAACACATGGGCAGTATTACTATTAAAATACATTGGGTCGTTAATAGGCTGGACCAAAAAAGAGCGGAGCCAGCTCAATCAGAACATCATGAAACTTATGACTGCGCACAATCCCTTTCATCTAATGGAATCTGTGGACGAACTATGTGGAAGAGAAGCATAGATAAATAGTACTAGTTAAAGTAGAAAGTGTGAACGGCACGAAGATAAACTAGTAAATTACATAACGCAGAATACAAAATGGGAAAACAACTGCAGCAGGAAGCAATGAACACTGATTAAATCAGAGAACAGAGTGGCAGGAAATTAGATTTGGACCGAGAACTATAAAGCGTATGACCTACACAGTTAAACGATAAAGAGAGGAAAATATGAGAATTATGAAAACAGTTTGACGTGGCAATGAGAATGGCATTCAAAGAGATAAACTGAACATCTTGTAACAACCAAACAGGATAATGCAACGAAACCTAACTATAAGCAAAAATCAACAAGGCAACAAAAACAAATGAAGACACCATGAACAAAGAGACGAAACGATGTACCACATAAAAGATGCATCAAACACAACCCGTCAATTAAAGCCAAAATATTCAGAAAAAATCTTAAATGTGGAAGAGAAGTCGCATAAATCACAAACCCTTACTAGTTAAAAATAAATTCAAAAGCGAAACTTTTGTAAAAGGTTAAGGAGTGTGTATAGACGGGAAACCCCTAACTGAACCTCCGCTAGTATGTTGCAATACGAGTTAAATTTGAGGAGACTGATTGTTACTAACATTTCTGAAAAGAAACATTAACGTGCTAACAGGAAGCTAAAATAAGTTGAAAGGATTATGCAAATTAATGTAAGGTGCTGGAAGTGCAGGTTGTCACTTAAACCCAAACGGAATACCAGTCTTGTTTATTGCGTAAAAACTCCTAGTTGATAAAAAATGCAACCGCAATGTAGAAGTGACCGAAAAAAAAAACAACATCCACATAATATTGTGATCCCTTTCAACCTGAGAAGAATTTTAAGTAAATAAGGTTTTTCATATTAGACTAGAACATCCTAAGTTTTACTAAATCTTGATGAGACATCTAGGAGGCATGTGTAAGAAAAGATCCTATTATCTCGACCAATATAGAAAAAAATACAAAGTCAAAAAGATATATTCGTTGTCGCCCTGTAAATAAAATACGGCCTTGCAGATAATAGAAAAAAGTGTTAGAGTACCGTATATAGTTCTTAACTCTGACAAGATATCAACGGTATGTGAATTAAAGATTAAGTTTCTGGACACCTTTTTACTATCGTATTTCATGTTAGTATTATATTATATTTCATAGGCTGGCTCGCTCCTGTACATTTCTATAAATTCTATACCGCCTGACATTTCACTCGTTCGCTCTCAAGCTCTCCCTTTTATTTACCAGCATTTCCCAACAGTTATGAATTGTTGCATGTACAACACCTGTATCCAATTACTGTTTATCTTAGAATGCCTTTTACCCTGGCAAGAAGATTTAGTAGAGTATAACCTCTGACCTAAAATTCAACTCGATAACAAATGTTGGAAAGATATTATCAAAATTCTTTTATTTTTACTAACGCTCTAGAAGTCCTTTGCAATATACTTATATGATTCACATATGTGCCAAAGTCTAATTTCGTTTCTACATCTGGGAATATGCCACACTACTCTTGGTTGCGTATAAATAAGTCAGCCATGACTTTAAATCTAGTAGAGATTAATCGATTTTTCCTTAGAAATGAACCCTCGATAGAAGTATTCGAACTTGCTCTAGACATTCAGTAACCGTCTTATTCAAATAGCGACTGTCCTTGATATGTGCTGATTAGTTTGTCAAAA
This sequence comes from Euprymna scolopes, assembly GCF_053919585.1. Taxonomy (NCBI): domain Eukaryota; kingdom Metazoa; phylum Mollusca; class Cephalopoda; order Sepiida; family Sepiolidae; genus Euprymna; species Euprymna scolopes. The sequence goes on along the minus strand of NC_136489.1, from coordinate 32,540,145 downwards.
AAAATTATAGACATTTCTTTCAACCAAATATTTGTTTTTAATATATTGATTCTAGTCTGTCATTGTATCGATACAAAAATGGTTATCAATAAATACACTGACACTCGATATATTATAATGTATTTCTAAATGTGAGCATCTCAGAATATACTAAAGTCAGAAACGTGAAATTAAAAATGAAGACAAATGTTTCATTCTTTTAATGTATTATCAATCGCTTCTATGCCTTTTCTCTTACCAGAACGTAAGGAAATATAGTAGGTCTTACGATATATTAACTTGACATTATTTAATAGAATTTTCTTACTGATATGTCTAAGCCTATAGACGTCTGAGGGTCATTGGAGGTAAAGTGTTAAATAGAATTGTTGATTGATGGAAGTTCGTTACCATGTGATTATTAGCAACGGTGCTAAGAATGAGCACAATATTAATTGCGATTACTTGCTTTTCAAGGAGGATGGCCCAACAAATATCTGTTTGCATTAAACTTGAATATTACTATGATTTTATCGGATGGAAATTCTGAAAACAACTAAGACAGTCTCATTGGTTTTATTAATGTCAATTTTATTTACGGCATTTATTAATGTCAATTTTATTGACGCCAGAATGGATTTTAAGGGGTTTGTAATTTGCATTTTTATGATGTCTAAACTAATATCTTCGTAGTCTGAAGTTTTTATCTTTCTATTCCAATGATCGACAGTGTGAAACTCAGAGAAAAAAAACCCTTGTAATGTAGGTGCATGAGAAGTAGAGATGTGTCATTTAAATTCTGGCATAAGTGCATTGATTATGGTGATGACTTCGTAGAAAAATAAATTTTAGAGCAAAAACGGTCGCTAGACTTGTCTGTATCACTTTTGTTTTTTCTCCCTACCTTTATAAGTTTCAAAAGTAAGATTTTACTTCTTAGAACGATGATTGTATTACAAAAGAGCACTGCGGATGCCTATGCAAAGCAGGGTTTTTTCGCTGGCAAACTGCATTAAGAATAAGGTGACTATATAGAAAATAATTCTTGGCTAAAAACAAAAATGTGTGTCGTTTTAATAATATTATTCCTCGTCCTCGTAGCTATTAATATTTTGTTCAGTTAAGAAACTAGGATTATTTTTTATCCTTACTATCTATATCATTCGCCAGTGTTTTTTTTTGTTTTGTTTTTTGTTTTGTTTTTTTGTAGTCAATGAATTTCATTTAATTTTATTTGATAAAAATATGACTTAAAAATTGGTTACTGCCAACATGAAATGAGCACCATAAATTATTTAATTAGTTCGGAATTTTGTCTATGTTCTCATGCTTGATAAAATATTCATTGGTTGTGCTACAAATTTGGCAAAACGGAACAGATTACATTTGATGAATGTAACAAACTACTAAGAATAAGACTTAGTATGTTTAAATATAGCGACTAGAAAAAACTGAATACAAGCTACATTATGTTTCGCAGACAATCTTGCTAGCGACATTTTTCAGATATAACTGCCATCTGTCATAGTAAAATGTGATATTCTAAATTGTTTGTATTTTATAAGAATTGTTTTGTGTAATTTCTGACTTTACAGCAATCATCGCAACTTCAAGTATTCATCTAGTGTTTTTATTTTTATTCTTATTATAACAATAGCTATGAATTAATCCAAAATCAAAGAACGTAATACACATGAAATATGTCAGAACACAATGAAATACAGCCTGATAAGTGAAAATGTACCTATATAAAACGAAGAAAAATAAAAAAAATATTTTATTAACTTAAAATATTAGATTTAACATATGGAAATATCGTAAACAAATTTAATGCATGTAAACAAATTTGTGGAATAATAGATGTTATTTTTAAAATGCTTATAAAGTATTTAAATAACATATAGGTTATTTGGTTTCGGGGATGGAGATTATCTCCTCAGTTGGACATATACGGTATAAAGATTGAAAGGGAAATGGATGTATAGAGAGAAATAAGTGGAGGCATTATTTCTTTGTGTAACGTATGAGCGGCAATATTAAATCCAAGTCCCTCTCGCTTAGGATATCTTAAAGAGTTTATATATTTTGTTTAAGCTTTTTGGCTTTTGAAGTAAGTGAGGAATAAAGCTAACACAATTTTTATAGTAATGTGAACACGGGAATTTTCTTGTTATCGACGTTCAATGTTTTCCCTATATTTACAAAGTAAATCTTATTTTGTCCGCCCCATTTTATACGTATGGAGAATAGAACTAAGACCTATGAAATAGAAATAATAATAATAAAAATAATAATAATAACACTTTCATTAATCAGAAAGGATCTTATTTTGTGAAGCACATAAAGCCAAAGGAAGACTTCTTTACATAACATCAACTGACAAATTAGTTATACGCCTTAAGTATATAGTAATTTTAATTTATACGATTTTGCTGCCATGTTTCTCGAACCTGAATTGTGATTCAGTTTGTTAATCTATTATATTATAAAACTAAAATCCTTTTGTTTGGCCGTTGAAACAACCTATCCGGTGTACATGTTCCGGTTTGAAAATTCCGACGTATGCGTAGTAAAATAAAAACAAAGTCATAAAAAAAAACATGAAAATAAAAAGCAAAATTGTAATTCTCTTTTGCTTTTTTACATTAGCATTTTACTAATTTTATTTGTATTTTTAATTGGAAGGTTGAATCGGTTTCAAACAAAAAGAAGTAGGTCAACAAAATAAAACAAAAAATTAAAACCATTTTAACGATAAATCCTATTTCGCACCGCAACTCTAACCGAACGACATAGCAGTTACTTTCTGGCGTATTTGCGTTATTGTTTTTTTTAACGATTTAAACTATTTTAAAGTCTTTGTATTGCATTAGACTCCGTAATTTGCAGATTAAAGATGTTAAAATTATTTGCAAATACTTATTCAGACTTCGAAAATTATGCAAGTAATATATCTTTTAAACAGGCAAAAGTAATAGCAGATAACTTGTGATAAGTGCTCCATGCCATACTCGCTTACGTTAAGAGTCGCCCTACTTTATTAATTATTTTATTGCGGACTATCATTTTCATCTTTCTTAGCTGTTGTTTCACGACGTTTCGGCCAACTATTCCTATGGTCTTCTTCAGATGTTGTCTCGCCACGTTTTTGGCCAAGTAAGCCTCTGACCGACTTTGGGTAGGATTGAAACCGCTATCTTCAGACAATTCTCACTTGGAATCGTAGAGATTCAATGTCTCTATCCACTGCGCCCCGGGCCCCCCAGGGCGATCAAGGTTGGCTTTTTTGGTCTTATAAATGCATGATTATTTATCATCTGATCTTCTATAGTCGGGCCCGTATATTCTATTATTACTAATACCCATCTCAATAATGAATCCCAATTAAACAATATCGCCCTACTTGTTTATAATTTCATTCGGCTGAAGTGATGTCAGACAAATTATTAACTTACGGATGGCCAACACTGTATATGATGTTGCTTTTTCAAAAGCAAATATTTAAATAAATAAAGATGTTTTGGTAAATTTTTACTTCGTTTCCATCTTAATATTTTATTTAAAATAATGATTTGTATTTTTCGGGTATGTTGAAACCGAATATCGCATTCAATTTTTTTCGCAAATAAGTAGTTTTTTTTAAATATTAAGCAATGTAATTACATATGTTAAAAGTAGTTGCCATTGTTCTAAGCGCAAACATGCATATTTTAGCATAAGTAATATACTCACTATTTAATTACTAGCTATAAAATGTACTGACCCAACCGGTCACGGATAGTCTATGATGTAAATATAATTTATTTTGGAGTTTATAAATAAAATATAAGTCTGTTTTTGCTTCACACTAAAAACGACTGTACTTATATATACCGCATGTAATCAGGCAATTCTTTTTTGTTTATTTATAAATTGAGTAGATATATTTTAAATAGAACCACATTAAATCTCTATTTTTAACTGTATAAAACACAATTACCTGCTTAATTTATCTGTAATCGAAATCATTAATTAACCCAATTTGCTTTACTACATTTATATTGATTTAATGAAGTATTTCTGTATGGTATTTGTACTCAGTACATTTCTTGCTATATGCGAGCAATACCCGTTTTTATGCTTCGTCTTTTATATAATGTTTAAAAATATTTTATTCTAAGGAAATAACGGCGCGAACCCTGACCACACAATGTTATTCTACAATCTTTGGCAAGAAAAACATGGTACATTTAGATCTTAGTTCAAATGTTAAGAAAATGTTTTCAAATGTGAGCTCCACAATCAACACTAAAACGGCAGTAGATTAAATTTTAAATTGTTTGCGCCTTGCGTTAGATTTTCGGCGGTCAGGCGACCATGTCCTTTATGAAAAATAAAAGGGTAAGATTGTGAATAGTTTGCTTACAATATTGCTATTTATAATCATTAAACAGACATTTTGTTTTTTACGAATTTAAAAAAATTTTTCTCAATTTTCTCTGCGGAAGTTATAACTAACGCTCCCTACTCAGCAACACTAAGGGACACAAAACATTCATTTTAATCAACTTTTCATACATTAGGTGCTCGTGCAGAATAATGGCTATGTTGTCTTTAGCCGTTTACGTAGAATAAGATTTTTTTTTTGCAAATTTTATATTCGAATATGGTTATATTTGTTCTCATTTTTGCATAAAATTCTAAACCTAATAATTGCATGTTAAAACTTAATGTGTAGATTACGGACACCATACTACTTGTTTTGATGTAGTTTACTAAAACTGACATCCATAAAAAATATGACCAGATGGTCGCAAACGCTTCCGAGAAAATAGTGAAGCAAGAATATTAATCTCTATTAATCTCTAACAGTGGGTGGAATGGATACTATTATACGTAGTAGGTTGCACCGTATTATAACAAAGGCCCGAAAATGTAAGTTTTAGCCTGATTGATCCTGCGGTTTCAGATGTAACATGGAACGAACAGACAGATAAGCAATCTAATAGAAGTTTAATATAGATGAAAACTCTTTTCTGGTAGCCAGTCAAAAGTTCATAATGATTAAAATACATTAACTTTTAAAACCTTATTAAAGTTACTTAATCTTTACTCTGTTGTTTGACAGATGCCATAATAATCAGTTCGCTCAACCTTATCAGAATCAAGATTTTAAAAAACGTATGTGCAGCTCGGCTCAGTAGTGTCCGAGAAAAATATAGATGTTAAATATTAATCTCTGTTAATCCATAGTATTCTAACTCTATATCTGTGTCTAAATCAAAACGCGGATTTCATGAACAAAGCTTCTTTCTTAGAACTGCACGCCTGTGGAACTCTGTTCCGTCTGCCTGCTTCCCTCCGGACTACAACTTGGATGTCGTCAAGTCTAATGTTAACAAATTCCTAATGAACCGCCCCCCTAATTAAACACTTCATCAAATCTCCTCACTGACGTAATGTACTTGCAATAACCCTTATCACTGAGTGGCTTCCGGGCCTTGATAAGTGGTGATCACTGTGTAAAAAAAAAAAAACTCCGCAGAGATTAGGTACTATGGTGATTATTCAGCTGCACCGTATCGTATCAATAGTCCATACAAAATTTCGAAGATAAAGCAGTACGGAGAGACAGACAAACAGGCTAAGAATGCTTTATATAGATTAATACCTTGTTCATGTAGCTATTCCAAAATTCATCAGGATCGGTAAATGTAGACGTGATTCCCATGCAACAAATATATAAACGTATGCACACACTTAACTTTATATCGATATCAATTATAAAATAATACATCACGTAAATACCATAAGCGCGCGTCGTAAATGGACACATGTACACAAGTTCTTATTATACAATAAATGTTCCTATCAATTATTTCGTCAGTTAAATTTTAATGTAAAATACAAAAGCGAATTTTAATCAATCAATTATTCATAACAGTTTTTTTTCCAAACCGATGCATATTCTTTTGAGACGTATTTCGCTATGCGTGCAAGACGTGCATCAACCAGCTGGTTGACCCTAAGATAATAGAAAAATGACGATTATGTTAAGATGACGATAGAGGGATTCATTGAATGTTGCAGTTATATCCACTAAGCGAGGAATTTACGCACTGCTGTTTACAGAATCATTTGTCAATAATTGAGAAAAGAATGAATTATTCAATTATGTTTGCAGCTGTCGTTCTACAATACAAATGGATTTCATTTACACTCATAATCTGTTATTCATTTTTATATAGCACGTATTCCACTATTGCTTTGAATAACGAAAGCTCACTATAATACTCTTCAGAGCACAATATATATATATATATATATATATATATATATATATATATATACATATATTTTCAATTTGTCTTTACATAAGCAGTAATTTGTTGCTACACAGTCATGAAGAGGTCTCTTGTTACTAAACACTAGAAGACCGAAACATGTTCATGGCTGTGTAGCAACAAATTACTGCTTATGTAAAGACAAATTGAAAATGTAGCTTGCTCTAATTCTGTATTGAGCACTCACGCATTAACCTCGTTATACTTCATTAGTTACCTTACTTTTGAAAAATAGCAACTTTAAATTGTATATAATTATATAAATATATGTATATATATATATATATATATATATATATATATATATATATATATATATATATATATATATATATACTTGTGTGCGTTTGTTTATTTTGAGAGCATGTCATTAATCATGGTAGTCTTGTTTAATACGACGGAATTTTCTGCGTTTTTAAATTTCTGAGTAATATTCTCGACGTAGCATGCAATTTATCGAGTCACCGATGGTAGTTATCGTTTAAACAAGGCGTATTGTCACATAGATATATGGTGTTTCCACTTGAGATCGTTACTACCGAGGAAATGATGAAAAGTTAAGCAGTAAGATGTCTATTTGTGTGTACAGTCATGGGCACAAGAAACAGGGAAGGAATTCAAAAGTTCCATAGTCCGAAGAGAGAAGGCTTTCTTACATTTACGGACCTCAAGAGTATAAGGGGTTGGATTTTGCTGCTTTTCGTGTTTATCGGACGTATGTTCAAAACATATTCCATTAAAGTTATTGTAAAACAGGCACAAGGATGCAATATTCTATCGATAGAACAATTGATGGAACTTGGCCGATATTGCGGGAACTTTTAGATTTGATACTCTTTTTATTCCCTGGCTAAGAGTAAAGGGATAGTGGAAAATGCCACAGCCCAGATGTGGCAGCAATGCTCCACGGATGGACGTTGTGTGCCTTTATGAAGATATATGATGGTTTCTAGTGTAATTTGTAGCACAATAGTAAGAGGAAATCGCCACGAAGCAGCGTTAGTAACGTAATCAATATATATGCCCCTATTCATATTGGCTTTGAATGTAAGGCCGATGTGTCAGAAAGATGATGGTGTTATTTGTCATTGCAATCGATGTCAGAAAGGGTTTTAAATCAATAATGGAAAGTAAATAAGTATAATTAATTATCAGATTTCACTTACCGTTTTTTTTTTCATGGAAATTATTTATGAATGTAGAAATTAATTACTTGTTTTTTAAAATATGCAAGAATGGACCCTTGGGAAACGTTTGGATATACAGTCATCGGAGATAACAGATTTTTCTTTTGTTCTGGAAGGATCCGTTTACGTCGAGAAATACAAGAGAGATTAAATGCCCTGAGCAAACATTTATGCCAGACTTCGTGAAAAACTTTGTATGTAAAATGGACAACAGCTCTTGCATCCTTCGTATTTTTTTATTACATGGTATCTTCCTTGGTTGATGAATAAAAATCTCAATAATTTAATCAAAGCAAAGTAGGGGACGGGGCATTTCTTTCGCCAATCTTTTTAAATACTAGTAGCACATATGCAGTTTGAGAACTTAGGGCGAAGGAATAACTCAGCTAAATGGGTGGTTATTAGTTTGGCAGGGTCTAGCTTAGTCGAACATAGCTTGATTAGTATGACTGAGATCGGATCAGGCAAACACATTTAGTGTAAATATTTTATAGTGTCACAGACACATGAGAGATTGCTTTGGAGATCTGAAATCGTGACTTCTGTCCGCAAAGTATCAGGTTGCGAAGACAGTTCTTGCGGGTTTTAACTTAAATTCAGATTAACATATTTCGGCTCAAACAAAAAATTATTGATAGATATAAGCTCCATTAGGATGAAAATGATTTTGCCAACGCAAAAGTAGTGTATTTATGTTAGAAACATTTTAAAAAGTGTGTTCTGGTGGGGATTAAGTTACTAAGGGCGTTTTTGAAATCGCTTACGTTTTTGGAGCATTTTTTGGCGCAGAAAGTTTTCCAGATACTTGGAGAATTGATAGCAGGTAAAAGTCTGCAGAGGATGGCAGGTGAGGCAAAGTTTCGTATACGAATTTGTTCAAATTCTGCAGGCTCTATTTAGCAACGTAGAGGAGAATTGGGCCATTTCTGTTGAATAATGTTGAATAATGCTGAATGTTGTTGTCGAAGTGCCTGAAGCATTTCATCTATTTTTTCTTTGCCTTAATTTGTTTAGATCGAAAATCGAACTTCCCTGGTGCACAGAAAACATCGGCAAATGCATAGACTTCCCTAGTATCTGTGAATAATGCTGCGTCCATACTTTTTGAAATACCATTGATTAGGTACAGTTATGATTCAAGAAAGCAGGGTCAAAAATATAATTAAATAACGCAGTGTTGTAAGGCCTGTCTAAACCACATAAATAGTCTGGTCAAATGAAGATAGCCTGTGCTCTCTAGTCAAAGGGTGAGTTTTACGAATATAGACTCCAGCTCCGTGCATATATCTGTCTGAGTTCTTCCAGCAGAGAGGAAATTACCAAAGAGAGTGTTACTATAATATATTGTTCTGATATAATGGAGTTACTTAAGCAGAATACATTTATAACGTTATTTATTCCAGTTCTATGAATACAAGATCAATAATGATTATGCGTACGCTTTTTTTAAAAAGGATTATGTTTATAGTTTCTTATTTTTATCTCTTACTTTGAAAAAAGATATTCAATGTATTTTATAAAAGAACCCAAATAGAACTCCAGCGGAATACATCAAAATGTTTCTCTTATTTTTAACAAAATATACGTACCAAATTCTTATAGTTCAAAAACATTAGTTATAATCAAACAATAAGTCTATTAATTATAATGATAATAATGATAAGATGGGAGTAATAATAAGAAAATATAACAGAATAAGAACTTTTAATTCACTATTTGTGAATAATCATAATGATGATGATGGTGTAGAAGAAGAAGAAGAAGAAGAAGAAGAAGAAGAAGAAGAAGATGAAGCGCCTACTTTTATGCTTTGTGTGTGCGGATGTGACCATAAAGTGATGCTAAGGGAAGAGGGCAAGAGAAAATGAGAAACGAGGAGAGAAAGCATTACTCGGTTCTCCAATGTATAAGTGCGAAAAGAACCTGAACGTAGAGAGGGCTTAATGCCACCCAAAGTTCTAGCGAAACCAATAACAATAAAAATAATAATAATTAGAACAATCGCAAAAATAATGATAACAGCAATAACACTACTACTACTACTAATAATAATAATAATAATAATAATAAAAATAGTAGTATTATAGACATTAATGATAATAATACATAAGCACTATAGTAATAATGTTATAAGAATAATTATGTAGTTAGAATGTACATATCTATATGACAATGATTTGTTATAAGCAATAACAACAAAGCAAAAACATAATAAAACGTTAGAAGAAAGAAACAGAAATATTAGCGAAAAGATATTTTACATGTATTTTTTACAATAAAATAATGGTTTAAGAACATTATGTAGTCCTATAAAGAAACAATATATGTTTTATTAATATCTCAAAATGTTAATATTAATAGTTCAAAATTTAAACTCGAAAAGTGTTTTTTTTCACAGTACATTTTGAAGCAGGAGTCGTTGCATCGAGCATATAACAGCAGTGAATATATAAATTGTAGATAAGTTTATTGCTCGCGATATATAAACAAATCTAAAATACCATCTGTATGCTTTCATACATACATACATACATACATACATACATATATATATACATATATATATATATATATATATATAGTGTTTTCTAAGGTAACATTTGTTTAATCGACAACGATATATTCTTTTAGCAACTATCGATGATTGTAAGTTTGGCCAGGTTGTACAACTCATCATACATAGATAGATTTTACAGGTGTGGTCAGGAGAAAGGGGGATGCTGTTTCCCGAGTATAAGCTGTCCTTAGTAGGGAGGTGTTAAGTGATTCTTTTAACTTGGCAGTTATTTATTGCCATTGATTTAAAATCCTCCATAGCTTAGGATGGTTTAATTCTTGTATATATTTTATTGGTGGTTACTTTAACATGCTATTGAAAGTGTTATTTTATTTATTAATTTTATTTTTATTTTCATCTTTCGTTTTTTTTTTTCGTTCATTTGCTTTTAGTTTTCTAGTTTTCAAAGTATGGGTTAGGGGGAGCGCAGTGCCGTTTCGTGCGATTAAGTCGTTTACAGTTAGAATTATATTTGTCTGCAGGCTACTTTTTTGCTTTGATCTAAAGTACTTTTATATTCCTATTGTCGCTACTACCTATGTATTAGGTTGTTTTTATGGCTGTACACAGGCATGTATATAGAGAGATTTATATACATATATTTACTCAGACACACACACGCATATATATATATATGTGTGTGTGTGTGTGTGTGTGTGTGTGTGTGTGTGTATACATTCGAATAAACATATAGAAAAAAAAACAATTTAACATGTCACAGAGACAATTCGATAAGATATGAACGTATTTAGTTTCCGGTGATAAATTTATTCTTTTAGCTCCTAATCATCTTTCTATTATTTATATTTCGAAGTTAACCACATAGTAATGTGAATAAACTGCAGACAATTATGATATAATTGACCTAATGAAAAGTCTTAAGCTACCGGTCACATTACTCTACAATTAAGAAGAAATAATACTAATACGCCAAAGATTGTTTCTAAAGAGTAAGACATTTAATAATGTGGGTGGATAATTCGTAAAGAAATATGATGTCTTGTTGAAATGCTAAACGTCAATGCTTACCTTACCAAATATTATGATTTCTTTCTGTACTTGTGCAAATTTAATTATTTTTAAAGTCGTTTAATATTAGTTTATGACATATAAATAGATAGCAAGATCAATAAATAACGCGATGACAGTGTTAACTGCGTTGTTTTCCCATTTAGCTAATTATACACAAGTCATGTTTTAAACCTGCGAAATCAATCCGATATTTTAGATACAATATAAAAAATAGTCTCGTAATAATAAACGTATGAATGAATACATTTAAACGTATTTTACAACCGACAAGGTTAGCCGCTCCCCTAGTATATATATATATATATATATATATATATATATATATATATATATATATATATATATACATACATATATATATATATATATATATATATATATATATATATAAGGAGAAGCATTCGTGTGGATGTATATGTATAACTTTCCCACAATCAACACAACTGTGCAATTGTAATCAAACCTAGGATAATTATATACATGGAAAGGTGCACACCATTTTTCACGGTTAATTGCAGGATTATAGCCTATGTATATATACTCTCCTAAGGATCATTTAACTGAACCGACAACGATCAAACACAGCATGATGTGTGTCACTCAACCTAAGGCTGGTACACACAATTTTTAAGGTAAAAGTCAAAGGTCAAAGTCAAAGACTATTTATTTAAACTTTCTTACAGCTCAAAACACTGGACCGATTATGATCAAACCTTAGATTATAATATTTCCGGCCTTGATATGTTGCCCACCATTTTACATGGTCAAGTCAAAGATAATGGTCAGAAGCGGGTACCCAAGCTTGCATTAAATTCTCGCTCGAAGCACAGGTATTTTTGCTAGTATGTATATATATATATATATATATATATATATATATATATATATATATATAATCTTGAGAAAATTTATTAACCAACTAGATTTGATTAAAACGTATGAAATTGCTTTCATTGTGCTATGCAATTATTGTCTATTTCTGCGAGCAATAATAAATTAATTTGCACATGACGTTTGCCGTAACATGCCAGGAAACAAACAGAAAATGTGCAACATAGGCAAATAAATTATACCTATTAAATTTAATAAAGCGTTTAATTCACCATTAATTTGTACTTTCAATACATTAGCCGTAGTAATGAAAGTTTAATTCGAGGTATACTAAACCTGTGTAAATTTCAAATAAGTTAGTGTATATATATATATATATATATATATATATATATATATATATATATATATAGAGAGAGAGAGAGAGAGAGAGAGAGAGAGATAGACAGATAGAGAGATAGCGACAGAGAGACAGAGTGACACGTGTGTTTTTCTTTCCGTGTAAGCAAGTCTTGGTATAATTAATTAAATTTTATACATAGGCATATATATTTCCATGTAACAAATAGCTCTCATATGTATCGATTGAATAAACAGAAATGATTAATCGTAGTATTGAGAACGCTATTTAAGGAATAATAAAACCTTATCTATTTCGATACTTTAATATATATGGGTATGGGGGTGTATATATAGGGTTTTTATTACAAAAACATTATTGATTACATATGTTTCAGTGGAATCTTAATTAAAAAAATACTAATTTATCAGACCAGAAAAGGGACGATATTTAAACGATGGTTTTAAATTTTTTTTTTTTTTTTACACAGTGATCACCACTTATCAAGGCCCGGAAGCCACTCAGGGATAAGGGTTATTGCAAGTACATCACGTTAGTGAGGAGATTTTATGAAGTGTTTAATTAGGGGGCGGTTCATTAGGAATTTGTTAACATTAGACTTGAAGACATCCAAGTTGTAGTCCGGAGGGAAGCAGGCAGACGGAACAGAGTTCCACAGGCGTGCACTTCTAAGAAAGAAGTTTTGCTCATGAAATCCGCGTTTTGATTTAGGCACAGATATAGAGTGGGGGAAATTTTTCACAGTGGATTCAGCTAGACGGGTGTTTTTCGTGAAAGTTTGGCGAGGGGGGACCAGGGATTGGGGTTCAGACGAGCACCTGCCATGAAAATAACGATAAAACAAGGATAGGCTCGCAACGTCTCTTCTATGGGAGAGGGGTTGCAGGGTAGAGAAAAGGGCATCCCCCACTAAACCACGAAGTCTATTTTGTACTCTGTCAAGGCATGATAGGCTGTTTTTGGCAGCTCCTGCCCAGATATGGCAACAGTATTCCATCCTTGGACGTACTTGGCTTTTATATAGATAGAGAATTGCATCAGTAGTGAGATATCTTCTGGAGCGGTAGAAGGATCCCACCATCTTTCCTGCGACCTTGGCAACAGACTTGATGTACGTGTTCCATTTCAGATCAGGAGTAAAGGTCAAACCCAGAAGCTTGTCAAAACACGGGGCCTCACCCAGACGAGAGCCATCCATCACAATTGATGCCAGCTGGGGATCAGAGCGTTGATGATGTAAGGATAGGAGTTTGGTTTTAGATGCATTAAAGGTAACTAGCCACATCTTCCCCCACTGAACCACGCGCTCGAGATCAGAGGAGAGAGAATCCGCGAGAACTTTGTCATTTACAGCCTTTGATGTGTTGCCGTAGATGGTCGTGTCATCAGCATAGATGTCAACGAATGATTTAAGTATGTGTTTAGGGAGGTCATTGATGTAGATCAGGAAGAGAGTTGGGCCCAGGATCGACCCCTGAGGGACTCCAGCATTTATATTGCAGGCCTCTGATTTTTGTCCATCTACCACTACTCTTATGAGCCTATCGGAGAGAAATGATTTAATGATTGAGAAAACATTTTCAGTTATACCGTACCTGGAAATCTTGTGAAGTAGACCCTTATGCCATACTTTGTCAAAGGCCTTTGATATGTCGAGAGCAATTGCCCTAGAAAGGAAGCCTTTGTCAATAGATTCACTAATCCTGTGGGATATAACTGTCAGCACATCTGCGGTAGATCTTGCAGAGCGGAAACCATATTGTGTATCACTAAGAAGGTTATTCCTGCTGAGGTGGTTGACTATTTCTCTATTTAATATTGATTCCAGTAACTTACTCATAACACAGAGAAGACTTATTGGTCTGTATTGAGAGGGAGATGACTTATCACCTGAATTCTTAAATACAGGGCAAACTGATGAGGTCTTCCAGGGGGTCGGAAAGCACTTCTCCTTAAGGCAGCGCTTAAATAGTTTCGTAAGTATGGGAGCAAGTTCTGGTTGAAGCTTTTTTAACACTATAATTGGGATGCCATCAGGGCCAGTTGCTTTACTGGAATCTAGGTTTTTTATTAGCTTGGCGACCTCATGCACGGATATTTGTATGTTACCTAGCTTGTTCTGTGTTATAGGAGGAAATATGGGGAGTTGATGGCCTTCGTCGCATAGGGTAGAATTAGCTGCAAAGTTCTTTGCAAATAGTTTGGCCTTGTCTGACGCTGACGAGATAACCTCTGGTCGATTGATAATGGTTGGGATAGAACGCACACTTCTGTCTAGGATCCTATTTGTTATTTGCCAAAACTGGTGGGAACCAAGCCGCTGATCAGCTACCTTGGAGTTAACAGACTGGGCAGATAGCTCTCTTGCATTTTTTATTGCTCTTTTACAGTGGTTGCTGGCAGTCCTGAAAGCAGCTTTAGTGTCAGTGCATCTATTACGTTGGTAGTTATGGAAAAAGTGATTCCTGTGCGCGATAGCAGCAGCACATTCTGGGGAGAACCATGGCTGGCTGTTAGGTTTTTGTTGGAATTTTTTTAGATGGTATGAATTGGTCTATGCCTACACTTAACCATTCGGTCAGATCTGATACTATAGAGGACACTTCCTTTTTAAACATGGAGTGCAGAGGTAAATCAGATATGAATGTACGGAAGCTATCCCAGTCAGCCATAGAGTATCGGTATACAGTACGGTGGAGAGGTACGTCTGATGGCTTCTTACATTTTGTTTTTATCTTAACTGATACGACGGAGTGGTCGGAGGATCCTAAAGGAGAATGAACGGTACATGAACATAGCTCAGGGGAAGTTGAAAGAAAAAGGTCTAAGAGGCTTGCATATTGATTGGGTGTATCGGGCACACGGGTGGGTTCGCGAACAATCTGAGTGAGGTCATAAGCAATGGCAAAATCATGACAAAACCTCCCCTCATCATCTGTCTTATTTGAATGGGTCAGCCATAGATCTTTTCGCCCTCATTAGTGTATAATACTTAACGGTTCTGTTTTTAGAGCAATCTACACCATATATTCGAATAATATGAATTCAACCTTCTCAGCGTAATCTTTATGCTACACTTCCTCTTTTAATGTGGAAGGATTAATGTTTTTCTTTCGTTAATAAATACAAATAATGAGTAAAAGAGACATTATCTTTTTATTCATAGAAGGAGAACTTGTTGAAACCAAATTATTCTTTATTAAAATGTTACACTTACTAAACTTTTAAACGAAATATGTTATGAAAAAGTTGATATTTTTCTGGATATCACAAAAGTAATTTTATAAAGCCAAAACAATATCACGCAGCAAATATGAATTTATTAACATTTCATTGTATTCTAAATATAAAATTGACTCAAATGGCATGTTAGAAGAAACAAGAAACACTCTGATTGTTGTATTGTTCTATACTGTTCCATACAGATAATAAAATCACATTGTAAGAGACAGGCTTTAATTTACTCCGTCAGACAATTCTCTTCTCTTGCTTAGCCCTGTTTATCGAGTGTTCTTGTTTCATATAAAGTTTTGCTGGCTTTTGTCTGATAAAGAACCGCACAAAATAAAAATTACTAACAGTTTCTTTTTCTATTCTCTTACAAGGTACGGATATTATTACAATGATATATGAAAATGAGACTACATAAATAAAGCCCCTCTAATATCCTTGTCCGGGTTCGTCGAATTTGAAGTTTTAAACCAAATTTCGTGAATATGATATTTTTGTAGCAGTTTGACCTTTAAAACTTGTATTTGGCCTCTTTAATAGTGTAATATATGGACTATGGAAGAATAGAATATAAATAATTGAATATATTTTATTATACATACATTGAAAAACGTGTAGTCTGGCTAGTTCCAAGTCCATCTTTGTCTGCTTTTATATATTTAACTTAACCCCAACACTGTCAATCTAATAACAAATGTAAACGGTTGTATACGTATTCAGAATCTTGGCTAGTTATCGACCGAATTCTGGCTAGTTATCGGTAAGTTGCACACCGAATAGTTTGGGCTGTGTTTTTCTCTCGTAAATATGAACAGCCTTTCCAACAATTGTAAGCTGCATTTACATTAATAAAATATATTAAAAGTGGCTACTTTAGAAGGCAAGAGGCTGTATGTATAAGTGTTCCTAGATGAAAAACACAACCTCGCTCTATTTTTATTTCTCTCTATTTCTTTATGTAACGAAGATCATTCTAATGGATAAAAACAGAAACTAACCGATGACGAAGCGAACTTTTCTGCCTCCCTGTCGTTGTAATAAAATAATATTAATAATAATAATAATAATAATAATAATAATAATAACAATAACAATAATAATAATAAAACAATAATAATAACAAGAACAATAAGAAGAAAAAAAAATAATGATAATAATGATAACAATTAAAATAATAATAATAATAAATAATAATAATAAAAATAATAATAAAAATAATAATAATATTAATAATAAATAATAATAATAATAATAAAGATAAGAAATATTAATAATAATAATAATAATAATAATAATAATAATAATAATAATAATAATAATAATAATAATATCAACCATTTCAAATAAATAAGGGGTCAGGATGAATGGAAAAAACCCTCAGAGAAAGCATTAATGGGACCTCCATTGGATATGTGCGAAAAGGGCTGGGACCTAATGGAGTCAATGCTACCT
Organism: Euprymna scolopes; assembly: GCF_053919585.1. Lineage (NCBI taxonomy): Eukaryota > Metazoa > Mollusca > Cephalopoda > Sepiida > Sepiolidae > Euprymna > Euprymna scolopes. Next base: position 32,523,192 of record NC_136489.1, on the reverse strand, counting down.
AAATTCCAAGGAAGACTAATGGTTGCGAGCAAGGTTAAATCAATAGTAAACGGTTATTGCAATAATTAAGAATAATTCGCAAAGATTATCGAAAAAGGTTGTAAGTACTGGAAATCGGGGGAAGATTTTTCACCCAGACTCAAGGTAACAGCATAGGTTGTTCTCAAAGAAAAATCCTTGATGTTAACCTGTGTATATACTCTTAATGAGTAAATAATAATAAAAAGAAGAAAAAGAAGGAAAAGGAGAAAAAAGAAAAAGAAGAAGAGGAAGAGAAACGTAGTGCAGTCATAAACTGATACCAAATAAAATAGTTGGAAGGGGTTTTAATTGATGAAATAAAAACAATAGAGAAGCACTATACATACCTTCAATGTATGAGTACGAAAAAGGACTGAGAACTTAGATATATATATTGCTACTAAAATTTCATTTGATTTGATGAGCAATGGCTATCGCCATGCGAGAAATAAATGGCGAGCCGCTATTTGGATAACGCAAATCCATTTGTAAATTTTATCAAAAAAGTGGAGTTCTGAAGATCTGGGAAGAGTTGTTGCCAGTGAGCAATTTTTGTGTCTTATTATAAGATATTCCGATTAATTGTATATTACTTTATAGCTATATTTAATATTTAACTTACATATATTTACTTACTCAATTCTGTATTATTATCATTTATCATTGATTTAAAGCCTCTGCTGTTTCCACATAAGAATTACATTCATAGATTATTATTAAAGCGAGCCGGACGCACATACGTTCACTTCTATTAAATACGCGACTACATAACTAAAATACTCTGATCGTAGCCAACTTCCTCTAGAAGATCCGTCTATTGAGAGAAAGACATAATGCATCGGCCAAAAATAATTTCAGAAAAAGTGAATAGAGCGTCGGAGGAGATTCACCGATAATATATAAGCATCAATAGAATTTACTGTCAACAACCAGACAATTGGCTTAAAGAAAAACGGGATTGAAGAAAATTAGGGGGGAAGTTGACGACACTGATATTGGAAAATGGAGACTTTATTGTATTTCGTTCGCAATTTCGACTGAGCGTCTCTCCATAAAAACATCGAGGACTGGATGATAAAATATCCGTGGCGAACCTGCGTTTTTTTATGAATCCAACCATATTCCATTTGAGCAGAATGGTTTGTAATTTGTTTTTTTTTTTACTTACGTCGTCTCATTTCATGGTAGTTGAAATTATTTCCTATCATTGCAACTTTGACTTTAGTAATTCCAGATCAGGATATATTGTAATGCGCTCGATTCGTTCTTCTAGAATAATTCACCAAATCAAACTCTACTCAACCAAATGTATATTTGAATTCTACACTTAGACCTTTCATATTTACATAACTGAGTTGTAACGATTTCAAAAGTTTTTTATTCGCCAAATAGATAGTTTCCTGTCTATGGAACTATATTGTTTCATAACAATTTGGCTATTGTAATTATTTCTGTTACTATATAAACACTATTATTAAGTTTAAATGGCACTTAAGAATCGGATTTAAACAGAAGTCTTTCATTTCAGTTGAATTATTATAATATAATGAGAGAATTAACCGAATGGAATTAACGAAAGGTTGTAAATTTGGAAGACGCATTATATATGTTGATATTGGATAAAGACAACTATATTGCCGTCTATAAGAAAAAAAGGGTTGTAATATATATCATAAATGGCAAGTTCTAATACAAAACTTTTGTTGATGTCTAAATGAATGAGGAGAAAAATTAGTTTTTTTGTAGTTTTAATGATAAGACAGGTTCATGCTGTGAACGTTCCAGTCCGTTACTGCTGGGGACTATATGAACATGAAATATTCTCTCAGAATATTCACAGCAATATCTTTTATGATTCATTTAATAGCAGATATGAAATGAAACATCAAATTAAAAAAAAACTGTGACGTAGGCAACTTTTGTTATAGCATTAATGAATATGCTTATCAGTATTTGTCAGTCTTGATTTTCTTCCGTTCCTTTTAACCTAACGAGAAGACGGAATCTGGACAGAACGTAAACGCTTTCAATTTCAAAAAAAGCAACTCAAATCCATACAAAGTAATTAAATGCACATTAGTCTTGATTAGTAAAATAATGATATTAATATTTGAAATGTTTTATATTTCTATAATGCTTTACATTTCTAATATAAAATCAGTCTGTAAATGCTATTGCTAAGTGAAATAATAGCTATCATATCCATAGAGATCAAAGTAAACTCGATCAATACAATACCATTTTTTTTTTACATTTTCACCCCAAAACAAGTTGCCACTTTGGTGTAGGGGGGCTACTATCAGGGACAACAACTACTGGGGTACTATGTAGGGATTTGGGCAGCAAGATGTCGGTTCACGTTACACTTGAACTTCTGCACGTCAGAACTGTTGGGGAAGCAGGGACCTGGAATGGAATTCCAGAGTCTAGCGGTTCTGGGGAAGAAACTATTGGAGTAAAAAGATCTTTTACATCTAGCGATCTTTACAATGTGGGGGTGGGATTTAGCAGCCTGTCCGGTTTGTCGAGGGTGCTCACGTCGTAGAGGCACAAGTGATTGCAGTTCGTCAGAGCATTCACCACTAAAATACTTGTAGAAAAGGCAGAGGGATGCAACATTTCGTCGATGGGACAGAGGCTGAAGCTTAGATAACAGT